>NC_024797.2:24198760-24542374 GCF_000309985.2 Brassica rapa
TGTTTCACAACGTCATCGCCGTGATTCCTTGAAGTGCAACGTCTTCGTACACCGAAGAACCAACGCATCTTTTCGTCGCCCATTACACTACTTCTCCAGCCATCTCACCGTCACAGGGGAAGGTAGATCTGGTATCTAGGAGATGTCTCGCCAATGTCACGCGCCGTCATCGAGGGGGCTCCATCGAAGATCTACAAAAGGGAAAATCTGATCTTGACAGAACCCTAGGTTCTAAACGCCGACCCTCGCCTCCGACTGCCTCCTGGTTCTCGCCGACTCTCCAAAAGAAGTCAATAACCGCCTCCATCAACCACAGAGGATCTCCGGTAAGGGTCTCAACAGCTCACAGAACCGCACATATCGAACTAGGTTTATAACAGAGGGGATGAGGGCAAAGGAAAAGGAGAGATAGAGGAGAGGAGAGTTACGCCTCCGGTGCCGTTGAGCGGCGACCGGAGCTAGGGCTTCGTCACACGGTTGTTCTCTTTTTGGGTCCGAAGGGGAGAGCTAAAATTCTGAAGAAAGAGTGTTTACATTTAGATATTTTTACTATACATTTTATTAATCAACACTTTTTACGGACAGAGAGATTATTTCGACCAAAGATACTAATCATACTATGGTACTAATACATATCAATGATGGTTTTGCCCTATCGAAAGCTCACTATGGGGGCAAAAAATATCCGAAAGAGTATAAAATGCATAAAAAATCTACAGTATATGTTCAGACGTGAGTTTTACAATGGAGGTGATTGGTTGGGTTGTAATTGTAGAAAATTTACTTTAATATTTTGTCTGTAGGATTTTTGATTTAGCTTTAAATGATGTAGCTTTAAAATTTCTTACAGCTAAAAAAATGGGGCTTTAGAAAATAAGATGTTTACAGCCATTTTTTGTGTGTTTTTGCTGTAGTTTTAATTTTTTGGTTGTAGCTTTAAAAACCAAGATAAAGCATGATTGGTAGTATTTAAGGTTGTAGATGAAAATTAAAGCTAAAGTCACTTTCTACAGCCCAACCAATCACCCCCAATATATGTCATTTGATCAATGTTGTAACTCTAATTTTATTTTATTTTATTATATTTTAGCTTTCTTCTCTAGGTTCAATAATCACTCAAGTTTGTTTTAGCATTTACACTATAAACTTGTCTGTTCTGATTATTGAAACTCTGAAAAGATTTTTTAATAAATCACTAAAAACACTAAAGCATCTCAAGTTTATGTTCTACCTAAAAGAAGTATTTAATCAATACAACAAGAAGAAAATAAAAGAACTATTTTGTCAAGAAACAAAAGGTTTTGATAATTTCTTAAGTTCTTTTACTCTCCCGAGTGTGTAGCAACCGTTTGATTGGAGACTTCACCAAACCTACGATGATCATAACTTCTTCTAGCAAGTTCTGCAAAAGTCACACAACTCTTTGTTTGGCTATGTCCTCTTGTAACCTTAATCTTGACATGCTCTGGTAATCTTAATGTATACTTATCTTCTTCCTCTGGTTTGTTTCTCACTATTGAATGTCCCGTAGAATGCGATCTCGAGAATGTTTCTGGCAATGTTTGTTCTTTTCTCGATATTTCGTTGTTAACGCAACTGCTTTGTCCTGAAGACGTCCCAGTATCTATTGGTGTTGTGGTCTGATGATGATGATGTTGATCGCCATCGTCGTAGCTGGTTTCTTGAATTACATTGATGATCATCTCATCGACGTTAGATAGAACATTGCTGGTGTTTTCCGGGGGAGGAGGGGGATCAAGATCGTGGCGACAAACAGGACAAGTTTTGTGAGATTCGAACCAAAGATCGATGCATTCTTGGTGAAACACATGGTAGCAAGTTGTCAAGAGACGTAGCACGTGATCTTCGTCAAATTCAAGTAGACAAATGGCACATTCGAGGCCATACTTCTCTTCCCGGAGATCTTTAACCGAGAAATAAGGAAAAGTAGGAAAAGAATTTATGATTCTAAGGTCTAGGCCAGGATTGACCAGAGGAGCTTCAGGTGGCTGGAGGGGATTGTCGGTTGCTTCTGTTTCTCCACTGTGATGTATATGCCAGGCTTGCATTATGGTGTCGAGAATACACTTGCAGAAATAGAGAGTGAAGAAACCGACAAAGATGAATATTAGAAAGACTACGGTGAAGATCACTGTGAGAGGTGGTGTCACGTAATGTTCTTGTGGCGGTAAAGGTGAAGGAATTGTCGGCATTATGGCGGTTGGAGATGGATTATCTCCGCCGTGAGATTTTTCATACACGAGAAAAACAATCGAGCTAGAAAAATAAAGACATGGAAATTTATTTGTTTAATTGTTTTTAGTTGAAAAGTTATTTTTGAAGAGTATGTGTGGAAGATGTGTGTGTGGCCTGAGAGTGTGTGGAAGTTGTGGTTACTAAAAATAGAAAGTGTGTTTTGAGTATTTGTTTTGTTTGCTTAATTAATACCATGCATTGAACGAGTCTTTTGTGACGTTTGCTTGAAATTAAGCCACTTCTACCTTAGTAATACAGGAACATCCATTACGAGTAACCTTCACCCAATTTATATATATACATAACATTCTCATTAAAGATATAAAAGTTTTTCAAATTTTAGCTCACACATGTAACAATAAATATCATAATTTCTAATCACATAGCATATATATTTTATTGGCTACGTGATGAAAAGACCAGGGATTCCAAAATTTTGTATGTCAATTTTGTTAAGATCCGTAAAGAGTGTAGTGAGCTATTTAATCTCCACAACTTAACCAGAAACCGGAGCTATATGGACTAAAAAGCCAACCCTCGTTAGTAAGGTTTAATACTGCGTTTGGACACTGCATGTGTTTTAGACCTTTGATTAATGCGTATTGGTTATCAGAACGAAAAATAAACTATTGTTAATAAGTAAAAATCAGATCAGATGATGAAAATTATAGTTTTTTTGTTTTGTTTTTGTATTGACCAAAAACTTTACTGAAAACAAGAGAAAATGTACAATATGAAAAAATATTAAAAAAATGAACTGAGACCTATTTTGAAACTATAAACCGGATCATTCGTTGATTATAGGATCATATCACAATCAAAAGAAAGAAACTAAAAAGATGAACTCAAACCTACTTAACAGATCAATCTACTTATGGACAATTCTGATGGAGAGAAGGAACAGATCTAGAAGTAAATCCAGTGAGGTGGACCCACGAACCATTTGCTTACTGAGGGTTGCTGCCAGGCCAGAGGCGAAGATCGCACATCTGGTCAGGTGGTTGGGGCGTAGAGTTTCCAACTTGATGCAGCGGAGATTTACTATCATTTAGTCCACCACCACTGGCTGTTGCTGAAGCTGAAGCTGCCTCGGGGTTATTCTCAACCACTCTCTCTGGTACAAAGCTTCCAACACCGACCTATATTAAAAAAAAACCACCCGAACCAAAGTCAGTATCTTGAAGATTCCGTGAATCAACCAACTCGACTATAAAGGATTAGAGAAATGGAGGGAGTAACCTGGACTAGTGACGCAGCAACTAGCATTCCAGCAACAAAACCCCCAACAATCTTGCCATTTTGGTTAGCCAGAGACACGCTCAAGTCACCAGTTATGGTCACAGTACCATTACTCTCAGTATTCAAGAAAGAACCTGACATAGCAACGATTTCATATTGTCCCTGCAAAATACAGATCACAGATAAAACATTCCAGCAAGTACTACACAAAGGACATGAAATGTTATACCTCAAACTTAAAAACTCCACTAGGACTGTTAAGCAGCGCACTAGATACAGCTCCTGAAGCTGAGATAATAACGACCTCGCGTGGTCCCGCTTGATGCGTATACGCCACAATCTTTGCAGCTATGTCCTGAGTATTTAATTAATTGGAAGATAATCAAGTAAAAATTAATCTAGACAAGTTCAAGCAGCTATGTCCTGATCTAAAGATTTGAACACATTACCTCTCCAGCTTCGACCTCGATGATGTCAGATATAAACGGTGTTCCTGCTCCTCCTATAAGCAAGCAGTGATATATATATATATATATATCTTGATTTGATTAAAAAAAAAAAGGGTTTCAAGAAAGATCGATGGAGTACCTAAAGCGTTGAGCTGGGTCTTGACGGGGCCAGGAGGACGACGTCTGGTCCGTTTAACAGGTGGTGGGTCTGATGAGTTAGCACTTGCACCTCCACCACAACCAAGACGCAGAGAAAGATCAATGACATCAGAAGCATACTTCCTCAGTCGTCCTCTTCCTAGTTGCTCGTTCCCGAACTGCATCGACCCGTCGAGCCGGAGCGGTTGTTGAGGCTGACGCTGCGAGAGATCCCCGACGGATAGCCATTGGTGCATGGCCTGAGAAGTGGAGGTGGGACCGGTTAACGCGGCGGCGTTGCGGTTGTAGGAGCCCGTTAGCGTCCCATGCGGTGGTTGTAGCTGCTGCTGTTGGTTGGGTTCTTTAGAATCCTCCATGGAAGATTAGAGAAAGAAAAGGAGGAAACTTTGTTGGAGAGACTCTGTTTTTGAGGATGTAGAAGCGAGAGAAAGTTGAGGTTTTTGAGTTTTAAGCGAAAGCGTGTGAGCCAAGCTGACATGAATTCTTCATGTATATATAGTGATACTACTGAGAGAGAGACGATTTGTAAAAAAAACAATATAAATTTTTTTTTTTTGAATTTAATCCCTTCTAATATATTAAAACAGAACTCATGACTTTTTTTCATGTGTAATTTTTTTAATTTGGATCATTCCTATAAAATATCATATTTTACATAAGTTTATTATTATATTTTTTAATATCTTTATCTTTTATTTGAAATACAAATGAATATATTTAAAATGTTCTAACAAAATCTTTTTAAAATCTTCTTAGGATCTTTTTAAATTTACTTTCAAAAATTAGTTAGTTTTAATTTAAATTATCATAAAATATAATTAGAAATTAAAATTTAATATAGTTTTGGTTTATAAATGAAAATTTAAATAAAATGAAATTTATAAATTTCAAAATACATTTACTAATAATTTTTTTTTAAAAAATTTAGAAATAAATATTTATTTCTATTTTAATTTTTTCAAATTTTTTTTCTAATAAAATAAAAATCATGATTTTTTGATGAGTGATATTTTTATTTGGACCATCATTTAAATTTTATATTAAATGTATATCACTAATGCTATTATATATAATATTTTTAACTACTTTAATCATAATATCTTTTATATCTTTTAATTTTTTAATTTTTTTTTTAAATTCTAACAAATTTCTTGAAAAAAATTATAATAAGATCTTAATTGTCATAAATTGAATATAAATATTTCAACTAATTTTGTAATTAGTAATGAAATGTTACTAAAAGAATAAAATTATATCCTATTTTATCAATTTTATGATAATATCTATCATTTTAAAATAAAAACGATATATTGAACAAAATATGATAAAATTATTTTAAATTGATTAGTTAACATATTTTATTTTCATAAATATAAAATATTTATGCTAAAAATATAATATGTTGGTAGAACGGGTTAATATTAGTAAACTATATAATACATGTATAAAAATTTAAATTATCTTAAACTTTTTAATATACAGTAATTTATTATAAAATTAATAAACATTAAAAACTTACTAAAAAAATCTAGCGATTTGAATTACGGATCATGATTATAATATATTAAATACAAAATTGTTTTCATATATGTTATTTCATGCATTAAAAAATTTAGTTTAGTAATCAAACGCAAATTCAATAGGACAAATATATAATAAGCAACATATATATGTGATGATTTTAATTTACAGATGAAAACTATAAAATTATTATATTTGGCATAATTATACAAACATTTAAATATGTGAGTAACATTAAAAATATATAATAATTATGTAAAACTAATATCTATATATATAAATGCAAAAATATATACCCGCACAACTGGTGGAAATCTAGTTCTTATTATTTGAGGAGCACTAGAGATAAATAACTTTTAGTTCATGTGTGATTTACAACAGTGTCATTTCCGTCGTGTCAGTACCACAAGCTCTCTCACCAACAATATTCAAAAACCCTTAATTTACTAGCCTAATTACAACAACTGCCATTGGTCATTAGTTTATATGCTATAAGCTTCTTCTTTATTGACTAACCAAAAATAAAATGTCTACGATTAATGTTTTCGCATTATTATTTTCCATGTTATATTACACGGATTATTAATCAATGCAAATTAATCAATACAAATTAGAATTACTCATCAATGAACCACTGATATTTGAATAGGTCTATCATATGGTTTTAGGAGCATGAAAAATACAACTTCTAATTTTAAAGCTGACATGGACTAACTCAAAATATTATTTAAAAATTATTATAAAACTTAGTGGCTTGATATCATCAAACGATCCAGCATCATTACTGTCCATGTATTATTTACATGTATATTAATAATATAGCGTTCGACATAGTAATTGTTAACTCACTTATATAAGAGACGTCGAATCATATGGTTTCCTACGTATATAACTTATATAAAATAAAATGTGATAATCACAAGTTGACATGTTGTAACTTAAAATCATTATACAAAATACATAACAAAACGATCAATATATATAATCATCAAATAAATGTAAGTTTATTTTATAAAATTCTGATTCAAATTATATGAAAAATAAATTCTAGACATACGTTAAGTATGATGAATTTATTCGTTTGATGTATATTCCTAAAGATCAAATATGAAATAACAATCACGATTTACTTGCGTCACAACCCAAATGATATTGATGATCTTCCTACGTCAATTATGTCATGTCAACCTAAGTTATAGTTAAAATCTGCAATATGATTGTGATTCCCTTAGTTATGCCAGGGATATGCTTAATTTAAATAAATTACATCAAATCATCTATCAATCACGTATTAATAGGTGATTTTTAATTGTTTTTTCCTCAATTTCGGTTTCATGAGGAATGTAAATACGATTATGACTATAATTTGTTTATATTCGTAATTTATAAAACACTTTTTATGGTATTATAGATTAAAAGTAGACATCGAATCATACAATAATATGGAAACTAAAAATTATAGCGAGTCAAATTGGTGAGAGGACAAGTGATTGTCACTGATTGCTTTCAAAGATTAATTTACAAATTTTTATACTCGGTTTGTTTCCTATAATACAAAAAAAAAATAGTGTAGTATTATAGACAAGGCAATTAAAATATTCAGATCTCGATTTCGAATAAAAAGATTTAAATTGTGACTATTAATTGCTTCGAGTTTATCCTAGACATATGTGGTGTCTTACACATATAATATGAATGCCTTATATCTACATCTCCTCACAATTGTCTCCTTCTCAAAACTACTTTACCACTACATTCAAGCAATCACAACCACTAAATTAATGCTTTCTCATTGGTTGTCACTTTTTTTAATGATCATATGAGGATTACAAATGAAGAGTTCTGAAGACACTACTCACCACATATGTTTTCTCAATTTTAATTGTTTTTATTATATTTCGTATATGAAGGATTTTATTACTCTATTGCTTATGTTTTGTTATATCTCTACTTCATAAATGATTGTATATTAGTT
This sequence comes from Brassica rapa, assembly GCF_000309985.2. NCBI lineage: Eukaryota > Viridiplantae > Streptophyta > Magnoliopsida > Brassicales > Brassicaceae > Brassica > Brassica rapa. Next base: position 24,206,360 of record NC_024797.2, read on the forward strand.
TTTGCTTACTTGTATAACTCTTATTGTCTCTTTTACACTACCTATACGACAAATATACTAAAATATAAACAAGTAAAAAAAAACAGAATTAATTTGTTATTGAAACGGCACAATTATTTCTATACTTTTATTGTACAATATTTACCCTTTTTATGCAATGTACCTTTATGATATCTATTAATTCAAATTAATAATCTCTCTAAATCTACTCACTCCACGTAGGGCGCGAGTTATCACCTAGTTATATATTATTACTATTTGTAGTTACATTTAGTTAAAAGAGATAAATAATCCCTTAGCCACGTCGTCTCTCCCATTCTGTCGCGAGTCAGTTGCGATCCGCCGGAGAAGTCCTCGACGTTTGTTTCGGCCGCCGTGTCAGGTAATAGACTTCAATTTCAAATCTCCGTCACTGTTTACGTAAAGTAACTCTTTTGCATTTTTTGTTTCAGTTCTGAGCGGCGAAGGATTCTGATCTGCGAACCATGGGAAAGAATTCGAAGAAGAAGAAGAAGGAGAAGCCAATCCTTTCCAAAGAGGAGAAGAATGCTAAGTAGGCGCTCAAGAAGAAGAATCAGAAAGAGAGGGTGAAGAGTAAGACGGAGAGGAAAGAAGCGAAATGGAGGAAGCGTGTAGAGGAAGAAGACGCACAAGCAAGCACTAGATCTACTGCCCTACCTCAAAGATCAAGAAAGCTGAGAAGAAGAGGTAAAAAAAGCTCAAGAAACTGGAGAAGTTGAGGGAGCCTCTGATACTAATCAAGGAAGAACAAGATTGGATCGATGAATTGAAGAGTAGACCCATCATAGCATGGTGGGATTTCGAGAATCTTTCATATCCTTTGGTTGGAGTGTATAGAATGATTCTGAATAAGCTCAGGCGTGAGGGCTATACTGGTAAGCTTGAGCTCCATGCCATTGTGGGGTACAAGGGTAAGCTTGAGCTCCATACCCAACCAATTAAAAATACGCGTGGTCATCCGGAAGTTACACATCTCCCAAAAGTAACTTCTTCTTCTTCGTCACTTTCCGAGAAGGTGAAAAGTTTACGGCCGATATTTGTTGAATCGCGAAATCAAGAAGCAAATTCTGCCGTAGATTGCTCTTCCATCCACCGCGTAGCCATCGTCTTCCATTCAAACTCGTCACTCGTGATAGGTTCGTCAAGCGAACACTCTCTTCAGCGCTCTGATATACATATATTACATATTATAGGCAAATCACAAAAAATATGGAAACTTCCATATTTCAATAAATATATTTCCTAAATCATCTATCCTAAATCTCTCATAGTATTGGGTCCGATTGGTAATGGCTGTAACTTTAATTTTTTTGCTGTAGAAAAAAATATGTACACCTTTTGTTGTGGCTTTAGATTTTATTGTTGTAGAATTTTATGGAAAGCACTAAAAAGTTGCTTTGGATATTTGGCTCTGCATATAACTTGTACATCTGTAGGTTATTTCAAGAGCTGTGGTTTAAAAAAAAAAATTAAAACTTGGGGGTGATTGGTTGGGTTGTAACTATACAAAATTTATTTTAGCATTTTATCTGTAGGATTTTTGATTTAGCTTTAAGTGATGTAGCTTTAAAATTTTCTACAGCTAAAAAAATAGGGCTTTAGAAAATAAGATGTTTACAACCATTTTTTTGTGTGTTTTTGCTGTAGCTTTAATTTTTTTGGTTGTAGCTTTAAAAACCAAGATAAAGCATGATTGGTAATATTTAAGGTTGTAGATGAAAATTAAAGGTAAAGTCACTTTTTACATCCCAACCAATCACCTCCCTTGATTGCTTTGAATTTGGTGTTGTAGAAATAAATAGGGCTATAGACAGCACGTACAACAACTACCAATCACCATTGGTGGCTTTTAGAGCCGTAGATAAAAATTAAAACTAAAGTCATTTGATACAGCCAAACCAATCACCCCTTATATTTTCTTGGTTTTTTGTGCAAACTGTCATTAGTTTTAGTTTTTTTTTTCTTTGTTAAAATAGTTGTACATTCATAAAGTAATATCTACAGAAATGACCAATTAAAAATACAGAGAAACTATTTAAATAAAAACAATATCTATTTGTAAACAAAAAAAAATCATGGTTTTCATTGGTTTTTATCATAACTTGTCCTATGGATTTTCAGTTCTTTTTTTTTTTTACTATAAATATTACTATATTATGAATGAGTAAAAGAAAAATAAATAAAAATGATAAATAGAGTATAGATGTATATATAATATGTATAAATTTATGTTTAAACATAGAATTAAAATTTTAAGTGTATGTTTAAACATTGAATTATATTATTTTGTTTTTGCTTTTTTTTTTTAATTTTTAAATAAGCTTATGTGTGTTTTGATAATGATATATTATATTTTACTATTCCAGGATAAATATTTTACTTTAAATATATTTTCGTTTTATTATTTTAAAAGCTAAAACTAAAACCAAAATCTAAAATCACCAATCATGTTTTTCAAAAAAACTAAAATCTACTGCAAAATCAAAAACCAATATCTAAATTCAAAAACCAAAATTAAAAATCAAAAATCAAAATCCAAAATCTAGAAACTAAACAAACAAACATCACCTAATATGGTGTGAAAACATATACAAGGTCTCAGACGTCTCTTTGTCGATCAAAAAAATACAAATTTCCGTGTGTTTATATGCTTCACCAAATCAAAATTAAACCAAAAGAATTTTTAACCAAACCAAAAATAAATCAAAAGAATTTTAACCTAACCGGAAAAGTTACTGGATATATAAATAAATACAGGTTTGATTGGTGAAAATTGACAGAAAAAAAAAGAAACAGATGAAACCCCTAGCAACATTGGCTCTCCCTCTCTCTCTGTCGTGAGTCAGTTGCGATCCCGAGAACGATGCGGATGTCGGGGAACGATGCAGCGGAGACCTCTAAAATAGAGGTGTGGTGGGACATGAAGGACTGTCCGATTCCGGAGGGGTATGATGCTCGTCGGGTCCGTCCAAGTATGGAAAGGGCGTTCGAAAAAATAGGCTACACTGGTCCTGTCTCCATCACTGCCTATGGCAACCAAACACAAACCCCTGATCACCACCTTCTAGCGCTCTCTTCCACTGGAGTCGCTGTTGTACATACCATAGTAGGTTAGTCTTTTTCTGATGTTATTATATTATAACAACCCCCGCCCCGCCCCACGTTTATGTTTTTTGATCGATCCACTCACACAGAAAGCACGCGCTCAGTCATGTATCGGGATATGGTGGAATGGCGAGGTCAAAATCCACCTCCGGCTACAATGATGATCATATCCGATCAGGTGGAAGGTGACTTCTCGTGGGATCTGGCCCGGCTACAACAGCGCACTAGATACGACCTTTTTCAGGCTAATTCAATGAAGAGTCGCGATGATTTACTCCTCGTCTATTATGCAAATTGGCGCTGGGAACAATTACTAGGAGAAGAAGGCACACCACCACTTGTGACGTGTGGATTATCATCTGCTGCCGTGTTTTATTGCAAATCGTGCAATTTCGATTGCAAAAGCCTAAAGAAATTCAGGAAGCATCTCTCCAGTTATAAACATGGAATGGAAGTAAGCAAGCATCCTCTCTCTCTGTCTGTCTCAAATTCTTTTGTTTCATAATCTGAGCAACAACTCTTTGTCGAGCAGGAGGCTATAAATCCTCCGGATAAACAACTGTTATGTGTAACGAAGGCGTGGGCAAGGAACTACCCGGCCACGCCTGAAAACGCCACAGCTAAAATACATGTGTTGTGGGACATGAATGACTGTCCGATTCCCGAGGGGTATGATGCTCGTCGGGTCCGTCCAAGTATAGAAAGAGCGTTGAAGGAACTAAGCTACACAGGTCCTGTCTCCATCACTGCCTTTGCCGACCAAAAACAAACACCTGTTCACCACCTTCTTGCGCTCTCTTCTACTGGAGTCGATTTTTCACATACCCTTCCCTGTTAGTCTCATCTCCCTGCTGTTATATAATTATTATTAATGATTAATTAATTTTCAACTGAAATTATTAATTTCCTTTTGTTGAAACAGGGGTCCATTACAGTCGCATGATTACAGATTTTGAGATATGGACAAAAGATAATCCTGCTCCGGCTTCGATTATGATCATATCGGATGAAGTCGCTTCCAGCAAGGACCGTTCAACACTTATTTGCCGGAAACTACAAGAGAGTAACTACAACTGTTTTTTGGCTTATTCAGTTAGGCCTTTTGAAATGCCTGTCCTGGTCACTTCTGCTGAGTGGCTCTGGGATAACTTACTTGCAGGTTTGTTCGTTCTCTACTCTTACATTACCACCAAATTAATTACGCTGAGCTTCTTTTTTTTCCTCCCCAGTTTCAGAGACAAAAAGAAACATTCTTCACAAGTGCAGTGAAAGTGAAAGGGTTGTTGCAGCTTCTACCGGAATGTTTTGTTGCACATTGTGTTTATGTGATTGCAAAAGCCTGGATGATTTCAATAAGCATCTCGCAAGTAAAGATCATACACAGGAAGTACGCGCATCCTCTCCCCTCTCCCCTCTATATCAATAAATAGATTGTTTTAACTCTTTCTACTCGTTGTCAAACAGGAGAAGAGAATGCTTTCGCATACTCAAGCCTTTCCTCACCGGCAAAGGCAATATAAAATATCCAACTACTATGACGAGGCAAGTTTTTTTCTTCTTAATAATGATATAAAAGATTCTCAACAGTGAAAAATATAAATACATATCCAAATACTCATATGTTTCATTTCATATAATATAAATGTTGTAGGTAGGATATCCTCCCAAGACTAAACGTACGAGGAATGCACCCCGGAAGGGTTTTCTCCCGAGATCATTACGTTTTACTAGACGTTGAAATTGTGTTTACTAAAGTTATATTATCTTCCTTTCTAGTCTATGTTTCCTTTTGAAGTATTTAACCCAGTGCTTGTATAAATTTAAATTAAACTGAATGGTGTGTCTCTTTCTTCTATTTACTGAATTTCTGTTAGTACGATTATGAAAGCTCCATCTACTAAGGACAATTCTGAGGTATACAAACAGGGAAGCAAACTCAGTGAGCTCGACCCATGAACCATTTGATTATTTAGGATTGTTGCTCTTTAGACTCGGTTTTGGGAACACTTGCCAAGAGCTAATAATGAAAACTTAGCGACTGAACTTTTCTGATGGGCATAAATGCTAACCAATAGCGAGCCAAAAGTAATTTTTTTTGTACTAAATAAATATAAAATCATTTACCGCCCAGTTCAACATGAAGAGAAGGAAAAAAAAAGAAGATTCTTGTGAATCCAGTTTCCTCTATTTGCGTGGTATTTAGGTTCTCGAACTCTTGTTATTTTTTTTATTATGAATTGATGCTTGAATCAAGTCTGGAACTTTGGTTGAGTTAGCAGGATTAGCTTCTTACAATCATCATTAAACTTTCTGATCGATTAGGTTTTAATAGACTAAAATGTGGAGTTAATAGAAAATATTCCTTATTCTTTACTTGTACTTTAACCATTCGTAATTTTTGTTCCACATATAGTTCATAGCTTGATTTTCTCATTTTGTATTCCAAGAAAGTATCTCTCTCTTCTTGTGTTGCGGCTTTGCCTCACTTTCTTTAATTTGATTGCTCTAAACCCAATCTGCAAGTCTTGCAGTAAAGACAATCTGTGGAAAGCATCACTTTCTATGTAGTGCAACCGAGATTTTTCTTTACTTTTTCATAATTGTATTGGTTCACAATCACATAGTCTTTTCTGGGCCTTTACTTCTCTAGTCCTCGCAGAAGGTGTTTAACGTTTTCAACCCAATCCTGGTTTTGGTGTGATCCCTTCAGCTACCTGAATTCTGGATTTTGATTGTGAAGCCGTTTACGTCACTGGATTGGTAGTGGAGTTTACTTTGTTAAGAGATTGCATTATCTCCTCTTGTATATTTGTTTTTATTTCCTACACTATGTTATAGTTTTATACTCTTTTGAATCAGGGACTAAGGTGGTATACAATCAAAGAAGATCACTTATAGTATGAACTGATTTGGGACATAGAAGTTGGGACAGGTTTCTTTTGTTTCATCAGCATTTTAATACTTGGTATCAACCGATAGACTATTAATAAGATTCTGAGATGAAATTTTGTTCCTGATTCTTGAGCAAAACAAGACTAGTTTTATAATTATTAGATAGCCACAACTGATTTTTCATGAAAACCTAGGCGTTTCATTACTTGAGCTATGAACTCCCATTCCACTCTGTCGTAGGCCTTTGACATATCCATCTTGACTGCCATTGCACACTGTTTTTTAGCTTGTGAAGTCTTGAGAAATTGCAGTACCTCATGCGTAATTAGAACATTATCTGTTATTGCCCTTCCAGGAATAAAAGCGGATTGGTTCTCTGAGATTATGGAGCAAAGTATGGGTTTCAGGCGCAAGGATAGGAGCTTAGAGATGACTTTATAGTACACATTGCACAAAGCTATAGGTCGGTATTCATCCACTCTTTTCGCTCCTAATGTCTTAGGGATCAGCCTAACATGAGTCACATTCAATGTTGGTGACAATACGCCCGTGGAGAAGAACTCTTGGATCTCAGTGATGATCGATTGGCCGATGGTCTCCCAATTTGAGTGGAAGAAACTTGCTGAGAACCCGTCAGGCCCGGGAGCCTTATCTGCGTGGATTGCAAAGAGTGCTTCTTTTATTTCAGCCGGTGATGGGTCTCTGGTAAGCAGCTCGTTCCATTCCTGAGTTACACAGGGCTTGAGCGCTTGGGAGATCGTTGAAGAAATTTCTCCTCTTTGATTTGCAGTGAAGAGGTTGTCATAGTAGGAACAGACTAACGCTGAGATTTGGTCTTCTTCATAGACAGGTATGCCATCCTTATTCTCCATAACCGTTAGCCTGTTTCTTGCCTTTCGCGTCTTTGTCACTGCATGGAAATAGCCAGAGTTTGAGTCTCCTAGAGTTAGCCAAAGAAGTCGACTTCTCTGTTTCCAGTATGCTTCTTCTGAATTATAAGCTTTTAGGATGAGTTTATTGATATCTTGGATCCTGTCCTCATCTGGGTCGTCCTTAGTCATCTGATCATCAAGCTCTACTCGTAGATTCTCAATGGTTTGTTTGCTATTTTCCTGGAACAGCTTGCACCATTTACAAATTGCTCTGCGGACTAAGACGAGTCTAGCCTCTACTCCAAGGTAAGTACAGTTTTGCCAGATCTCCGCTACCAATTCTTTAATCTCTTTTTGATCTTTTAGGCGTCTGTCATAGCGGAATAAGTTATGGCCTTTCTTTCTTGTTGTATCCAGGTAGGAGAGGATAGGGCGGTGATCAGATCCCTCGAATTTAAGATATTGACAGCGGCAGGAGGGGAAGAGCTCCATCCATTCTGGGTTGCTCATAGCTCTGTCGAGGCGACATCTAACAAGGTGTGCACCTCTTTTACCCCTCCAAGAGAAAGGGTTACCAGAATGTTTGAGATCAAACAGGTCATTTTCAGATAGGAATGTTCTGAAGGCTCCAAAGGTGCCTTCTGCTCTCTCTGGTCCTCCTTTTTTCTCACTATTATCTTGCAGTTCATTGAAATCCCCTGTTAAGAACCAAGGTTCCTTTAGGTTAGCATGTAGAGTAGTTAGCTCGTTCCAGACTGCATTACGTTTTGTGTGATCAGGTTCTCCGTAAAGAAAGGTAGTCAGGAAGCTCTTTCCTTTGGAACTGATTCTCGTTTCAATGAAGTTGTCTGTCGTAGAAAGGACAGTAAGATCAATGTCTTTTTTCCAACTGAGAATCAGACCACCACCGCCGGGGCTATGGGGGGGAACTATGCAGTTATTTTCCTCTTTCAGCCAGGGGAGTTCCTTCCTAATCATCTCTTCTGAGTTCTTTGTTTCCATTAGGAACACTATGTCAGGAGACTTCCTTTTCCGAAGCTCCTTCAGACGCTGGACTGTTATGGGGTTCCCCAACCCACAACAGTTCCAGCTCAGAACGACTAAGGAGCCTGGGGAGGGGGAACCCGAAAATCCATTTTCTTCTTCGACATAGCTGGAATTAGTTGGATAGGTGGGTTCTTTGGGTTCTCTGATGCCTTGTTACCCGACTTTGAAGCTTCCCCGCGAGTACGTCCTTTGTTTGGTACATCATTCTTTTGTTTTTTGTTAGCTCCTGGTGAGTGAAGAATTTGTGATAATCTTCTTTTCTTTGTGCTGGCTCCTCGCAGGACATTAGTTCCGCTTCGTGGTGATCTTGCTTTATGATGTCGCACCGTTCTTTCCCTTACTTTGTTTTGGAAGTCATTAAGAGTTTCTTCCTCCTGCAGCTCAGGGATTAACTGTTGTTGCAGAGGAGATGTTTCCGTCGTCTCAGGGGGGCTAACAATAATTGATCTAATGCGTGCAGGGTGTTCTCTGACTTCTTGCACCCGGAGAGTGTTAATTTGGGCAGGTTCAACACTATAAGGTGGGTCAAAGCCTAGATCTTCTTCTTCTCTTGGGATGGGGGTGAAGATTTGGTCTTGACGTAGTCCCATAAGAGACCCCTCTCCCGGTGGGCTTATTGACTTGATGCCTTGCTCCCAAGGTGAAAGCGGGCGTCTCGGGGTTGTTTCCGAAGCTAGGATTGAAGCTGCTGTCTTTTCCACTAAGCCTGACGCCTCACTGTTAAGGACCCGTTGTCTCCTAGCTGCAGCTTCAGTAGGATCTGAACAGCTAAGGTATTGGAGTGTAACTGCATTAAGATCCTCCAAGACTTGCTCTTTTGATCTAATAGTGACATGGTTATGTCTTGTTTCTTCAGGCGCTAGGTAGTTCTCTCGGCGGCCTTGGGCTTTTAGCAGTGCAGCTGTGGTCTCTTCTACCTGGCCTCTATCATCTCCAAACTTTACTCTCTGCCTTCTGGCTGCTGCCTCTGTGGGGTCTGAGCAGCTCAGGTACAGCATAGTTGCTTCGTGAAGGTCCTTTTGAATTTCCTCTTCAGTTTGTTGTCCCTCTGAGCTTTGGTGGTATTGGAGTTGTAGAGGTTCGGTTCTGGAGTCACGACGCTCCAAATGATTTGAGCTATCTTTTTGTGCTTCAGGGACCGTTACTGTCGTAGGTTTTACTCTCCATTCTTTGAGTTCCCTTTGTGGGAAAGGGGCCCGCTTGTAGTGTTCTCTTATTGCAGCTGGTTCTCTTCTTGTTGTGTAGGAAGGAGATGAGTAGATCACGGGTTCCGGTTCTTTGAGGTTAGAATCTTTCCTCCAAGTTTCTGCTATATCGCTTTTGGACATCATGTTTTTTGTGGGAGGTGGAACTCTTGTTTGTTTTGTAGCGACTCTAGTACCAAAGCTATTGCCATGTCTGTCAACTCTATCTTTGAAAGGCCTAGGGCTTCTGGTTTCTCTGGTCGTAGTCCCCTGCTTTTCTCCCTCACGATGCAATGAGGTGTGATCTTGTTCCATGTTGCTGTAGAGGAGGGGTCTGGCATTAGAAAGATCTCTCTCGCTCATCTCTCTCACCTTTGTTTCCTGGTGCTGAGTTGTAGCTTGGTTATCTCCTGTGAAGCTAGGACAATCTTTCTTGAGATGGGAGAGGGCATTGCAGAGGGAGCAGTGGTTCTCTAGGCGCTCGTATTCCAGATGAATTAAGCTTTCCTCTCCAGAGTCAAACTCGACGATGGATTTTTTAACCAATGGTTTAAGTCCATCGACTAGAACCTGGATTCTCGCCAAGGTTTTTGTGAGCTCATGATTCATGAGTGTTCCCAGATCCTTCCCTATGTCGCGCAGCATATCTTCATGCCAGAAGTGGAGGGGTAGTCCTTTTATTCGGATCCAGAACGGGATCTGCGAGGGGAAAGTCGCTGAGATGACTGGTTCCCATCGTTGGAGTATGACCATCCAGTACGCAAAGTGGTAGGGTCTGTTTTCCAGAACTCGCTTTAGATCTTCTTCTCTTTCAAATCTGAATTGGAAGCAGCCATTTCCCAGATCTGAGCCTGATACTCTCCCTTGTAGTTGCCATTTGCGTGGGAGGGCAGGGATAAGAGCCCAAATTCTCTGTTCCTGAGGGTTAGTGGTTCTTCCAATCAGTGTGAGCGCATTATCTTTGATGAGAGCAGAGTTATCAACGTAGGGCGCCTTGATTCGTTTGATAAGAGGTTCATCTTTCTCTACCAGTTGGTTTTTGCCTTTCTCATCCCATGTCAATCTTCTTGCCATCTTTACTTTTCAGTAATCTGGTGAGACGGAAGTCTTGTTCTGCACGGAAGTGGGGATGTTAGATACCAGCTTGACGTTTCTTGAGTGTATTAGATGCTAGATGCAAAAGAAAGCCGTAGATCTGTGGAGTAAAACTTGTTGAGGCATGAGGTTTGAAAAGATGAGCTTCGTGGAGGATGCTACTTGAGGTAAAGAAGTAGGGTTTTCATCAAAGAGCCATGAAGAAACCGATGAGAACTTTCCGGTTTGAGCAAAGATACGAGTAGTCACTGTCCTGCTTTCAACCGTTGTCTAAAGTCGTCTCTCTTACTTTGGGAATAGTGCCTGGGAGAGTCCTTTCTCACCGAGGCGTTTATTGTACACTAACTAAAACTCTCTTTTTTGTGTTTACTAAAGTTATATTATCTTCCTTTCTAGTCTATGTTTCCTTTTGAAGTATTTAACCCAGTGCTTGTATAAATTTAAATTAAACTGAATGGTGTGTCTCTTTCTTCTATTTACTGAATTTCTGTTAGTACGATTATGAAAGCTCCATCTACTAAGGACAATTCTGAGGTATACAAACAGGGAAGCAAACTCAGTGAGCTCGACCCATGAACCATTTGATTATTTAGGATTGTTGCTCTTTAGACTCGGTTTTGGGAACACTTGCCAAGAGCTAATAATGAAAACTTAGCGACTGAACTTTTCTGATGGGCATAAATGCTAACCAATAGCGAGCCAAAAGTAATTTTTTTTGTACTAAATAAATATAAAATCATTTACCGCCCAGTTCAACATGAAGAGAAGGAAAAAAAAAGAAGATTCTTGTGAATCCAGTTTCCTCTATTTGCGTGGTATTTAGGTTCTCGAACTCTTGTTATTTTTTTTATTATGAATTGATGCTTGAATCAAGTCTGGAACTTTGGTTGAGTTAGCAGGATTAGCTTCTTACAATCATCATTAAACTTTCTGATCGATTAGGTTTTAATAGACTAAAATGTGGAGTTAATAGAAAATATTCCTTATTCTTTACTTGTACTTTAACCATTCGTAATTTTTGTTCCACATATAGTTCATAGCTTGATTTTCTCATTTTGTATTCCAAGAAAGTATCTCTCTCTTCTTGTGTTGCGGCTTTGCCTCACTTTCTTTAATTTGATTGCTCTAAACCCAATCTGCAAGTCTTGCAGTAAAGACAATCTGTGGAAAGCATCACTTTCTATGTAGTGCAACCGAGATTTTTCTTTACTTTTTCATAATTGTATTGGTTCACAATCACATAGTCTTTTCTGGGCCTTTACTTCTCTAGTCCTCGCAGAAGGTGTTTAACGTTTTCAACCCAATCCTGGTTTTGGTGTGATCCCTTCAGCTACCTGAATTCTGGATTTTGATTGTGAAGCCGTTTACGTCACTGGATTGGTAGTGGAGTTTACTTTGTTAAGAGATTGCATTATCTCCTCTTGTATATTTGTTTTTATTTCCTACACTATGTTATAGTTTTATACTCTTTTGAATCAGGGACTAAGGTGGTATACAATCAAAGAAGATCACTTATAGTATGAACTGATTTGGGACATAGAAGTTGGGACAGGTTTCTTTTGTTTCATCAGCATTTTAATACTTGGTATCAACCGATAGACTATTAATAAGATTCTGAGATGAAATTTTGTTCCTGATTCTTGAGCAAAACAAGACTAGTTTTATAATTATTAGATAGCCACAACTGATTTTAATTAGGGTTTGTGTTTACACATAATTTTTCATCTATTGGACTTTGTAATATGTATTACTATTTCTTTGTGTTTATACACATGATATGATCAAAATCTCTTTTGGCTAACTAAACATGAACCAAAGTTTCTTTTTGTTGGTAATTTCATTTTCTTCAACTATCTTTTCTTCTGACACGAGGAGAGAACCCACATGAGCGACGTGGACAACACACGAGAAATCTGAAATCTCATAAGCTCAACAACACAACACCCTAAAGTAAAGAAACAGCTGTTAAATTTGCATACAAAGATCTCACCTTGACACACAACACTACAAAGAGAATCGTATATTTAAATATTTATTGGTCATTTTAATAACTTAACTAATACGATGTTTGATGTTTCGGCCAAAAAAAAAGAACTAAAACACATTAAAAAAAATATCATAAAAAGTAAACTAAATAATAAATCACCTGTTATCAGAAATCTGTAATATAAAATTAGTCATAATTTCTGATTAAAATAAAGTTAATTTATAAATAACAAAATATCATGAAAATTTCTATAACATATCTTACATTTTGAATAATATGTGACTACAAACTCAATGTAGAACTAAAAATATCTAGAGTGACAAAATCAAGTTGATCAAGAAAATAAAAGATGTCCATTTGTAAATCAACCTTTTGTAAACATGTAAACAACCCATCACCCATCTTGATCTTCTTGCATTTTGCAACAATGAACGTAATTTTTTAAAATAATAGAATCAATGGAGTTGGTTGATCGACTACGGCGCTAATTTGGGATCATTAGAAGTTCACAATATGTAGAATCAAAAACCTTGTTTTATTAAAAAAATTGAAACATATTATAATCAGGTTAACTAATCAGTCACGTAGAAAAAAAAATACAATTTTCTTTGGACGGTGAATTCATAACTGTTTTTCCAGCGAATCCATTTCAATGAGTTGTGTGTATCAAACTCAAAAGTCGAAACCCGTGTGATCATTAATACTGTTCACGTTTCTTTTCCCTTTTTGGTGAAAGAATGCGGTAAGAGAGACGTTACATTTCGTGAAAATACGATTTTAAACAATATTTCTCCAAGCCGAAGCAGTAAGAACATTATTATTGCTTCATGTTTTTTTTTCAGTTTTTTGGGACAATTATTTTATATAAATTTAAATATTGTTCCAAAATATAAATTTAAATATTTTTTTGTAACATATAAATTTAAATATATCCTGCCAAATATACGTCCCAATACAGCGAATTAACTTCACAATTAAAAAGAAAATGAAATATCAAATTTTGTAGTCCACTAAATTTTTTTTTTTTTGGTTTAATGTAGTCCACTAATTTGTTAACTATAATCGTCTCATGTTGTATTTATTTCCTTGTTGTTCGAAGTCAGAAGTTATTTTTGGTTAGATATGAATAACTTAGATATTATGAATTTTACATGGCTGTTTCGTATTTAGTGATTAACGTGGCATTTAGTTTGCGTAATGTGATTTAAAACCCAATTTGTAAAATTAGTTGTCCCCGTGCAATAAAAGGAAGGTATACATGTGTTATGTGTCAACGTTGGTACGGCTTTCAAGGATCCAAAATGTCAACTTTAGTTGAGATATTCATAACTTGTTAAAGACTTCTTTTTTATAAGAAAAAATTTATATGCTTTAGACTGTATTATATTTATCACCAGTATGTTTCCTAATGAAACCTTGTATCGTTTATGGTTTATCATAATACAATTTGAGTTTGTGTTCGTGTAGATTGTTTACATATGTTTTATTGGTCATATATATGATCAATAACTTATTGTGCTGTAAAATAAAAGTTCGTCTAAGGACTACATATTTAATCTCTTTTTGACCTAATACAAAGTGATTAACTAATTCTAATTCCTCGCATACATAATCAATGTGATAAAAAAACTAGTGGTATGATTTAATTATGTTCGACTAATTCGTGTAACTAAAATGTGTATGTCCTCTACTTTTGTATTTAGTTAGATAACACAACGTTAATTTGTAACTAAGGATCTAGTTTTTCGAACTATATAACAATATTAGTTTACATTGGATGACACATGCATAGTATTATACAATGCAATGTTAATATCTAAGAATAATAATTTGATCTCATATTTTATAATTAGTAAAATTATGGAACGTATAATTTGTTTTTATGGAACGTATGTTAGTTTAGTATCTTTTTCAGTAACTTTTGACTTCATATTTTCGATCTTGTGAATAAAATAGAAAAAGGTAGTTCAATTAATATCAACATCAATATTTGCACGTCATGTGAAACCCATCAATCTAATCTTTCATCACTTGCCACAAGAGAATATTATTATGTACCTATTAAAGGTAATTATGTAAAAGTATATAGACATATAGAGGTAACAAAGTAACATCAGGAGGGTTTTATATTTGTTGGGAACGTCGAATAGAGTTTTTTTTTTTGTATTTTTTACAAACAATAATCGTTAAAAGTAAAAGAAAATCATTACGAGATAAACAGAATAAAATGACCATTAAGCGAAATTGCAAAAGGATATTTTATTTTCTCATCAGAATGTAAAAACATCAAAATAGATTTGAACCCTAATATAATCATGATTTTGTAAAATCATGCGACAAGTAAAAAAAATTACGAATCGAAACCTAATAAATGAAATTCTCGTAGTTCAACCAACACAATCACACGTATTAACAAGTATGAACGCAAACCATAGATCCCCATCACTCTATATATACACATATACACACACACAAAGAGCTATATATAGAGAGTAGCACAATAACAACACATTCTATTACAAAAAGAGAGAGAAAAAAATATAGAACCACTTTCTCTCCCTCAAAATGTCCAACAAGGTTCACGTAGGAAGCACTGAGATGGAGGAAGGTTTGAGAAATAACAAGTGGAAAGTGTTAGAACCTTCCGAGAAAATCAAAAAGATTCCGAAAAGGCTTTGGGATGTCGGAAAAGAAGATCCAAGAAGGGTAATACATGCCCTTAAAGTAGGTATTTCCTTGACACTTGTCTCTTTGTTATATCTCATGGAGCCTCTCTTCAAAGACATTGGGAGCAATGCGATTTGGGCTGTCATGACCGTCGTCGTCGTTCTCGAGTTCTCTGCCGGTAAGTGTAGCCAAGTGTCAATGATCCTTTTATTGTACATATAATTTGAATTCATTAATATAGTAATTTAATTAGTGGCATATATATCACATGTGATGGATTTTTTTATTCTTTAGGTGCAACGTTGTGCAAAGGGCTTAACAGAGGATTAGGAACACTAATCGCAGGATCTTTGGCATTTTTCATTGAGTTTGTTGCTAATGATTCGGGAAAAGGTCTTCGAGCTATCTTCATTGGCACTGCTGTTTTTATCATTGGTATGTGTTTTTCTATATATTTACCCTTTTATTGTATAGTAACTTTAGGTGTATACGTCTGATTGTTTTGTATATATTTCAAGAATATATTAGTTGACTTTCCGTTCTTTGAACATGCAGCATGATATATATCATCTGTGATAAATAGCATGAAACAGAATTTTGTTATCCAGTTTATAATTTCTAAACCTAAACTAATCTTTTTGAATTTATTTCTGTATATTAAGTTCTAACAATAAAACTACTAAAATTTGTGCCTCTTCTAAATTATTACAGGAGCGGCTGCAACATATATAAGGTTTATACCGTATATAAAGAAGAATTACGATTATGGTGTTGTGATATTTCTCTTGACGTTCAATCTCATAACGGTTTCAAGCTATAGAGTAGACAGTGTGATAACCATAGCACACGATAGATTCTACACTATAGCTATCGGTTGCGGAATATGTCTTTTCATGAGCCTTCTTGTTTTTCCTATTTGGTCCGGTGAAGATCTACACAAGACCACCGTCGGTAAACTCCAAGGCCTCTCTCGCTCTATAGAAGGTACATATAACGTATGTAATATTAGTTAAACATCTTAGAAATAACATAATTCATATCCATTTTTAATATTTTTTTTTTGTTTTGTAGCATGTGTGAGTGAGTACTTTGAGGAAAAAGAGAAAGAAACATCAGATTCAAAAGACAGAATCTATGAAGGGTATCAAGCTGTTTTGGATTCTAAATCCATTGACGAAACACTGGTAAGTCTTTTTATAGTTCTTTAATTGAGAATAAATAAAATAAAAAACCACAAAATAATATAATTTTATGAAATAAAGGCATTATATGCAAACTGGGAGCCAAGACACACGATACGATGTCATAGATTCCCATGTCAACAATATGTGAAAGTTGGAGCTGTTCTTCGTCAATTTGGTTACACTGTTGTTGCTCTTCACGGTTGCTTACAAACTGAGATCCAAGTACGTATAATTATACATTAAATAAAATACATGTTTTAGGTTAAGTTGAATTAAATTAAATGATCTTTACTTTATTAATTTTCTTTCAAGACTCCAAGATCTGTTCGCGCTCTTTTCAAAGATCCTTGTGTAAGATTAGCCGGAGAAGTGTGCAAAGCTTTGTCGGAACTCGCCGATAGCATCTCAAACCACCGTCACTGTTCGCCTGAGATTCTCTCCGATCATCTTCACGTGGCACTCCAAGACCTTAACTCGGCTATCAAGTCTCAGCCTAAACTCTTCCTCGGCTCCAATCTGCATCGTCACAACAATAAACACCAAAACGCAGTTTCACAACGCAACCGTGCAAACGACGTTTCAAACAAAACTACGGAGAGTACTGGTTCACGTCAAGGCCAAAGCGGCGCCGTTTCGCTGTCTAGCTTCAGGACGGACACGTCAGCTTTGATGGAGTACAGGAGATCGTTCAAGAACAATAATAGGTCGGAGACGACGTCGGCGGCGGGAGAGAGGAGGATGTTACGGCCGCAGCTGAGTAAAATAGCGGTGATGACGAGCCTTGAGTTCTCGGAGGCTTTGCCGTTCGCGGCGTTTGCGTCGTTGCTGGTGGAGATGGTGGCGAGGCTTGACAATGTGATAGAGGAAGTGGAGGAGTTGGGAAGGATCGCATGTTTTAAGGAGTATGACAACACGCGTGATCCGACGGCTGACGATGTCCGGTGCGAAAAACCGGCGAATGTTGTGATCAGTGTCGGCGCCGCGGAATAATTTTATTTTATTCATCCGATCGTTATAACGACGAATTGATTATGGGGTTCGATTTTAGGTGTATATTTGAAAATGATAGAGACTTATTCAGCCGATCGTTCTAACGACGAATCGATTATGGGGTTCGATTTGGTTCGGTTTGATTCATCCGATCGGTATATTTTTACAATAGAAAAAATCTAAAAAATATTTTTTAACTTTATAAATTAATAAAAGATCATATTTTACAATACTATTAACTGTAGTAAGTTACAACGATTGTTTCGAGATACAGAGTTATTCAGTTGTGCTCAAACTCTGGTTTTTCCTTTTCCTTTTTTTGAATTAATTAATCGTTTAATAATGGTGGAGAATAAATGTCTAAGATCGCACATTAGTCCTGAAATGGAACCGTATTCATTTATAATTAACACTTTGGAAAGAAAAATAAAGGAAACAATCTTCAAAAATAAAGGGCCCAACCGGGTTCGAACCGGTGACCTATTGATCTGCAGTCAATTGCTCTACCACTGAGCTATGGACCCAATTTGATTGGATTGTACACTAATACTAGAAAACTACAAACTTTAAAGGAACGCAAATATTCTTGGAAATTTTCTAAAATGAAATTTTAAAAGTTCTTATGAGAGAAATATCCCAAAAACTCTCAGAAATGAAAAAAAAAAACATACTAAAGATGACCACAATTACACTTGCAGAACCCAAAAAAATCCTAAATCTTAAACATAAAGTCACGAATCACAAATATTATTAATAAAGTAACGGTACTTGATGCTATCTATTAATGAACCTCCAAAGAGTTTTTCTAACCGAAGACTTTGTAATAACATAATTAACCATCGATAAAAAAAAATCCAAGATTTCATTTTAAGGAAAGCAAAACCTTAAAATGAACATGAAACATGTTTCATGCAAACTCTTCCTAACTATAAGGCTTTGGTCTTATAATTAATAGTTTATGTTTTAAATTGAAAGTCTTTTTTCAAAAAAAACATTAAAATGAAGATTTGAAAGTATATTACTCCAACCATAAATCTTCAAAAAAAATCTTTAAAAGTTTATTTATTTGCATTATACTCCTTGATATTAACAAACGTTTACTAATATTTATGAAAAAAATAACTATAAAAACCGAAAAAAATAAAAGATAGTTTCGAAAATTTGAAATTGGATTGAAATGACACAAAACCTCAAAATTTGAAGATTTGAGGTTGGGTTGGAAATGTTCTAAGGCTCTAGACCACATTTGTAGTTCTGAATCGTCGTAATCTTCTTTTCCCAAATCCCCTTTATGGATTTTCAAAAACTATGTATCTACATAACTTATAAAATATGAAAAAATAGTCTCGAATTTATTAGTTTTCTTATACAAGTGATTGCTATCATTACCAAAGTTGGTGTAAAGGTTATAAGTTATAATTAATGATTGGGAGACATATCATTCTCTTTGCATATACATATCGGAACGTAAAATAAGACTATCAAAACCATACAAAACTAAGAGAGAGAGAGAAAAGGGCTTTTCTCTCTAGAGTCTCTCCCCCAAATTCTTTTCTAACCCTAGCGCCGCCAACATCAAATCTCTGTTCCGGTGGAGGAGATCGTCGGCAAGTTTGCCGTGTGGGTCTTCTCCGCCACCGTCGGCATCTCGTTTCCGGTTATCGCCTCTCCCTGTTTTGGTTCTCAGTTCGTCTCAACCTCTTTGCTTGGTGTCTCTGGATTTCTCCTCCAGATCTAGCCGAAACCAAAGGAGTCCTAGGTTTCTCTGGAGCACTGGCGAGGTGTGACGACCTTAGGATCTCTCAGAGACCTCGAAACAGCTCTGGTTGGATCGACTGCGCTCGGATCTGGTAGATCTGAGATCCGAGACCGCCGGATCTGTGTGATGCGTCGCTGCTGTCGCCGGTCCTGCTCATTGGTCTCGCTCCAGTCGCTCTCTTCTATGGCCTGTCTCAAGGTCTCCTAGAGCTTCTCCTCTCTCTTTGAGTGAAAGGTGGTGTTGAGGCTCACCACTGAGGACTTCTTTCCCTTAGTCCATCAGACAACTACCATGGCTTGTTACAGCGAAAGTTAGTGGTTACCTTCCTCGCTTGATGATACCGTCGCCTAGGGTTTTGAGGACGACCTGCCGTGGTGGTGTTCTCGCTTGGAGGTCGAGCTCTTGCTCTCCTTTTGTTCAGCCTGCTGATGGAGAGTCTCCAACTCTCTTTGTGTCTCTTTTCCCTCCTTGCATACCTCCGGTTGTAGCTTCTGTTCCTACTCTTGATGTCTCAGCCGCATCCTTTAGGTCGCGTGGCCGGTGAGGGCGTTTTGTACCGCCTACGCTTGACCAGTGTTTTTGCTCTTCATCTTCAGCGGTGTTTTGTCGGGTTTGAACTTTTGTCCATGACCGCGTTAGCTATGGGTTTGTTTGCTCGGCGTCCTCCTCTTGTGGTGCCCCGGAGCCGTTGCCAGCCGCCTCCGTTGAAGCCACTTTGAGCCACCTTCAGGTGAGTGTCCGACCAATCTACCCTCTATTGGCTATTCTCTCGTTTCCTCCTGGCGATTGAGAAGTGGTTTGTTTGGGAAATAAAATGTTGTCTCTTGTTCTAGTACCATTATTATCTTCAATGCTCACCTTTGGTGGTTTGCTTGGATTTAATTTTTAGTTTCTTAGAGGTTCTTTTTAAACTTTTTTGCAGCCTTTAAGAACAGAATGGCTTAACAGTAGATTCTGGTTCAATATCATTGTAACCAAACATTCATTCTAGTAATGACATTTACATTCTTAGCAAAAAAAAAAAAAAAAAAATAAGACTATCATATAACAAATTAGGAATATAAAATAGTCATTCCACAGCAAACAATATATTAATTAGTAAAATCAAAACCAAAAAGGCAAAACCAATATATATATTCTAAAATAAAATGCAAGAGACTCCAAATTTATGCAAACCAATTTTATCTTCTTCGAGGACTCCAACATTAAAAGGCGTTTTTGTCCTGAAGAAACCCACACATTTCCTTCTACCTAGAAAAGGTTTGAGTAATCGAATGAACCGGTTTGGTCGTATTCAAAATTTGGCCAGTAACCGGTTTGTATTGATTGATCAATGTTCAAATATGAAGTCTCTGCAATTTCCATTTGGTGGTTCGCCCCATTGACTGGAAAATGGTAGTTGGGAAGGTATTCAGAAACACCCTCTTGAATTTGAGGATAATCCTATATTTAAATTTCACAAGACCAAATCAGACAAGTGTTTGTGTATACAAAACTGTTTTGGTTTAGATAATAGTACGTACTTTTGAGGAATCAAGGATGAAATCAGGAGAAATCCAAATGCTAGAAGATTCGTTTGTAGTTAAAGAAGGCTTGAAAGATTGAAACTGCGTCGTTTGATCTCGACATGGAGAGGTCGCAAGGCTAGAGCAACCTGAACCAATAGCTTGTTCGTTTTTATTTTTCAAAGTTTTGGTCTTAAGTCCGTTCTTCTTGACTACACGACATAACACAAAAGCTCCCTGAAATTCCAACATATATATGGTTCTTAGGTTTCTTTCCGTTAAATTAAAGGGATGAAGATATTGAAACATATTATAAATTTCTTACCTTGAAATTTGGTGATTTTTGAGAAAGATCGTCATCGCAAAGGCGATATTCATGCATAAACCAGATAGTTCTATCACCCAATGGGGCACGACCTTCATAGAAAACTAATGTCTTCCGATATCCGATTATAGCACCAGATGATTTACAAGAGATTTTTCGATCTTTACCGGTTGCTTTCCAATAACCGGCTTTTGTAGCCCTATTGGTTCGAGAACCATTAGGATATTTTTTGTCCTTTGGACAGAAAAAGAACCATTCCATATCTCTATTGGGTAGGAACGATTTATCTAAAACAACAAAGATAGCAATTAAAGAAGATAAAATTAGATATAAATTTATGAATGATATTAATTCAAACAAGTTTTTCTTTAGATTACCTGGTAACTCCCAAGGATCGAATTTATATAAATCGATAACAGGAATGACTTCAAGCTCAATCTCGAGACCTTCGACTTTTCTACTCAAGTAATAGCCTATGAGCTCTTCATCAGTTGGATGAAATCTAAATCCTGGAGGTAGACATGAACTTCCCATTTGCATGTTTCACACTTGTTGCTTGTGACACAAGAGAGATTTAGCGATCAAATCTACTAAATATTTTGAAAATCCAGAAATAAAAACTTTTTTCGACACTTGATTTGTTCTTAAGAAAAGCTTGCAGCTCACGTTGATTGCATTCTTTTTGTGACAAGATCATTGTCCGAAAAAATCGTATGACAATTAGAAAATAAATCAGCGCAATGACCCCAAGTTCCTCTTTTTACTATTAAGAAAAACAATAGACACAAAATTAAGAAAAGAAATATGGGAATAACGAAGAGTAATAGCCTATATTTTGAAGTTGAGGGCAGAGGTAATTGCGACGGGTCAAAGACACTGGCTGGAAAAAAGGTGCTCTTACTTTAAATCAGAGAGTAGCTATATAAGAAACCAAAAGTGATTAGTGAGTAATCAAACTAGGAGAATGATTAAGAGAAGACAAAGGTGGTAGAGTGTTGAATGGTTGTGAAGCATTTGATATATATAGCACAATGTTTGAACTATGGGGGCATATTAATTAATTAATTAATATATGTGGATTAATTAAGGGATTAGTTATATATGTATTATTTTATAATGCCATTTTAAAATCCAGAAGAAAAACAACGAGACACACCGAAAGCACACATAAAGACATTGCTTGTCTAAAGAGTTCCCAAAATTCCAAAAGAACTTGGACCTACCTGGTCTCAAAAGCTATTAGACGTGTTCACACACACGCTTAAAGATAAAACCCATCCCATAATATCGATTCAGTTTTCGACTAAATAATACGAGGGTTCATTTTATGAAACGATGAATTTGTTTTTATGTCAATTCTATATATCATGCTATTAATCTACAGAAATGTTATCTATCACTTTTTGATTGTTATTTACCGTCAAGTTTGCTATATACTATATGACATGTAAGTTAAAAACTAATTAAAATATTTATTAACCTGCCCAAAATATTCTATCACTTTGTGATTGTTGTTTAACATATTTTTTTTCATTCCAAATATTTTATCTGCTTTTATTATACTTTATGTTATTCCGCTATTGATTTGAGATTTATATTAGTCATCACCATTATATTTTTTTCTGTTCCTTCAAATATTTAATATGAAACCCGTGTTTCTACAGATTTTTGAATGTTCGAGTTTTCGACCTGGTTTCTCACAACAAAGGCATTTAGAATGGAATTATAGTCTGAATCCAATATCACTTAACTTTTCGGTCATAAAAACCGGTTCTGATGCTTTTTGGCATTTTATATTGTACCCAAAACAAATTTACTATTTAAATGAGATTTATTAAAGTTCGCAATCTCTAATAGGTTTTAACATTGTTCTTCCACGCCAGCATGAGTAAGACAAATTCGCTTTAAACTTTTAAGACATAAGAGATAACGAAACTTTGACGAAATAAATATAGTTATGGCTTTCTGTCAAAATGTAGTTATTGTTTAAGATGTAAAGTTGTAGTTTAAAGTTTAGTTCCCATTTGTGTAAGTCAGAGAAACATACAAAAAAAAAGGAATGACTTCACGAGATGGAAATGTCAGGTGTGGTTCTATAAAAAAAAGCCGAGCCTTGTAACTTGCAACTATGATGTGGTTAGAATATTCCCCTATACTTTAGGAAGGGTCACCCTGACCCCTAATGGTATTTACACTTTTGAAGAGAACACTAGGCAAAAAAAAAAATGAAAGAGAAAAAGGCAACTAAATGGAGAAAAAATATATAAAAGCATAGATAACTACGTCTACCGGTAGGTAAAGAAAGAAGTAAGCCTGCGAAATACGAAAAAAACGGACCAGCTGTGTTGACTGCACTAGGTCTAATCAGATAGTATTGAATATATGTGGTAGGGTATGATTAACTCCGGTCTCTTAGCCGGGATTCTATATTCATGATTTGACATTTTTTTTCCATCAATTTTTACATATTCATACTGACTCTCTGAACCAAACCGGTAGATCTTGATCCATATGAACGACAAAAACCGGTTGTTTCCTGACACTGCGTGCTAGGCTATCCACCTTTGTATTTCGCGTCCTTGGTACATAGATAATCTCTAATTGAAGAAAACTTTCTTTCAGGACCTTAATATCTTCCAAATAATTTGCAAAAACTGGTCATTCTTCTGGTTCTGTAACCATCTTCACCAATTGGAATCAATCTTTTGCAAACGTCACCTGAAATTGACGAACGTCACCTGAAATTAACGTAAATTTATCATACATTCCATTGTCCATAGTAGTGCTTTCATCTCCGCATGAAGAAGTGAAAGACTACCCCGAACATTCCTCACCCCTAACAACCCATCAAATCCTTCTAGAGTACTGAGCCAACCCTGTCCGGAGAAAATATCATTCTCTTTCTAGGAACCATCTGAGAAACACCATCTTCCTGGAATTGACGGTAGAGTCGTAACCTCTATGTGTTATACATTCCTCAGTTCGTTCAATATATGTGTCTCAGACCAAAGTGTTGATTTTGTTTTTGCCAAATTAAGCGTGTCCATAGGATCAATGTCCAGATTACTAAAAGCTTTATTATTCATTCCTTTTCAAATATACCATAGTATCCATGCAAACTGATGATCATCCATCTGCGGGAAAACTCTCCAAAAGAGATGATCCATGTTTGTGAATAGCGAGCTTGTTGGAAAAATAGTTGGATTTGATGGTATCTTTGAGAGAGCCCAAACCTGAAGTGCTGGAGGACACTAAAAAAACACATGGTTTATCAATTCCTCATCGGCTCCGCACCTTGCACAACGTATATTCCCATGTATCCCTCTCGCTTGCAGATTCTTCTTGACTGTTATACATCATGTTACCAATTGTCATAGAAAATATTTTATCTTTGGTGGCCACCGTATTTTCTAGCAGAACGCTTTCAATATAACAACTGTGGGACGATGGGCAACTGTGGTGAAATTGACATTTTTTAACACTTTTCAGTTAAGAGATGGCTCTTATATCTCTTATTTAAGAGACGGTTCTTAGTTTTTCTTACTCAAAATATAATAAAAACTAAGAACCGTCTCTTACCCGAAGCTAAAAACCTCAGTTAAGAGACTGGAGTTAATTATGGTCTAAAATATTTCTTTTTTGAAACTAGGTTACTAAGATCTTCCTTTTAAAATAACACATTTGATCATATTTAATAGTTTTGAATATATGTGGTTACTAACATTGTGTTTTGAACTTAGCTTGCCTCACATTTCCTTTTAAAATATAACATTTACCTCACATTTAATATTTTGAATATATGTGGTTACAAAAATTTTCTTTAAAAATAAGAAATTTGCATCATATGCATCATATTTAATATTTTTGTGTATATATATATTTAGAGCATCCTCACCAGTCAAGAGACTATATATGAAATTATAAAGGTTTCATCAAATTAATACTAATATTCTGTTTTCTTATAAGTCCTATCGGCTGAACTGGTCGGCTCCGAAAGAACGCACTTAATGTTACAGAGTGGACTAGTCTGAAAACGTACCACAGTGTTTGATCCGAGTTTGAAATATCTTCCGACTAATGACATGAGTTGACCAATCATCTGTAATACTAATATTCCTTACAATATAATTATCTAATTAATTCTAAAATAAAAACTAAATCAAAGTATCAAACCAATATTTCTTACTTTCCAAATTTTCATAATCTATTATTACAGGCCTGATTTTCTACCTATTTCTTACTTTTTCGTTTCTATTTATTTTTTTTCTATCTTTTAATGTCTGAGAAACTAGTTTAGATACGAACATTGTCATTTGTCAGTGTTCTAAGATTTTTCTGAAAGTAACCAATACAGCGCCGACTAATTGATCGAATCCGACGACATATTGTTTTCATCAACTAATAATTTTCTATTTGCGATATCAGATGGCCTTAATCTTACTGCAGATGTCTAAATCTAACTAAATATATAAAAAGTTAAAAGGTTAACTATTGACAGAAAACAAGATGTATAGAATCGTTATGGCTCTGTTGCACAAAAAAAAAAAGAATCGTTTTGGATATTGCATGGTTTTGGCTTTATATATGTATATACTACATACACGTCTACATTAAAGGAATGGAAGAGGAAACGACCGACACATCGAAGAGCAATATTGTTTTCAACAAAAGCAACTAGCGATACGACGATACTTAGTCTATGTAAAAATTATGATGCAGTATGTTATTCACCAAACTGATTAATCCAGCCCGCTAAAGAGCAAGAACGATATCTAAACAATAGACTGCAACTAGTACAATCGACCAGCAAAACTAATCTTATATTATTTGCATTAATTAATATATGACATTTGTCTTCTTAACTATTATATAAGATACAAGAGATATGAGTCAATATATTTATCATCAATTATTTTTTAGGTTAAAAGTCATTTAACTTAATATAGTATCATAATTTGATCTATAGTATCCATTCTTATCTTTAATCAATCAGATCCAAAGCTGGCCAATTGATCATTATCTAAATATTCTATGATTTACGACCAAAATGTCATTATCTCAAATTAAGTATCAGAAACAATGTTTCACGTTGGAACTTGAAAGGATCCTGAATGTTTTTTTTTAACACCAAATTCATTACCATCTCTCTAAACAGAGAGGAAAACATAGTCAAACACTACAAAGAGCATCTTTAGCTAATGCATCAACTAGCGAATTGAAATGTCTCGGAATTAAGGAAAAAGTACAGATATTCGATATTCTGGCTATTCCGTAGAATTCAGCCAAAGAGGACGTCGTAGAGATTGCTGTAATCAACACTTGACAGTCTGAGTTAACACAGATTTGAGTAATGATCCTAATTACTATATAAATGATACGAGTTTTATTTATGGCTAATTAATTTTAAGTTGAAAAGTTATCTAATTTACTACGTATAATATTTTTTAGTTGTTTACTTACTTTTCTTTTGCTAAATTTAGTTGTTTACTTTCTTGGAAAAATAATATCAACGATCAACTACACTAATGGTCCTCATTTTACCCAAAAAACTAATGGTTTTCCATATCGTGTTTCTTATTTTTGCTAACTAGTATATTTTTCAACATATTATTCCGAAAATATTGTATAGTTTTAGCAACAAGATGAAAAGAATATATATAGTTTTTACAAAGTTAGGTTACTTCGTAGATCGGAGTCAATTTAGTTAATCTTATCAAGAAAGACAATTAGGTGATAGAACTATTTTTATGCATGAACAATCGAGGAAGAACCCCGACAGTTTGGCAACCAAAGATCTCAGTCAAATCTGGAATAGTGCTACTGTAACTATGATCTGTCTTTTGCTTTACTTTTCGACCGAGCAACTTATTGACTCTTAGGATAGTATCTTTCTGGTCATACTATATACGATAGTATATGTAACACTTTAAGCAACTATATCTTACGACTGTAATATAATTATGTACTCTCAGTCAACGAAATACACTTAAAATTCTTGAAGCTAGTATTCTTTTCTCTGTTTCAGTAGTTTAACAAACACTCACATGTACATCATATCATATTATCTAAAAAGAAGAAAAAACATATTTGTACCCATAAGCCTTTTATAAAAAAAACATGTTATTGTAAATTAGGTTAGTTTTAAAGGAGAAAAATAACAGAATAGAATGATGGAAATGTCTAAATTTTACATTTGACATTAATGAAACTAGGTATTTTGCCGCACATGCGAGCATAATTCTTTTATACATAATTATTAATAAATGTACTATTAGTTTAAAATAAAAAATTTAAAGTAAAACATTAAATTTATAAAAAATTATGAATCTTTCAATTTCTTAATTTTAAATTTTATTGATTAAAAAAATTATTTTTGGATAACAACATTAATATTTTATTTTAAAATATGTTGTTATCTTTAACCAGCTTTTATTATAATAATTTATACACAATGATCTAATTAAATAAACAAATATATAACTATTAATATAAAGTGATGTTATTAAACAAAATTCTTGAAATTACCAAAACCTAAAAAAGCTCAAAATAAATTAAAAACACAAGAAGGTTAAACCGAACCCAACTTTACATATTATATTAATCAAAGTAAATAAAACTATTGATATAATTATATTGTAAAATACATCCCATAATAACTGAATAAACATTCAAACAGACTAACCATGTTGTCAAACAAAACATTAATATGTAATGTATAAGACATATCTATTGTTATTTTCATTTCTAAATAGTATAATAGAGAAAAATAAGCTACAGTCAATCTATATTTTTAAATTTATAAATATATATTTCTATTCTCATATAAAATAGTATTTATTATAAAA
The DNA here is from genome assembly GCF_000309985.2 of Brassica rapa. Lineage (NCBI taxonomy): Eukaryota > Viridiplantae > Streptophyta > Magnoliopsida > Brassicales > Brassicaceae > Brassica > Brassica rapa. The sequence goes on from NC_024797.2 coordinate 24,233,838, forward strand.
TCATAATTTGTTATTTTCAAATGGTCTTTTAATTTTCATATTTTGATAATTATAACTAAGACATATCATTTTGAAAAATACAGTTTTGATAATATAAAAATAACATGTCCTTTACTTTATAGTCTTTCAAATAAATTTGGGGAAATTTCATGTTTACCACTTTCATAGTACCACTTTTTATCTTTACCACCACTAAATGGACATTTTCAAAAAACAATATATAATAAATATACTCTTGTACTCTTGTTCTCTACATATATGACAAAATACTCTTATACTCTTGTTCTCTCTCTATATATAATAAATTATTATTTAAATAAAATAAAAATAAAAATATTTTTTTTTATGTTTTCGAATTATAGTTTTCAAATTTAAAATTTTTTATAAATTTTTCTCGAAATTATTTTTTCCAAAATTTGTTTTTAAAAATCAAAAATTATGTTTGAAATTATTTTTTAATTTTTTTAAAAAAATTTTAAGTATTTTTTTATATATTTATTAGAATCCTAAATTTCAATCTAAACAAAGATATAATTCTTTAAAACTCTTGAAAAAAATAAAAGTACAGTATAACCTCTTTAAATTAATATACACTAAAAATCTCTATAAAATGATATAATTTTATAGTCCTAAATTGAGTTTTTGGTTCAATTAATATATCGATAAATTAATATCTCTATAAATTAATAAAAAAGTATAATTTTGGTATAGTCCCAACATTATTAATTTATAGAGGTTTCACTGTACACAGAGTTAATTTTAAATATAAATACTTGAAAATATTCTCTTTTGGAAACATGTTTGTTGAGAATATTTAAAAATATAATTCCATTCCCAATGAAAAATATTTTAGAAAAGAAAAAAATAAATATTAAAATTTTCAACTTAAATATTAAATAAATGTTATTCTTGCGACTGAATAGAAATGAAAATGCCACAAAAAATCATTAACAAATAAATATAAATCAAATGTATAGTTATTGGTTAAATACCTATTTTAATACTAAAAATAATATTTTAATAAATATTCCAGGACATATTAAGTTTATGAAAAAGTATAAATCATTTTTTTTATTTTCATAAAATTATTTATATTATTTTAGTGAAGTGATAAATTAGAATTTATTATATGTGTATATACTACCTAATTATAAAAATTAACAAAAAAGAAAGAAAGATGTAGATAAACACAAAATAAATAGATGGAATTATCTTTTTTTCAAACATGTTTTCCATTTATTGTTTTGAGATAAATTTTATAATATTAATTTGTAATGAGTTAAATAATGAATGATAAAATCATTTATTAAAAATTTAATTAGTTTAGTTAAAAATGATTATTAAAACTAATGAATCAATTGACAAAAAAACTAATGAATCAGCCTAAATTACTACATGACAAATAAGCAAATTCACATCTCAAATAATAGTATAAATATTTAAACTAGACCGGTTGATTCAATCCACCGGTACAATTATGATATGTCAATTGGTTTTCAGAGTTGCATAATCAATTTTATGCACTATATACAAGTTTATAAAAATGGAAAAAGTAAATAATCATAGGGAAAGCAAAGAAAATAAAAGCAATTAAAGTTAGCTTTTAGATAGCAAAAAAAAATATCAAAACTCAAAAAAAATATCCATTCATAAAATAAGAAAATTAATAACAGAAATTCGCTAAATTAATAATGTTTTTGCTTATCCAAGGAAAGAAGGTTCAGGATGAACAGCAGAAGCACCTGCATGAAATAAATTATCAAAGAAGGTTAAGGGCTCTCTTATCTCTCTGTAGTCTGTAGTCGCCTAGCTTCAAGTGCAGCACCTTCATTAATCATATCCCTAGCATCACTCTCCATACCAAGCTCCCAAAGTGCTAAAGCCTGCAAGTAAAACGCAGTAGGCCACCCCGGTATGCAACATTGAGCCTTCATTGCGTCTCCCAACGCAGGATCATGTTCACCCGTCACTAAGTAGGAGAAAGACCTTCTCGCAAATACAGTCGCATATGGACTGCTGCTCATCATCCTCACCAACTGGTAACAAAAAAAAAAGGTTTACAAGGAGTTTTAGATATAATACACTTATATATTTAATTGTTGGACTCTGCTGTTTGTTTGTTTTGTTTTATCTATTACTCTTTCTGTTTCATATTTTTTTTTTGAACTACTCGTATTATATTTCTTTTAAGGCTTTTTCACATATTAAAATCTTATAAACTTGATTTGTGAAATGATTTTTAGAACTTTACTTATGTGTTATCATGACATTGATATTTAAATAAAAATAATGATAACAAATCTTAATAAAAATGTGACATATCTTCTATCTTATTATGACATTTACAACTTTAATGACAAATAGTTTGATTTTAGAAATATTCTTAAAATAAGTTGATATTATTTTTGCCTACATACCATAAAAGTAGATTCTTAAAATAAGATAATGACAAAATTTTACATACCATACATATAAATTATATACACAATTATTATTAAAACTCTTATAATATACTATAACTGATAGTATAAATATCTAGATCCCATCAAATTAATTGTAAATATCTAATAATTTAAATATTCAAAAGTTATAATTAGATCAACTAATTAGCATAAATATGTGATTAATTAAGATTTTTAAAGTATTAAATTTATTTGAAATTAAACGCTATAAAATGCATCAGTTGTATGATTAACAATTAATTAAGATAAATATGATAAAAAGTTTAATTGACAAATATATTTTAACCAAACATATATACAACAAAGTCTACACTAAATTATAGTGTTTAATATAAATTTATTTAAAATAAATATATACATTTTTCACTTTAACTTAATTGTAACGAAAACTTTAATAAATAATAAATAAATTAAAATATTTTAAAATTAAATGGAAAAACTAAATAAATAATTATTCATGATTTCAGTTTTTGTTTTTAAATCGGTTAGACATATAATTAAATTTTTGAATAAAACTATTTTAAAAAGAATATTTTTGTGCATACATAGGAAACCACCTAGTTACAATTAAGAGGGTGATTGGTTGTGGACGTAGATGCTCTAGAAAATTAGAATTTAGTTTAAAACCATATATGTCAACCAATCAAGCTTTACTTTCTTTTAAAAACTTACTGCAAAAAAAAATTTTAAAAATTTAAAAAAGGATGTTGAGAATTTTGTTTCTAGAGTAAAAAATTAGTATATTAGAAAGCTACAGCAAAAAAAGCTACAACAATTAAATCTACAAATTAAATTTACAACCAAAAATATAAAGTTACAACACTTACCAATCACTCCTAAATGCTCTGTTTTGTTTCTAATTAATGTATTTATTTGTTATAGTTTGATAATTATGGAAATAAAAGAATATGGATAAAACTGAAAAAAATAATACAAAAAAAATTTTAGAATAAAAAAAATTTTAAAGTGCAGAATTGACGATGTATATGAAACGGATTGAGTACCTTTGAATAATATTTAATCGCGTTAATGAAGTCCTGGTCTCTGAAAGCATTGTCTCCCAAGTTCTTTGTTTGAACCAGTTCCTGGTTTTCTAGTGTCACCAGATGCTGTGAAGGCAAAGTGAGACAATATTAGAACGTGAAAAACCAAATGGAAGAATAAGCTAGGTTAATGATTTGTCTCCAAGTACATCACTCTCTGCTCCTTCGTCGCTGTAACCAGTTTTAAGCAAAATCTCGTATACAGCCGAGTGGTCCTTCCGAGAACAAGCCTTTCTGAGAGGAGAAAGCATGGTTGGTTGCATTACAGTACTCTTAGGCAGAAGCATCAAGAAATAAGATGAAATCTAAACATAAACACAAAAATTAATTATTTGGTACAAGAAAATATTGAGTATTCGTTTATATGATTCTTTAACCTCTTCCTGCTTTTGTAGCGGTGCTGCTGCAGAGACGAGAGATTTAGTATCAGGTCGATCTTCCGGGTTGTTTAGAAGGCATTTTGAAGCAAGATTAACAAGTTTAGTTGCGTCTTCATTCTCAAATCTCCCTTCAAGTGATGAATCCATGAGTAGCATCGCATGTTTCTCCATAATGATATCAAAAGCCTGAAATATTGAAACATTCATCACTGGTCTCATATTAAGATGACAAAAAAGTAAAAAATGAAAACAAAATAACTTTCAGGGACACTACATGGTTCGGTGGAATGCGTTTGCCGCTCACAAGTTCTATAAGAGCATCTCCAACCCATCTCTATATTTGCCTCTAAATGCTATAATAGAGTAAAATCAGCTCCAACCCATCTCTATTTTTTCCCCTAAAATAGAGATTGCTATTTTTTCCTCTATATATAGGGGAAAAAATAGCATTCCTCTATAACAGAGGCAAACTTTTTTATTTACAAAGTAGTCCTCTAATTTCTTATGATTGTAACTAAAATACTTGTGTATGAAAGAAATACAATTCTTACATATAAAATCACACTTTTTTGTTTATATACTAATTATTAATTTTAATAACTGCTGTTATAATCAAAATAAAAATTATTATTATTTATTTAAAAGTCAATTATAATTTTAAAAAATATTATTTTATTTAAAAGTCAAAGACTTTTTATTTAAATATTAATCAATACAACATATTAAAACAATTTAATACTCTGGTAAATTACTACCGGATCCACAAAGATTGTTAAAATATTGCCCAAACGATGTTGATGGAGGAGGAATTTGTTGATTTTGTTGCTGGTGACTGCGCTTTTGTAAAATCCGTGCTTTCTCTGCTTGAAAATGTTCACGAACATTTGGATCTTCTATGGAATTTAAGTCACAAAATAAAATTTTGTTTTCTTCTTTCATCTCTTTCAAAGCATAATTTTGTCTTTGAATCTCCAAGTGTTGTTGTCTTTGTTCACTTGACTTATTTAGTTGCTCCCTGAATTGGTTATTTCCTCCTTCTAGTGTATTGATAACCAAATTGGTTTGATCATCAATTTTTCGCTTCATTTTGGATTTCTTTACTCCAAGTGGTCGTGAAGAGGGAGATCCACTAATATTCTCACACTCATCATTTAAGTTTAGTGAAGAAGAAGATAACTTTGGTGATGCTTGAGTTGGAGAATCAAGATTGAGATTATCTGATTCTAAAGATGTGTACTCAACACCACATGGATTAGAGAATCGTTTGGCATGGGCAACACCATCTTGAAATTTTTCAAAATTTTTAATAATGTCCCACACATGCTCAAATTTCCAACCTCCTTTAAACATTGGATCTTCTCTTAACATTAATTTGGCTTGATTAATCTGCATTATCATTTAAAAAAAACATTCAAATATTCATACAAAAATTATCCAAAAAAATATATGTAAATATAAAAATTAATACTTACAATATCATCACTTGAAGCACCACTTGGACGTCTATTTTCACATTGTTTTATGCATGCATGCAATTTTTTCGCTGCTTTTTGAATGGTTTGAACCCGGGATTGAATTGATTTTTTGGACCGGTCACTCCACATTGCATCTTTTCCATTGTCGTAAGCTTCGACCACACGACCCCAGAATTGATCGGATGATTGATAAACACCTTGAATTGGATCTTGAGAAATTTGCATATATATGTGACATAAAAACTTATCTTCTTCACAAGAATATCCAGAAGAGCGGGACATTTTTTGATAAGTGTAAATATTATAGAAGTCTTTAGTGTTGTGAATACAAATGTTGTGTCTATGATGGTATTTATAGGACAAGATAACACAATTTTATGGGGTTACGAAAAATAATTTACACCAATGCATGTTTATTTTAGTCTTTCCTTGTAATAGTTAATAGCTGCACCAATGCATGTTTCAATTATTGTTGGGGCAGTAAACCTAGCTATAAAAAATATATATGCCCAACGTATATTTGCATGGTTTGACCTAGAACTCTAATTTTTTTTTGAGCAATCCCATTCATAGATTTTTTAAATGTTGTAGCTGGAAGTTTGTGTGCATTGTTTGACTTAACACTGTCAGTGCTTTGTTCAGCTTAACTACTGCAGCTTGAAGTTTAGTCAATGATTTGATTGGCTTTTTATTGTGTGAATCAAAATATATAAAGAATCTGATGCTAAGCACTTGTAGAAAAATTGAATATATAAAGAATTTCTGATGCTAAGCACTAGTACCTACAATGTGATATTATCTTTGTGTGATTATTAAACATAGACATTCAAATAGAAAATAGTCTTTAGAAAATAGTCTTTAGAAAAAAAAAGCACTAGTACCTACAATGTGATATTATCTTTGTGTGATCATTTCTCACTTCGGAATGCATTAATTGATCATTTATGGGAAAAATTTAGTAATAATGATTGTTAGATAATGGTACTTTGTTTTAATTTTTTGTTGTCTAATATCTTTTTGTAATAAAATGTTTCATTTAAATAATATTGCAATTTTATGAAAAAAATTCAAAAAGTATAATGAATGGGTTAATTTCAACATCTACATGTTAGAGGTGTAAAATGTAAAATAAAAAAAGAATCTTTCAAGAATATTCTTTTTTAGAGGAAAAAATAGAGGAATACATTGGAGAGAAACTCACCTCTATTATAGAGTTCCTCTATTATAGAGGAAAAAATAGAGAAATACATTGGAGATGGTCTAAGAACATTTCCATAACTGTAAATCACACTCTCAGGAATAATTGTACCTAACAAATGTGAAAGATAACCGTTGAATTCATCTAAATCAAGAAAGTACTATAAGAATGAAGATTCTTTACCTGTTTCTGAAAACTCTGGTGGAGCGTAAGTCAAGTTAGTGCTATAGTTTATTCCGTCTCTGCGGTTCTTGATGAGACCAAAAGTTGATAGACGAGGATCACCTTCCTCATCAAAGAGGATTCTGGATGCACTTAAATCATGATAGATCTTTTGGTTTTTGACGTTGCAGTAATCAAGTGCTTGTGCAATATAATATGCAACTCGAACACGCATTTCCCAAGGAATTTCCTGCCTGTTCCCTACACAGCAAAAGAGAGCATCAATTCTCTAAGCGAAGATCAAAAGGGAAGTAGTCAGATAAAAGATTAGAGGAACATCTTACAGTGAAAAAGATGCTTTGAGAGAGTACCATAGGGCATATACTCAGCCACCAACAATCTCTCGCCTCTTTCAACGCAATAACCAAGCAGATTGACCAATCTCTTGGACCTAAGCTTTCCAACAGCAGTCGCCTGATCCTGATTCCACAAGTCAAAACAATAGTCAAGGCAAGATCAACTATTACAATTCAGACAAGATAAACAGACAAAAAAAGGTTCCAATGCATCTTTTCTTTCAGCCTAAAGTTTCAGACATACATTAGCATATTCTACGGTCAAGATAGACACTAACTAATGTATTATTTTCCCCTTTTACAACTAAATAAACCGTTTAGTCTTCAACTAGTCACTGATGATCAATGAAACATAATAAAAGTCTGAAATTTTGAACTAGCCCTTTTTAAGATTCTTACCACAAAGTGCCGAGCATCAGGCCAAGTCAGTTTAGAGAATCGCTTGACAGCGACGAGAACATTGCCTTCGAGCTTTCCTATGTAAACCTCATTGAAATCTTTCACCCCACCTTCAGAGACAATGCAACTGGGACTAAACTCACTTATTATGTAGAATAATTCACTTAATGTAAATTTTTTGAAACATGGAATTTGATTCTCCTGTTCCACTTGGTTCTCATGATCCACTTGGTCCTCATGATCCACTTGTTCCTCAGTTACTGAAACACAAAAACAGTTTCATCATCAGAGTCAGAGAGGGGTTAGGGGAGTTATAGGAGTGTAGTTCAGAGAGGTATACACTTTCCATCTCATTCCTACTTTGCACCAACACCCACAATCATTAAACAACACGCACACAGGAGTTAAGACAGAACTAGGCAAAAGACAAACTAATCTACACTTCCACTAAAAAGAAAATTAGAGTTAAACCTGATTCTAATTGGTGCTGAACTGATGGATGATCAGGAGAAGTGATCACATGATCAGCATCTTTGGACTGGAAACAACCCATCAAAAGAAATGAGATTCTTCCAAGCAATGGGAAATGTGAAAGAGTAAGTTGCTAATCAAAAATGATTATGCCGAGAGAAGATTGTGCCTCTCGCTCTGAGTGAGTTTGGATTATATATTATGTTTGGCATTGTTCTATGTATAAGGGGGAGAGGCAAAACAAGAATAAAACTGAAAATTATCACAGAAAGAGTAAGAATATATATATTTTTGAAAACAATTGAGAAAGAAGTAGGTTTTGTGAGTTTCTGTTTTAACATATATATATCCAATCAAAAGGATTATTTACCATAAAATGATTGACTTTAATTATATATTACCAACCAAAAGCTACAGAATGTCAAACAAAAAAAAATATATTTCATGCGAAACAAAATATATACCTTAACTTGCATGCATGTATTTAACACAAGACTCTTTGTCTAATCAGAGAGCTAGTTTGCTTCTCTAATTAATTCCTTTTATTTCATGCTAGAAGTTGGAAGTAGTGTCTCCTTTATGCTGACGCATTTTGGTTATTTACTTATATATGGATATGTAAAGCTAACATGCCTAGTAGGAGAAAGACCTTCTCTCAAATACAGTCGCATATGGAACAGTCATCATCCTCACCAACTGGTAAAAAAACAGGTTTACTAGTTGTTTTAGATATAATACACTAATCTAATGATTGGACTTTTCTGTTTGTTTATTTTGTTTTGTTTTCTTTTATTTATGAGTTTTCACTACAAGAAATATGGCTATTGGTAGCAGTTCACGGTAGCACGAATTCTCAAACTGCTACCAAAAATGGTGTAATCCGATACCCATCTTTTTCATAGCGTTAGTTCCTCGCTAGCGATAAATTTAATCCAGGAAAAAATTAACAAAAAATACAGTAAAACAGAGTAAAGTGTTGTCGCGATGCAAAAGACTTGAGTTTAGTTTTAACCTTTTCCGCCTCTCCTTCACTCTTCACATAGAAACCATCGAAGAAAAAAAATGATTGGGAAGCCCAATCTCTCCGATTTTTGATCGATCTTCGTGTCTGAACGGTGTTGTTTTCGCCAGCGGTCAGATTCCCGGTGAACCCATATTCGATTTTGTCTGTAATTCCTTTGATTTATCTGATTTCTCAGATGAATTCCTTTGATTTGTTTCAGCTTTTACAATTTCGAGTTCACCGAAGATTAGGAGGAGAGAAGTCAGGTTACAGAATCACGAGAAGTCAGGTGGTAATCAATTCCGTTTTGCATTTGATATCGTCATGGGCGAACACGATTGTTCCTTTCTCGACTGAAGCTTTGAGTGTTCCTTTCTCTTCTCTTTTGCTTTGCAGGTTTTAGGTTTTGATTGTTCCTTTCTCGAGTGAAGCTAGTGGAGTTGAAATCCGAAGGATCTTATTGATCAGGTGATTCTTTTTCAGCCAAATAGAAGTCGTTTCTTGTTGATCATTTTGAATGACTGAAGAGGATGTATCTGATTGAATCGTTGATTGTTTATGTGTTCCTCTGTGAATGTCATTGTGTCTGTTTGGTGTATGTTTGACATAATCTTATGGCTTTGTTTGATTTTGTTGGTCTATCGGTTAGAAACTTAGAACATAAAATGGTCGAAAAGTCATGGGTTCATCTAAACAGGTAAGGAAAAACAATATATATTATAGGAACTGAATTTTTGTGTGTGATTAAGAGTGTTGAAATTATGCTTTCATGTGTCTAAACCGAAGAGCTGATCCTGGTTATGAGAGTGGTGCGTGGGAATTTGTGAGGTGTGTTGGTGCAGATTTGCGAGAGTCTGAGTTGATCATTTGCCCATGTATTGATTGTCGCAACGTAGCTCGTCACTCAGCCAGTGTTATTGTGGATCATCTAGTAACAAGAGGAATGGATTTGAGTTACAAGATGAGGGAGGATTGGTATCACCATGGAGAAGTAATGTCAGGGACTGACAGTAGAAGCAATGGAAGTGAGAAGAGGAATGAGATTTTAGGGTTATACCAAGCAGCTGCCTTTGTTGATGAAGAGTTTCTTAGGCATGGTGACTTAAGTGAGGTTGCTGAAGGTGAAGATAAGGCAGAAGATGAGTTTCTTGCTAAGCTAGCCGATGCAGAAACACCTCTGTATCCAAGTTGTGCTAACCACAGCAAGCTCTCTGCAATTGTTTCACTCTTTAGGATAAAGACACAGAGTGGTTGGTCTGATAGAAGCTTCGATCTGCTGCTTGAGACTTTGCCACAGATGCTACCCGAGGATAATGTCTTGCACACGTCCTTGTACGAAGTGAAGAGGTTTTTGAGATCTTTTGATATGGGTTATGAGAAGATACACGCCTGTGTGAATGACTGCTGTCTATTCAGAAAGGAGTTTGAGAAGCTAGACAAATGTCCGAAATGCAATGCTTCAAGATGGAAGATTAACTTGCGCACAGGTGATGTGAAGAAAGGTATTCCACAGAAAGTTCTAAGGTATTTTCCCATAATCCCACGGCTGAAGAGGATGTTCAGGTCAGAGGACATGTCAAAGGACTTGAGGTGGCATTTTACTAATAAGAGCACTGATGGAAAAAGCAGACATCCGGTTGATTCTGTTACTTGGAATCAAATGAATGACAGATACCCTTCATTTGCCGCTGAAGAAAGAAATCTTCGGCTTGGGCTGTCCACAGATGGGTTCAATCCTTTCAACATGAAGAATGTGAACTACAGCTGTTGGCCTGTTTTGCTTGTCATTTACAACATGTCACCTGAAAAGTGTATGAAGGAGGAGAACATCATGTTGTCGTTGCTGATTCCTGGTCCAAGCCAACCTGGTAACAATATTGATGTGTACTTAGAACCGCTTATAGAGGATCTAAACCACCTGTGGGAAAAAGGAGAGTCAACGTATGATGCAGTCAACCACACCACTTTCACATTAAGAGCTATGCTTCTCTGGACTATTCAGGATTTTCCAGCATATGGGAATCTTGCAGGCTGCAAAGTAAAGGGCAAAATGGGTTGTCCTGTGTGTGGAAAAAACACAGACAGTATGTGGTTGAGTAACTGCAGGAAGCACGTTTATATGTCCCATCGGAAAGGTCTTCCTCCCACACATCCTTATAGAGGAAAGAAAGCATGGTTTGATGGGAAAGCAGAGCATGGGAAAAAGGGTAGAATTCTGAGTGGTCATAACATAAGCCATATACTTAGAAATTACAAGAATGATTTTGGAAATGTGAAAGTAATTGGTAGGAAGAGGAAGATTAATGAGACGGTTGGATCAGACTCCAATACGGATGATGAATCCAGTGATTCAGAGGAAGAGGAAGAAGCAGTTGATGAGGAAGAGCTATCTAGATGGAAGAAGCGGTCAATCTTTTTCAAGTTGCCTTATTGGGAAGTATGTTTCTAATCTGAAGATATATCAGTTTTTCTTAATTGTGCAGTCACCACCTTCCTTTGACACTATTATCTGTGTTTGTTTTGTCTAGGATCTACCAGTTAGACACAACTTAGACGTTATGCATGTGGAAAGAAATGTTGCTGCAAGCCTTATAGCTACATTGTTGCATTGTGGAAAATCAAAAGACGGTCTTAACGCGAGAAAAGATCTGGAACTGCTGGGTATTAGGAAGGATTTACATCCTCAACCCCGTGGGAAAAGAACATACCTTCCTCCCGCTCCTTGGTCTCTGTCCAGCAAAGAGAAGAAAGTATTCTGCAAGCGGCTATCGGACTTCAGAGGTCCGGATGGTTATTGCTCAAATATATCAAGGTGTGTGAAGTTAGAAGAATCTAAGATATCAGGATTGAAATCACATGATTACCATGTCTTGATGCAACAGCTTCTCCCAGTTGCTATTAGAGGTATTAACTGAGTCTTTAAACTTTCTAATAGTCAAGATTAAGATGTCCTGACTCTATTCTCAAATTATATTTTTGACAGGATTATTACCTAAAGGTGTTAGGATAGCTATTGGCCGCCTGTGTGCTTTCTTCCATCATCTCTGTCAGCGGGTAATCGATGTAGAGAAAATTACAGTATTGGAAACTGAAATTGTGGAAACCCTCTGCATGTTTGAGAGGTTTTTTCCTCCAAGTTTCTTCGATATAATGATGCATTTGGTAGTTCATCTAGCCAGGGAAGCTCGGTTATGTGGACCAGTTCATTTCCGATGGATGTACCCATTTGAGAGATACATGAAAGTGCTGAAAGACTTTGTAAGAAACCTTGCAAGACCAGAGGGTTGTATTGCTGAAGCGTATCTTGCAGAGGAATGTGTTAGGTTCTGCAGTCAGTTCTTGAAAAAAACAACAAGTTATGAGGAGAAACCTGATAGAAATACTGAGTTCGAGAGCAGCTCTATTCTTGAAGGCCGTCCAATATCTGCAGCCACTTGTCGTGTTCTTTCTGAGAAGGATATGAAGATTATACATCTTGCTGTGATTCAGAATATGGCAATCGTCGAACCTTATGTGGAGTAAGTCTTTCAAAGCTACTTGTTGTTTTTTTAGTTACTGTCGCTTGTGACTTTATAGCGTAGCTAATACATTGTTTGAATCCTTTTGAAGCATGCACCTACAGCATCTACAGGACACTAATGAAAAATGTAGACGTGATGCAACAACATTATGGAGACTTCATTCACAAAAATTTGCTTCTTGGTTAAAAGACCAGGTAATTTTCATAGTATGAGCAACAATTTAGTTTTCTGGTTTTGGCTATAGATATGTATTGACACTTAACATATTTTGTTATAGATACCTATTAGCTCAGAGAATCACGATGAGACACTGAAATGGCTGGCCTACGGTCCTCGTCTTAGCTCTAGGTCTTTCACTGGTTACATAATTAATGGTCTGCGGTTTCACACGATTTTAGTTGACAGGCAAAGTCAGAACAGTGGTGTTCTATATGAGGCAACAGCTATGTGTAGATCTAGTGCAAAAGACACTTCGCAGATGGTTGATTTGGTAACATACTATGGCAGAGTGTTGGAGATTCTGCTGATCGATTACAATACCTTTTACATTCCTGTATTTCGCTGTCAGTGGGCAAATATAGGTAACGGAGTGAAGGTTGAAGATGGCTTCACACTAGTCAACCTCAACCAAAGTCAAATGGCTTTTGCAGCTGATCCATACATCCTCGCCTCACAAGCAAAGCAAGTCTTTTACTCAAGAATAGATGAGTCATCTAGTTGGTATGTAGCTATGAGAGGTCCTACAAGAAGATACCGTGAGGAAGATGCTGAAGATGGACATGCAGATGTTGGTCCTATGCCAGCAGTAGTAGCCATGGATGCTGATGACTTGGTTGATGAATCTAGAAATGCTCGAGCTGACTGTGAAGGAATATATGTTTGAAAATGGAAAAGTTGTGATTTTTTGGATGATGGCCAGAACAGATTCCAGCCCACAATCTGATGAATTGTGTTTGTGTAATGAAATTATTTAATTTTTTGATAATGGGGAGGAATCTGTGAAGCTGTTTTTTGATGAATTGTGTTTGTGTAATGAAATTAACTATGTTTCTGATCAGTTGCTTTGAGTGTTGTTTGTTGTTGTGTTGTTTGTTGTTGATTTGCTTTGAGACTAACTAACTCTTTTATATTTCAGGTGAACTAAGATGGGGAATCGGAAGAACAAGCGTGTGAAGAAGCAAAGGACAGATGTAGAAACGGAGGTTGCGGAAGATCAATTCCTCGAAGATATAACAAACAGAGAAGTCTCAGATGAAATGGAGGCAGAAGAACATAATCAAATGAGGACAGAGGAGAATGAAATGGAGGAAGAAGCAGAGGACTTGGAGGAGAATGAAATGGAGGAAGAAGCAAATGATGATGTGCAGACTCAGACTGACACAGCTACTACATCACAGCGTAAAAGACGCCGAGGACCTACAAAGATGAAACACATTGCCAAGGATCCAACTGAAAGGCAACATGTCGACTTCACAGATATGGGGGATCCATGTGGTCCAGGTTCTGTACTGTTATCCTCCTACTTGGGTCCCTTAGTTCGTGAACATGTTCCGGTGATCATTGATAACTGGAGACAAGTCAGTGAAGAAATCAAGACTGTGCTCTGGAAATCTATTGAGGTAATAAGAAAAAAATTTACATTTAACTACGATCCATTTTACTTGTATTTGAATGTGTCTCATTGCTGACTACAGATGAGGTTTGACATGGACGAAGACTTTAAAAAGGCTGCTGTGTTTAAGCAGATGGGATGTTTGTGGAGAGCATCCAAATCACGTCTGGTAACATCTGTTAGAAAAGCTCCAACCATTAAAGGTAGGATGAGCTTGCAACCGAACAATGTTTCTACAGCTGAATGGCGTAAATTTGTCAAAGAGAAGACCAGTCAGGCCTTTAAGGTTGTCAGCGACTCTTACAAAGAAAGAAGACAGAATCAGATTCCTCACACCTGCGGCCGTAAGGGAATGGTGAGGCTGAGAGAAGATTTGGTAAAGTCAAGTGAAGATCCATCAAAAGTGTCGAGGCTCCGAGTTTGGGTGAAATCACGAACAAAGAAGGATGGTACTCCTGTCAATGTTAATGCAGCTGAAAAGATTGTAAGTTTTCATATTGATTTTAAGAAGTTGGATCTGCTGGTTGCTGCTTTGTGATTATTGAAATTTTAATGTGTTTCCAGAGAAAGGCATCAGAGATCGAACTTGAGGGTCATGCCGATTCAACGACAACAAATCCAAAGAACGATATGCTATCTCAGATACTGGGACCTGATCAACCTGGACGGTTGCGAGCGATGGGCAGAGGCATTAGCATGACCAAATTGAATTGTTTACAGGTTAAGGACAACTATATCGCTGCAATGGAACAAAAACATGTCTCTCTGCAGGAACAGGTTAATGATTTACAGAAGGCCCTTCGCCGAATGAATAATCAGGGTCCTGCAACTGATGTCAGTGAAAACTCCTATAACAAGGTATGAATTTAATTAATCTGGCTTACTCTGTCTATAAAATTGTATAGTTGCATTTCATTGACATTGCTTGTACTTCATGTAGAGTGTAAATAATACCAGATCACTTCCCAAGTGTTATCTGGTTGACTGGGCTTCTGTCGATGAGAAAGTTGCTGAGGGACGGGTCGTTTCAGCTGAAGCTGATGAGTTAGTTAATGGGGTTCCTTTAGGGCCTCACGCTGTGAAGGTTTTGGTTGAAACTGCAATAAAAGCAGACACTTTTTTATGGCGACCTGCACATAATATGTTTACTATGGAGGATGCAGTTGGCGAAATGATTGCATGGCATTCTGATCACTGTATTGTTGCAACAGCAGGTCTCATTCCAGAAGACAATGCTCCTACAGTTAAGTTTCTTCTCTCTCTGTTCCTAAGTATGATTTTCCTCTATACCTGAGTATGATTCTGAGTCATTTTTGTTCGATGTCTTTGTTGTGTTTGGCAGAGCCCTTTCACAAGTTCAGTTAACAAATGCAAGCTCATGGACTATATACAGAAGGAGGAAGTGGTTGCTTTAGGCCGATGGCAGACTAAAGAACCAAAATCATTGGTGAATGGACTTCCTCTTGGTCCTAATGCAGTAAAAGTGTTTGTCGATGAGGTACTAAACCCAACGGCATTCATATGGAGGCCTACTGTAGGAAAGACAAATATGGAGGATTTTCTGAACTGTTATGTAGCATGGCCTGCAAATTGCGTTGTGTTTGAGCCGGATATAACAGATTCTCCACGTCGTCAACAATCAGATTCTAAAGCAGTGAGTTCATCTTCTAAGAATCAGAAGTCTCCATTAACTCCACCAGCTCCTAAGAAACCATTTACTCCTGCATCTCCTCTTCGCAGATCTGAGGTACAACTATATTGTTGAATTGTTTGATTCATTTTTGCTTTCTGTGATGCTTGAATTTTGGCTTCGTTTTTGCTTTCTGTGATTGCAGCGTAACAAATTCAAGCCAAATCAAAAAATCCAGCTGCTGGATCTGTCTGGAAACAAGGTGATCGTCGCTGAAGGACGTTGGTCTTCGAGTAATCCTGAGCATCTTGTCCACTTTCAGCCTTTGGGGCTTGGTGCTTGTAGAGTCTTTGTGGATGTTGTGAAGGTGAAAGATGCATCTGTGTGGAGGACTTCATCTAAGATTGAGTATATGGAAGATGCACTTGGAAGCACTCTTGCTTGGCCAGAGGATAAAATTATAACGGTGAGAGTTTTGTTCATTTTTTTGTTCTTTCTCACTTGGAAGCACTCTTGCATAAATGTGAACCGAAGGTTATGTCTTACTTTTCAGGTTTGACAAAAGAGCAGAAGGAACCATGCAACTATTTAAGTTCTTGTTGACATAAATGACTTGGTGTTTGCTGTTTCAGAACATGGCTTTTGTTTTTCAATTACTCGGTGTTTCTCTTTTTTTCATGTGTCGGATGGATTGAAATGTTTGTATGGTTTGAATGATTTACTTAAGTTAAGACTTTATGTTATTGTGTTTGATCCATTTTATCATTTCAGTTTTACAAAGGCCCAATAAGATAAATGTCCATATCTAGTTTACAAAGAACAAATCACTATTCTCGGTTTAGGGCAAGGATAGGGGTTAGGATTCTCATGTTTTTGTTAGTGATTAGGTTTAGAGATTTCTTTTAAGGTTTATTCTAATCATAGTTTTGAGGTCGTTTTAAAGAAACTATAACACACATTAAGACAAAATTATATGTTAATCACAAAATACATGATGTAGTTCCCTTTCCACATTATCTTTCTTGTGAAAGGGTTAGCATATGTAGTGTTTAGTTTGAGGGTTAGGGTATATTGGTGTAGTTAAAGTGTTTAGTGGTTTATATATTTAGAAATTGATGTCTAAAGTTAGATTTATATTTTAGAATCATGATTATATTTTTTACAAATTTTAGATAATTTTAAAAATATTTATAAATAACCAGAAACATAATTTCTCTTCTTTTTTTAATAGCCATCGATTGATATCTCAGATCAAAGGCCCATAATCCACCATCCATCAGCTATCCTCGTTCTCTCTTCCTATTGGTTGATTATTTTAAGGCAAGGATCATAATCTTGTCCGTTCGTAAATGTTAATCTAACGGTTCAGAATTGTTTTTTCTTTTATCTCCTTCCTTCTCTCTCAGAACGTACGCCCACCGCAAACTAGGTTAGAGAGTTATCTCAAACCACCACAAATCTCTTTGTGACACCACGAGCCCACCTCGACCCACCACTAATCACTGTCTACCCATCACGATTCCATCTCAAACAACCATGATTCTCTCTTAAGCGACCACGATTTCTCTCTCTGGGTTTCCATCGAACTCATCCATATCAAAAGGTCTGCGCCCTCTAAAGTCTAAACCCTAGATTTATTTCATCTGTATGATTATTATATATTTCTCTAATTAAAAAGGTAACAACTCTTACAGATCCTTATAGATTCGAACCCTCACAGATCTGGGTTGGGAACTTCTTCAAAGGTCAGAGATACTCGATTTCCATTTATTCTTCTTCAAATATCATCTTCGATTTATTATTTCTTCTTCGAATAAGTTTTCATTTTCAGTTTAGATATTCATATTCAAATATCTATTAAAGTTCTAACTTGTGTTAACTTTACAGTCTAGAAACTATAATGGAAGGAAGGAAGAGCATCGTATGTGCACTGCCGGCATCTGGAGTGAGACCACAACTACTCCAAAAACAAAAACCACAACAAGAAGCACTCAACAGAGAACAAGAACGAGGACAGTCCTCGGGAGGAAATGATGTGGAGGAGATAACCAGAACAGAGTTCAGAACCTCTCTTGGCTACTTGACACGCATTGAGGAACCTGAAGAAGACATCGACCCAATGTTCAGAAACTCATCTCTTTTCAGACGCCCACCACAAGCACAAGGACAGTCCTCGCGAACCAAGTCTGGCCGTCATTACTAATTGTTGTTTATGTATGTTGTTTATGTCTGTTGTTTATGTATGTGTTTTTTTGCTATATGATGAATCAATTGTCAGCACATTATAGTGCTTTTTGCATATTTCTAGTCTGGTTACAATTACTAAAATTTCTATTTTTTAATTTTCTTTTTTTACAATATTTTCCAATTCTATATCCCATAAAAAAAAATAGTAAATCAAACCGAAAAATGTGTCAATATAGAAAATATTAGCTATTCAGTATTACCTATGAAAATAAACGTTATAGCACAAGTAAAACGCTGTATTATAATATTCAATGGCACAAAAAAATTGCTATTAAATGTTCAAAAATCCAAAACAAACTGAGTTACAAAAAGGTATTCCATGACAAAAAACAAATGTCATAACAAAATATTTTATGGCACACGAAAAGTGCCACATAAAATATTTAAATAGCGAAAAGAAATCGCTATAAATAGGTATAATATAACACAGGGCCAACGCTATAATATCTGTATATTGTTACAGCACGCGAAAAACGCTACGCTAGGGGGGGGGGGGGGGGTCTATTATAGCTGCGGCTATCACGGCGTTCTTCGAAACGCTATGAAAACGATATGATAGCATTTTTCGGGTGCTATTAATACCGATATTTCTTGTAGTGTTTGTTTCATATTAAATATCGTTTAAGGTTTTCTCACACCTATTAAAATCTCTTAAACTGTTAAATTTTTTTTTTTTAATTTGCTTGTGTCATCATCACATTGATTTTGAAAAAAAATATAATAACATGATCTAGTAAGAAATGTGACATATATTATATCTTATTATGACATATATTTAATGACAAGTATTTTGATTTTAGAAATATTCTTAAAATAAGTTGATAAAAAATAATTTGACTACATACCATAACAGTAGATTCTTTAAATGAGATAATGATTAAATTTGGCTACATATCATAACTGTAAATCATATACATTATTATTATTAAAATTATTAGAAAATACTATAATTGATAGTATAAATATATATATACGCCATCATATTAATTTTAAATATATCATAACGAAAAAATGGTCAAAATTCATAATTCTATAATTCTATGAATATTTAACTAAATATTTTAGCCCTGTTCGTTTGGTTGCCGCAGGTTTCGGCGGCAGCGTCAGCGTCAGCGGCGGCGGCAGCGTCAATGAGGACAGTTGTTGTCCGTTTCGCAGACGCTGACGCTGCCGCTGCCGCATACTATGTCGCAACCGCAGGTTTTATCGGCGTCAGCCGCAAGACGCGGCGTTCGGACGCGGCGTTCGGACGCGGCGTTCGGACGCGGCGTCAGACGCAGCTTCCTGCGTCAACGAAACGAACAAGAGTTGACGCAGAATGTTGACGCTGCCGCTGCCGCCGGTACCTGCAGCAACCAAACGAACAGCCCTTTTAAAGTTATACTTAGATCTATTAATTAGCATAAATATTTGATTAGTTGAGTTTTCAAGTATTGAATTTATTTGAATTTAAACGCTATAAAATGCATC
Organism: Brassica rapa; assembly: GCF_000309985.2. Taxonomy (NCBI): domain Eukaryota; kingdom Viridiplantae; phylum Streptophyta; class Magnoliopsida; order Brassicales; family Brassicaceae; genus Brassica; species Brassica rapa. The sequence goes on from NC_024797.2 coordinate 24,253,267, forward strand.
GTATAAGACTGACAAATTAAGATAATACAATAATAAAATTAATTGATTAATATATTTTAACCAACAAATGTATAAAAAAAACATGTACATGAATTTATAGTGTTAACTATTTAAAATAAATGTATCTTTTTTCATTTTAACTTAATTTGAACTAAAACTTAACTAAATAAAAAGTAAATTAAAATATTTTTAAACTAAATAGAAAAATTAAATAAATAATAATTAATGATTTCAGTTTTTATTTTAAAAGAGGTAAAACATAATTTTTAAATATAACTTTTTAAAAACATTTCTTCGCATGCACAAGAAACCACCTAGTTACAACTAAATGCTATGTTTTGTTTCTAACTAATGTATTAACAATATGGATAAAACTGGAAATTTTGATAAAGATAAGTTTTGAAATTATAAAATAAAATTAAAATAGAACAAAATTTAAAGTGCAGAACGACCATACATGAAACGGATAGAGTACTTTTGAATAAGATTTAATCAAGATATGTTAGTGAAGTCCTGGTCTCTGAAGGCACTTTCTCCCAAGTTCTTTGTTTAAACCAGTTAAGTGCGGTCCATCCGAGAACAAGCCTTTCTGAGAGGAGAAGGCATGGATGGTAGTAACACTGGATTCTTAGGCAGACCCATCAAGAAATGAGATGAAATCTGAACATAAACACACAAAAATTAATTATTTGGTAAAAGAAATTTGAGTATTTCTTACATGATTCTTTAACCTCTTCCAATTTTTGTAGTGGTGCTGCTGCAGAGATAAGAGATTCAGTATCAGGTCGATCTTCCGGGTTCTTTTGAAGACATTTTGAAGCAAGATTAAGAAGCTTAGTCGCGTCTTCACTCTCAAATCTCCCTTCAAGTGATGAATCCATGAGTAGCATCGCATTTTTCTCCATTATGATATCAAAAGCCTGAAATATTGAAACATTCATCACTAGTCTCATATTAAGATGACAAATTAGTGAAATGAAACAAGAAAATTTTCAGGGACATTACATGGTTCGGTGGAATGTGTTTGCCGCTCACAAGTTCTACAAGAACATTTCCATAATGGTAAATCACACTTTCAGGAATGATTATACCTGAAAAATGGGAAAGATATCCGTTTGATTCATCTCATGAAAGTTTTTTTTCCTTAATGTTCTTGACGTAGACTTGTTAGATCTTTACCTGTTTCTGAAAACTCTGGTGGAGTGTAAGTCAAGTTAGTGCTATATCTTGTTCCGTATCTACTGTTCTTGATAAGACCAAACGTTGATAGACGAGGATCACCGTCCTCATCAAAGAGGATTCTGGATGCACTTAAATCATGATAGATCTTTTGGCTTTCAATGTTGCAGTAATCAAGTGCTTGTGCGATATAATATGCAACTCGAACACGCATTTCCCAAGGAATTTCCTGTCTGTTCCCTACACAACAAAAGAGAGCATCAATTCTCTAAGGGAAGATCAAAAGGGAAATAGTCAGATAAAAGATTAGAGGAACATCTTACAATGAAAAAGATGCTTTGAGAGAGTACCATAGGGCATATACTCAGCCACCAACAATCTCTCGCCTCCTTCAACGCAATAACCAAGCAGATTGACCAATCTCTTGGACCTAAGATTTCCAACAGCAGTCGCCTGATCCTGATTCCACAAGTCAAAACGGTAGTCAACGCAAGATCAACTATTACAATTCAGACAAGATAAACAGACAGAACAAAGTTCCAAAACATCTTTGTTTTTCAAATACAATAGAATCTAATTAAACTATATATATATGGTAGCTACAGTTTCAGAATCATTAGCTAATGTATTATTTTCCACTTCTACATTAACTATATAAACCGCTTTAATCTTCGACTAGTCATTTAATGATCAATGAACATAATATAAAAAGCTCAAGTTCTGAATTAGCCCTTGTAAGATTCTTACCACAAACTGCTGAGCATCAGGCCAAGTCAATTTAGAGAGTCGCTTGATGGCGACGAGACCAGTGCCTTCGATCATTCCTCCGTAAACCAGATTGAGATCTTGCATCTCACCTCCAGGGACAATGCATTTGCCACTAAACCCATTTGTTGCATCGAACAGTTCACGTAATGCAAAGCGTTTGAAACATGGTACCTGACTCTCCTGCTCCACTTGGTCCTCAGTTACTGCAACACAAAAACAGTTTCATCATAAAAAAAAAGGCTTAGGGGAGTTATTGGAGTGTAGTTTAGAGAGGTATACACTTTCCATCTCATTCTTACTTTACACCAACACCCCAATCATTAAAACACACGCACACAGGAGTTAAGACAAAACTAGGCAAAAGACAAACTAATCTACACTTCCACTAAGAAGCAAACTAGAGTCAACCTGATTCTAATTGGTGCTGAACTGATGGATGATCAGGAGAAGTGATCACATGATCAGGAGAAGTGATCACATGATCAGGAGAAGTGATCACATGATCAGCATCTTTGGACTGGAAACAACCCATCAAAAGAAATGAGATTCTTCCAAGCAATGGGAAATGTGAAAGAGTAAGTTGATAATCAAAAATGATTATGCCGGGAGAATATTGTCTCTCCCTCTGAGTGAGTTTGGATGATATATTATGTTTGGCTTTGGTGCTATGTACAAGGAGAAGAGGTAAAAGAAGAATGAAAACTGAAGTCACCACAGAAAGAGTAAGAATATATTTTTGGATAACAATGGAGAAAAATTTAGCTTTTGAGTTTCTGATTTAACATATATATCCAATCAAAAGATTATTTACCATAAGATGAATGTTTTGAAAGATTATATATTACCAACCAACAGCGCTAAGACAAGACATACTCTTTACAGACAATCCTCACAGGAAAGTCTAAACGCCAATCAAAAGCTGCGAAGTTTCAAATAACAAAACATTACATTTTAAGCGAAACAAAATACCTTAATTTGCATGTACTTAACATAAGCCTTTTTGTCTAACCAGAGAGCTAGTTTGCTTCTCTAGTTAATTCATTTTATTGCATGCTAGAAGTTGGAAGTAGTGTCTCCTCTATGCTGAGACATTTTGGTTATTTACCTATGGATATGTAAAGCTAACATTCAGCTACTAAAAAAATATTTCAGAGAAAATCAACTTTCATGTGCTTAAAAATAACATAAGCCTTTTTCACATTATTGAATATTTGAAATAGACCAGTCCTTGGTAACATTATCTATATTATTAAAGCTGAAGTACACATTGAGATTGTTTGGCAATATGAATAGTAGTTAAAAAATAGTATTGTTTGGACACATAGATAGGTAAGCTAGGAAACAAAATAATGGGCTTATGCTAATAAAATAATTTGAAGTCCATTACATTATATTAAAAAGTAATAGGTATATGTTACTTGATATATATATTCAAATCAAAATAATAATTTAAAATTGATTTATATTAAAAATCTATTCAAAAATATACATATATTCAAAATTTGATTTTTACTAACATATTTTCCAATAACTATTATAAAAATGTTTTCAATATATATAAGAAAAATACAATACAAAGCTTGATTTCAAACACCAACTTAAATTATGGTTTTTATATTTCACATTAAATTTTAAAATATAATATATGTGATTATTTATATGATTGTATAAAATATTATTAATTACAAGAAAAATTATTTGATGATACGTATAAAATAAGATTAATTATATGATAACACATATTTTGTAACCTATGATGACACATATATATATAATATTGATTAGGGGTGGGCGTTCGGATTCGTTTTCGGGTCTTTTTGGGATTTCGTGTTCAGTTCAGATCTTTGAGTATTTGGTTCGGATTTGGATAACCAATTTAAATAGGTTTGGTTTAAATATTTGGATAGAGGATAAATAATTATTTAAGTATTTTTGGAGTTTCTAGTATATTTTAACTATTTAAGATATTTACGTTTGATTATTTGTATATATTTTCAAGCATTTAAGCGAACTTAAAAGTATCATATATATTCTGGATGTTTTTATATATATTAAATCTAAAAATAATTAATATATAACTATATAAATCTATTTTGGATACCCAAAATATTTCGATTCGGATCGGATTAGATTTCAGTTCTTCAAATACCAAAATTTTGAATAATTAAGATATTGAATCAATTTTGGTTTGGATTTAGTACTACTTATTCGGACTGGGATCGGTTCAATTCTTCAAATTCGAGTTTTTTGCCCAACCCTAAATCTTATATAATAATGTAGAGTATTCTCCCTCCTCCTTCCTCCACGAACTCAAGGAGAGATGGGCAAATTGAGCCACGTGTCGGCACTAAACCAAACCTCTCTTCCGTCACCTTTTCGGACTGGGCCGTACTTTTTCAAGGGCGAAGTCCAATATTTATGAAGCCCACCAGGACTACTCTCCTCCTGCGTTTCCCCTACTCTGTTCAAACTCACCGAAATCCTCAGCCTACAGTTCCAGGTTTCTGTAACGCTTTTCATAGACGATGAACAATCTTATATATTAAAACAGAAGTCACAACCTTGATTTATGTGTGATTTTTTTAAAAATGGACCTAATGGACCTTTTCATAGAAATTCATACTATATTTTAATTCAGACTAATAATAAATATAATTTTTAAAATATTTTAATCATAGTATCTTTTGATATCTTTTCATTTTAAATATAAATATATTTATTTTAAAATTCTAACAAATCTGTTTAAAAAGATTTTTACAAGATCTTCATTTTTGAAATTATATTTAAATATTTTCACTAATTTCGAAATTAGTTTAAAATATTATTATACATTAATATATTCAGTTATATAAAATGAAAAATAAAAAAAAATCTATAATATTTTAGTTATTATATAATCATAATCAATCATATTAAATTAAAATTATTATCTTGAGCTAAATATAATAAAATTGTATTAAACTTATATATTTATATATTTTATTTTCGTAATTATAAAATATTTATGTTCAAAAATAAAATCTAATATGTTGGTAAGATGGGTTAACATTATCAAACTATATAATACATGTATAAAAATTAACATGTATTTATTTAAAGTTAATAATATAAAATCTTTGTAACTACATTAATTATAATATATTTTCATTTTAAATATAATATATATTTATATATTATATTTTAAAAATTCTAATAAATCTGTGTAATATTTTTGTTTTTGTCACGAATAAATCTGTGTAATATTTAAACAATAACTTAATGTATTTTAAGTTATTGTTTAGAAATGAAAATAAATAAATTATATCCTATTTTATCTACTTTTATAGTCATGATCATGTTAAAATATAATTATTATACTAAAATAAATATGATAAAATTATATTCAATTGATAAATTTATAAATTTTATTTTCATAAATATAAACTATTTATTTAAAATATAATATGATGATAGAACGACTTAAAATTAACAAACTATATAATACATGTCTAAAAATTAACATATCTTACACTTTTATATATACAATAATAAATTATCTAAAATAAATAAGCATAAAAATATTGGTAAAAAGAAATCCAGTTTTGAAATACGGGTCAGAATTTAGCATAAATTAAATACAAAATATTTTTTAAATATATTTTCTCATGAATCCCCTATATTAATTTGCTTAATAACTAAATGCAAATACAATAAAACAAATATATAATAAGAAGTGGCAAATACATAAGGTTTAAACAATTAATTAATTATAACATGTAAATTATAAAATTATTGTATTTGAAATAGTTATATTATTTAACTATATAATTATCATTAAAAATATACCACTTATGTTCTAAAACAATAATTTATGTATAGAAAAGTAAAAACAAACATCCGTGCGGTTGCACGGGTCAAAATCTAGTTTTATTTACTTCTCACCATTAAATCAGTCCTTCAGTCTCTCACACTACGTGAATTCAATTACCTCTATCCCAAAAGTTCAGATAAAAACCGTAAAAAGTCATTCTATAAATACAGTCTAAGAAATCTTCAAATCAAGCTGATTCAACAGAATAAAATCTCTTGCTTACAGCACAACCTGCAACAATGGAGGTTTCTCGAGCCCTTTTTCTGATGTTAACACCGGTTGCTGATACTGTCATCACGCGTCTTGTGCGATTCTGGAAAGCCCGAGACGTTAACAAAAGAGGGGAACTGATGGGAGTGGACACGCTCCTTCTTGATGAAAAGGTTTGTCTCCTTAGGTTCCTTCATTGTGGCTGAACTTGACAGCTTCTCATACACTCAGGACCTCTAATTGTGTTTGCTTCTTTCCCAGGCGACGCTTATCCAAGTGTACATGGCTTAATACTTCCCGTCATCTGCTGAGAGAAGGTGCAACTTACGAGATCAGCCGGTTTGATGTTATAAGTAGCAACACCGAATACAAGCAGGACCGGTATGACTACATATGTTACATAATTTATATTTTGATTGTAACATGTAACAACGGTTTGCTGCAGGTCTACAACTGTTAGTGCAAGTGTTTATAACGCACAAGCCGGCCAGCTAAAAGAAAAGTTCTTGGCAGTGGGTGTGCCGAAGGTCATCGTCGCTACCAGCATTAACCCCAAGTTCGTATGAGGTAAACCTTTTGCATATGACTTTCAGGACATACATTTGCAAACCTGCTATAATCACACATTAACTTCCTAACAGTTACATGGAGTCTTTCTGTGGATGCTAATCCTAGGACACGTTCCTACTTTGACAACGAAACAAGAGCCACTGAGACCTTTGTTGGCAGGTTACTCCCTATAACAACTAAAATTTAAACTTGCTTTTTTGGAAATCAATAACAACTGTACAGACACGTACGTATTGGTCAATAGTTTTGCTGATGAATTTATCTCTCTTTCCATCTTCATTTCTAATCTGATCATAACAAGAAAGACATTTTTTCCCTATCATCATCTTCAATTCCTCACTCTCTCTTTTCATCTGCATTCATGATCCTGATTTGATATTTTTTTGATACAAAGGGTGATTTGGTTTCATTATTTATTCTTCATCTAGCTTTGAATTGCATTGTTCGAGTTTGTGTGGGTGGTGAAAGCAAAATAACAAATTGTAGCAGGGACCATGCATCATCTGACCCTGGAGATGCTTGAGGCTGGGCTGCTGGGGAAGAAGCTTTATGAAGCAAAAGTGTTGGTGAAGCCATGGTTGAACTTTAAGAAGTTGCACGAGTTAAAGCGTGTCTGTGATGATGACCCTACCATTACTCCCTCCTATTTTTGTTGCAAATAAGGTATGACTACATATGTTACATATATGTATGGAAGACAAAGATTCATCTTAAGAAAGACTTTAACCATAATTTGGTTTTGTGGATCAGATGAGTATGAATCTGGATGGAGGAAGTTTCTAGAGATGATCCAGAAGTTCAGAATGTTTGCTGATCATGCATAGTTGCATACTAACACTAAGGTATGTCTTCAAATATTGTCAAACACATGAAGGGCTAAGCAAATGAGAGCTTTGAGAATTCAAATCCAAACCGACAATTTGTTACGTTCACAGATTAAATGGAACAGACAGCTAACATGTATTTCTTTTATAGTCAGTGCTTGTGTAGTGTTATTGATGGTTCTCTCCTGTTTGAATGCACGTACTGGCTTTGATTGTTTATGTTGCCTTTGAGTTATCTTCCCTTGATGAGTCATTACTGTGCTTCAGTGTCAATATATGTCGTTTGGGGATGACTTCTACTTTTTTTTCCATCTTTTTCATTTCCATTCACGTTTTTAGTAAGACCTTACTGTGTCTAATTAATGAACTTCTTACTGGGTAGTCTTTTCTAGACTTTAAGCTAATGGTGTATCTCATGTGTATTTGTGTTTCTGAAATTGGGATGTATTCCTTTATCGAGTTTTTGTGAGAATTTATTTAAAAGTTATTGGTCATAATTAGATTGGTATTGCATTAGCCTGCAACGAATCGTAATTCGAAATGTGAGCATAACTACATACGTTTGTGAAGCAGTCGTACGTTTGTCACGTTCTTCCTTTTGCAGCATTATTCACAAAGTTACCATCCAATATTTATCAGTGCCTATGAAACATGAGTCTTGTAACATTGTGTTCAATAGTTTCTCTACGTCCGCACCCAAACACTTATCAGTCTTCATCCCTGGCTTGCGCAGTTTTAGTTACGAGTATGGATGCCAGTATGGCACTGTGTAGGATGAACAACCTCGGTGGATGTTGTCAGCCTTTCCTCTTCCATCACACGCAAAATAACTACTTACGTTGTATGAAGACTATGGTGCAGTTTAATGTTTGTGGTCTTTTTTCATTCACTACCTCTTAAAAATAATTTGTCATAGTTGGGTTGTCATCGGCAATGCCTATTTGGGTTTACCAAAAATTATTTCCTTTTATTTCCAACCGAATATTTGGATTTCCAATGAATAAGAAATATTATTTTTAAAATTTCAGTGATTTATATATATTAGCATAAATTTACAGGAATATGAAAAATTATGTCCTTTTTCACTACAAACTAAAATTCTCTTTTAACATTTTTCTACCAAAAATAATAAATACAATTATAATAATATATTTTACATATATATAAAATTAGTTTTTTTCCTTTTTGGTGATAGTTCATCGTATATGATGTACATCAATTCATTTAATAATATAAATAAGAAATGCCATCTATCATTTTAAATAAGTTAGATACAAAAACTAAATAAGATAAAAGGCTATTTCTTATTTTATACCATAAATTAGAATTATTTCAACATGTTTTATATAAACTTGATTATGCTAATATATTTTAACCTAAACCAAGCTGAATTTTATAAATAACTGAGATGTTCATATGTTTTAAGGCCAGAAAAATGAGAGGAAAAAAAACAAATAGCCCTGAAATGAACCAACAACCAACGATCTATGCCTAGCCGAAACCGTTAATTTTATAGTCGATAAATGACAAAATGCAAAGATCTCAAACTGGGATTGCATTCATTGAATCAGTGAAACTTTAGTTATTATTATATGTCAAATGGTTTTCAGAGTTACACCATCAATTTAAGCACTTTCATACAAATTTATTTTAAAAAAATAGAAATAGTAGATCATCATAAGGAAATCAAAGAGAATGAACCAACAATTAAACAGATAAAAGTTAGCTTTTATATAGCGAACAAAAATAAAACAAAACTCAAAACAAATATCCTCCATGCAATAAAAATTATGAACATGTTTGCGAGACACTTAGACTGAGAAAGCAGGTTCAGGATGAACAGCAGAAGCAGCTGCGTTATTAACGTGAAGAGCTCTTTGAAGTTTCCGTTGATCGAAAACTTCAACTCCAACGTTGAATATGGAAGTCACAGGCCGATGATCGGACATCCTTATCTCCGATCTCTTATAACACTCTTGTCTTATTCCTTTTCCCAACCATAATATTCTATCACACCTGTTAACACACACAACAAAAATTAATCACAAAAGTTTCTAAATTTCCAGAACTCTGAGAGCGTACAATTTTTTAAGTCACGTACCATGCAGGAGCTCTCTTCTTCTGTCCTTCTTTCAAGTTTTCTCCCGCGTAACGATCGGAATCAAATTCGTATTTATATGTAGGAGGGAATTTGATCGGTCCTTCTCTCCATCCATCAAAGACATGCCCTCTTCGTAATTCTCTAATCAACTGTTACATTACAATTGATATTTGTTTTAATATATATTAACAAAGTAATTAGTATACATACACATATGCGGGTAATTATTCAAAAACCGAACCTGATCACTGTTCTTGAGCTCATCCCATCGTTTCTGCGCGACAAGCTTTCTTACTTCACTGTCTGACATGTTAAGTCTGTAGTTCAGATCACCAAACCAGAATACCTGACTGTTGTTGAAGGAAAACAAAAACATTTTAGTAAAAAGATTTAAAAGTTTCTTGCGCTTCTTTTATATATTTGATTGGTTGCTTACTCGTGACATGGAATGGTTCTCGGTTGATCGGTATCAAGAACCGATGAGAAACGAGTACGACGTATGATTTCATACACGTCAGCATTCCGGCGCTGCTCAGCACCTTCTTTTTGACCGGAAGTTAAGTGCGAACACACGAAACACATTCTTGATTGATACAACGTCATGCTAATCGATACTGATCCCTGCTTGGGAAAGAAGCTAGGGTTAAGGATTTTTTACCTTTTATTGATATTACTTGGAAAAGAAGCTAGGTTTAGATTTTTTTTAATTACCTTGTTTCCCATGTAGCCCATCAAGCCAACTCCAACCGGCGAAACTTTCAAATTGTTGACGTGTCTTCTTAACCGCCGTCGGATCCATACGGATACATAGATCCCAACCATTTGCTTACTCACTATTCTCACATACTTTTGACAATCTTTCACCTTCCGACACTCCTTCACCAAATCTTCCGACAAGCTATAAGTATTTCTGATCTTGTCTCCTTCATCGGAAGACGACTCTCCGTCCAATGAATCATCAGACATAGCTTTCGCAGCTTCTTCGGCTTCGGACAAGGAGGAGGAGGAGGAAGTATTATCATTCTCTTCTTTGATATCATTCCAACTCAGCTTTAGCGTCTCAAAGCTCCTTGACCGTTTCAAGTTTCTTGCGTCAGAAGCAAACCTACTCACTCCCGTTGGATTCTCCGGCAGCTTAAACCCTAGCATGGCGTTGCTGCTCAACACTCTCCTTAGCTTCCCCTCTGATCCAACAATCTGAGGATTCTCGTCTAAAGCTCGTTCAGGCCAGTCCATGTCTGGATTCCCTACTGGTTCAAGACTCGGTAAAGCAGTTGCAGCATCGATGAACTCATCTGTAGCTAGGTCTAACGAGTGGTCAGCAGCAAGGTTCTCGACCATGACATCAGCGATAATGGAGTTTGCTTGTTGTGCTAAGACGGGAGACGACGGTGCGCTATGAGACCTATGAAGAACGTTGTTGTTGCTTGATGATTGATCATTGACTGATTCTTTTTGGGGTTTGTTCAGTGTTCTACGGATTATGGATTCCCATCTCGGAATCGGACCTCTATCTTCTGCTCCGAAGACGTTTCCGGCGTTTAAGGGTACCACTTCTTGAAACCTGTAACAAATTTTTTTTTACACCGTGGAATATAGATTCATCAAAACAGAGGAATATAAAAATATCATAAACTAATAATTATTTGTTTATTAATAATAAAATTCGTTTTTCTTCAAAACAAAATGCATCTCTATTTGTTTTAAAAATATTTTAATTTTATGATGTTTAATTAAGGGTCAAATTATAGCCTTAGTGAATATATAAGATTGTAAAAGTAAATATATTTTCTTTTAAATAATAGCAAATTTTAAAATAAAATAAAAATAAAAATATTTAAATTAATAACTATGTAATAAATAAAATATTATAATTAACTTTGTTAATTTATAAAGTTTTTAGTGTTGTTTTCTTTACGTACCCAATGATGTAGATATCGGAAGGGTTATCAGTAGAAAGCCAATCGTCAATATCAAGATCATCGGAGGGACGTTTCCCGGCGACGTTCCATGTGGCAACCGTCACTCTATAAGTCATTTTCAACGAATACAAAAACATTAAGGAAGATATTTTCACCAGAGAAAATATACAAAATTACAAAGTACCCTTACCTGATGTCTTTTGTGTTTATGTATTGGACTCTCAAAGTCTCCGATTTGCCTCGCCGGTGTTTTCTCTGGTTACCCCTCACACCACCGTCTAAAATATTATAATAACATCCAAAAATATATTATAACACCTCTGTATTTATATATTTATTATTCAGTTACTTGAAAATATCATTTATTTTGACAGAAAATGAGAATCTACCTGAAATTTTTTTGCCGTGATCAGCTTGGCGGCCGCCATGGCTATCTTCATCAGCTACGCAGCAGGCATTAGATACGTTTTTGACCGAACATACTGTTAAAGGGACCCATAAAATCATATTAATAAAGATAAAAACTATAGACAAAGTTTGACCAAACTTAAAAGAGAGGACAATTCTTGAGAATAAGTCATACTTACCGTCATCTTCGCTCTCATTCTCTGTATCTACTTCGTCTTCGCTAAAGTCGTAGACCTTCGGCTTTATGTTCAGCCATTTATTCATAACAATCGAAGGCCAAAACCTCTGCTTTACGTCAAACAAACAAAAACATAAGTTTTGTGAATAAATAATTAATAAATAAATGAAAACAGAGAAGAGCAAGCAAGCAAGCAAGATATCGTACTTCAGTGCGTTTCCCGCGTCTTGTTTTCATCTTATCCGATGAGACAAAGATTTGATATATTTTTTTTCTCTTTGGGGGAGTTTCGAGGAGAATATGAACAGAAGAGATGTCGGAGTTATGATATTTATAACAGTGACAGAGCGAGCTTCAAGAAGACTACACACGAACAAGAACAAAGAAGAAAGATACAAAATAAAAAGTGGCAGTCAGGCAAGAAGACGTGTGGAGGAATTTATAAGAAAATTAAAATTAAAAAGGTGTAATGATGGAAATTCTCTGATATTATGTTTGGGTTCGTTCGAAGAAAAAGCTATAAATCTATGGCTGTTATTTAACAGCCTTCACGAACCAAACTCCAACTTGCAAGTCACTTTTTTAATAATATAGTTTTCTATATAGTTTTTAGATTAATTTGGGGAAGACATGTTATAAAAAAGTATAAAGACTATCTGATTTATTTCTCTGTTTTTTTTTTTTGCTCTCTCACGTGTTTCTTCCGGTTTTGGATATTTGAACCAAATCTGTTATTTTGATTAGGTTTACTAGTTAGTGTACCGGATACTTCTCTTAAGCTCTTAACAGCCTAATCTTTGATTATCTTTTTCTTCATTTTGGGAACAAACTTTTTTTTTTCATTCTATGATATTTTTGGAGATATAATGATGGTTTATTGGAGTAAACTGAACCAATATAATTATAGCTTATATCATATAAACCAACATCGGCAGTTCAGCATATAATAAAGAACCGTTTGCTCAAAATAAAAAGAAAGAAAGAAACCGGCTAGATTCTTTTTCTTTTGTTTTATTGGGCTAGTTAACTCTTTTTCTTTTTGCAAATTAAAGATATGTTTGTCTTAAAACTTACACGGAAGCAAACCTAAAATTTTGCTAAATGGAATCATTTACCGAATCATTTTCACTTTAGTCACTGTTTTTCTAAAACAAAAAAAACTACAAAAAACTACAAAAATACAAACCAAAAACCAACCGAAATCCGATTCAGCATACTATTAGGATAATATTTTATAAAGGTTCTTTTTAGTGATTTAAAAAAGTCAAAATGTCAATTTCTTAGGAGAAACGAATAGTTTTTCAATACGAGTCTAGCTCCAGCTAAGATGTTCAGGCTTTCAGCCATACAATCGGCCAAAAGATTGATTATTTATCTGACTAGTATTTGATTAAAAAATATTATATAAATGACAATTGACAATGAACTGGAACCATAAAAAAATAACGAAAACAAGAATAGGCGCATTATTCACGCTTTTATAAATACCATTTTCTATATCTTTTTAATATTGCCTTATGTTTCAGTTTAAATAATTTGAATAGTGTTTTCAACTTCTGAAACTGATGAATTTGATGGATATCGACTCTGTGCAGAAACAAACCATTCTTTCAATTAAAAAAAAAGGGAAATATCCAAGTCTAGGATATGGATATATAGTCCAAATATACTGAAATGTTAATTTCCGACAGCGGAATTAGTTCATTTTTGTCATAAAAATTAGCACACACTATATATATAATTAGATAAATTTTATATGAAACAAATTGACGCCAATGCAATGCAACTTGTGGATAGCGGACGTAACAAGAGTCATTTGAAGGTTTGGCTGAACTAATTAATCTTATTAATCACTAAAAACTAGCGTCACACAATTAAATTAGTTTTAATTAATCAAATTGGCTCTATTTAAGTAATTGATCAATGGACCTTAAAACAAAAACCGGAAGACGATGGTTGACCATCAAATAGGTAACGGGATATTTTATTACAATAAGTTCAGTGGGAAATAAAAATGTTTTAACTAATCACCAACGAGAGCGACGGGAAAACTAATACATAATTAGATAGATTAATCCGTAATGTAACTGCTGTCAAAGAACGTTTGTAGAAAGAGTGGGATTATAGAAATCTAACCTTTAAACAAAGAAACAAAATTATAAATATAATCTATTTCAAACTGAACAAGTCGGTTACTCGAAGATTATTCAAAATGTGAGAATTCTAACATGATAATATACTTGAAGAGATTAATATATTTTAATTTACCAAATCCAACACAAAAATTAGATACTATTGGTAGGTCGGTCTAAAGGTACATTTGGACCACATACCTGTAAACGCACCTATATATAAGGAAACACTTGCCCTAATTTGTATTATGACTAATTTAAAATTAATTGAGTATATTAAAAATTGAAATTTAATTATGCCGTATAAAGTTTTTTGAGTAACGTGTGGACGAAATAGGTGAAAATGTTTTAGAACGACGTTAATGCCATTTGCTTTTCTCAACGAGCTAATAGGATATCAACACGCAAATTATACGAATAATCCACTTTTATTTTTTACTCCATTATTTTATTTTATACAGTTCTAAATGGAGTTTTAAACGACAAAAAAGAAAACGGAGTTTTAACGGCAAAAATGGAGTTTTTGTTGGACTGGTGTCATAACTTTTCAAGCAATTCTTAACCCACAACCTCCCCCCACCCCCACCCCACCCCACCCCACCCCACCCACATTTAATTCTCATAGTTCATTCGTGAATATTATAAACATAATGTATATGCAGTATATAATCCACTGATAGAGCTCGTTATTTTGAATAAGTTATTTCTATTTAAATTAAATTTACATAACCGTAAAAAGTCCATAAGAAATACTAGTCATATACTCTTTCTTAGACGTTTTTCTAGTTAATGTTTATGTAATCAAATATTTATACGAAACAAAAATAAAATATGAGGAATGAGTTAGATAAGACAATTTTACAAGAAGTTATTATAAAAAAAACGGTTGTACGATTTTACATTTTTACCAAAAATAAATGTCGCAAGTAAAAACTAAAAAAGATCCAGTTGAAACACACCGTAATAAATTAAATGGTAATATTACAAGATTTTATCGAAATTGGTCACATTAAACTACTTAGAGTGGATCTATCCATGTTTGGCTAAGTTTGTTCGACTAAATGATACAGTGAATAGATTAGGGATAAATCATGTCGGAAATCTTATTTATATTAGAAACAAATCAGGATCGAGAAAGAGGTTACAAATAGGCGGAAAGTTTGATTGTGAATTGAGTTTACTATACAATGAATATCGAGGTCACTAGTTTATCTCTCTAAAATCTTTCTCTAGAAGCTCTCGGGAGAAAATTTGATATTTCTTTTGTTGACTATCCCTCCTTCTATAGACAAAGGGTGCTTCGAGTATAACAAAAAACAACTTGTCATCCTTAGGATGAGGTCATATATTCGATCATGTTAGGTAATGTCACATATTCTCTACAACACGGATGCAGCTTGACTCGTCCCTGAGATATTGAATACTGGTCGAACTATATTATATGTACTTGTTTGACATGCATGTTTTCCTTCGAGTATGGGGTCGAGTTCTGTCGTTTTCCTTGTTAGATTTTGTTTCTTGGGTCAGGCCTTTCTCGTCCTATGTCGGACCTTCGAACTTAACGGATCTTCTTAGAGCTGAGTCGCTGATAGGGTGTGAATCCCACTTCCAACACTAGTTATGAAAAAGATTTCGGCAATACCACCATTTGCAGGTCAGTCTTATCTTTGTTTTAAGAAACCATTTGGATTCTGAAATCAACATAAACATTAACCTACAATCTTGATTTCATAGATCAAAAGTTCTCGATTTGTTCTGAATATAATAAGTTGAACAACCTAGATAGCTCCATCTATAATCATGTTATATATAGTCAAAATGTAAATGAAAACATTGATGAATGTACAAGTTGATATATAGGTTTGCTAAAAACTGGTAGACAGAAACGGAATATTATCGTGGAAGCCATCGTCAAACACTTTTGGAAAGGAAAACAATGAATCCATACAAGAAATGGGGTCGTAATTTTGGTCCCCTCCTAAGACAAAATTGCAATTAAAATTCTTGTCTTCATATACTTCACATATATGAAAATTAATGTTAATTTCTCTGCATGTGATTTTCAACGATTCATATTTGAGATAAACTTTCCGACTGAGATAGAATATCTCAATCCATGTAAGAGGACAATACAAGCGCTAGTGGACTGTTTAGATTTTGGTTGGATTCTTATTAGACCATGCTAATTGTCTTTTATTTTGAGGAAAAATATCATATCCACTGATGCATCATTTTGAAAGAATAAAAATGAGGATACAAATTTGAAAGAACACTATTCACAACTTATTTTTACTATTAAATTTTTTATTTACAAATTGATCTTTAAATTATTATCTAAACTTTTAGGGGGTGATAGTGGAAGTAAGATTTATATAGAGTTTGTTGATTTTAAAAGTTGAAAATTTGTTAAATTTGGAAAGAGTTGTAGAGAGTTTTGTATATTGTGAAATTCTATGAAAATACATTGATATAATGATTCTAAGAATCTAAGGTATATAAGTAGTATTCTCAAAATCTTGCGTTATGAGTTAAATGGTGAAGAATACAATTCCCAATAGCACCAACTTTAATAGATTTAAAGAATCATTAAAATCTAGACTTTTTGAATAACAAAAGATTGTATATAGAATTACTAAATCATAAAACCAATAACACTAGATTTTAATGAGAATGTGAGAATGTGTAAACCAATAACACTAGATTCTATAAATTCTAACAATCATCATAAATCTAACTCCCACTAACACCCCCTTATATATATAAAAACAAATTATTTATATTTTATACTTTCTTGAAATTATTAATACTTTCATTAATACAACTATAAATTCATATAAATCAGTGTCTATTCTATTAGAAACAAAATTTATGTATAAAATAAATATTTAAGTAAAATAAAATTATAGTTGAATAAAATTTGTATGTTTTAAAATAAATATCTTTTAGAATTAATAGTAAGCATTAATAATATAATATACTTATAATATTTTTTACATAAAATGAAAAAAAAATTGGAGTAAAACACAAATTGATTTTGACGTTACCTTTTTGAGAGAAAATTTGAGGATGATCATTAGAAATGCCTTTGATAATTAAAATTATATTGATTCTTGTTTATAATTATTTAACTCTGAATTAAATCAATTAGAAAAACCTTTGAAGCATTAGAAGTAAAATATTTTAAAATATGTAACGTTATTACAAGATTTTTTTATATGTACATACAAAATTTATATTCTAAAAACTAATTTCAAAATAAAAAAAATTATGATCATATTTAATTATTGAAGATTCTGATAAATACTTTTTATAAAAATTGACCATGATTATTAGTTTAAAATAGTATAGAAAAGACGTTTTACTTAATATCTAAACTTAAAACTATGTTCAGACAACCAAGTCGTCTTGGTTTTGTAGTAAATGAATTTCAGTTGGAATTTTCGTCTTGGGTTTGATTTACCGACCACATAACTGCACTATTTAGATGGATTAGTTGCGTATCTTGATGTAATATTTCTTGAAATTAGTTTTTTGGCCTATTAAACTTTTGAGACGGTTATTAAAAAAAACTATGTTCAGGCGTTTTAGGTTTTTTGGGTATGTTTGGAAATTCATATTTTTTACCCAAATTCCTTTGATAGTGTTTAATTTAATGATCTTGTCGAATCAGAGGGAAATGACAAAACAAAATAAAGCTCCTACACGATCTAAAAGTTTGTCCTCTTTTCTTGATTAGAAGTAATCTAATATTACATGATTTTTAATGATATCTCTGATTTGCTTTTTACGATGATTATATTAATTCTTAATTAAGAAAACCGAAATTTGGTCCACCACAAAGCGAGTAGATTCGTATGCAAAATTCACTACCAGTATCACGAGATAAGCACGCACAATGGCACATCATCACGACCATACACCAGCATGAAACTTTCACGATGCGTAATTTTATGTGGGCAAAAGTTGACATCTAATACTATTGTAGTTCATATTGGAATAAGGTATTATTTCTTGAAATAATAAAATAATAATAATTTATCATAATGGGGTGAACCAAATCTAGTGACATACAATGATTTAGACAATGACAACTCCGTTTGTCTTCACACATATACTTGCGATTTTCTATTAATCAAATACATGGCTTTATCAATGTAACACATCCAGACGATGGGTCTGACTGTATAGCACTTTTGGAGTAAATACCTAGAGGAAAAATTTGTGTTACTCCAATTCCCTCTAGAATTTGTGAAAAATGAAAAAGAAAACTTTACTCCTAATATCGTTGAATTACACTCTCTCTCCTAAAAATTATCCTTCCACTCTATGAAAGAAAAACTCAGAGTAACATAAAAGTATTAATATAATACTTACTAGATCTCAAACTGCACAACCACACGAATTTTTGTTTTCATTTATTTTTATATAAATATTTTATTTTTAATTCTAAATTAGTACATATTATAATATATATATATATATATGTCTATCAATTTTTAAAACATAATAAGCTTACTGTATATTTTTATTGAATATATTATTTCAAATTTTCACATGTATTTGTATTTTCTTCTATATATATATTTTTTTATTATTATTTCATTATTAAAATCGTAACTATATATATAAAGATTAGTAAAATATTATTTTATTGTCATATTCAAAGATATTGTAACATTTCACAAAATTAGAAAGTTTTTAAAAATTAAACTTTTTGCTTCATAGATTTATGTTATCGAGTAAATAATTAAACATTTAGTTTTTGTTTAATTTTTAAAATAAACTATATAGTTTAAAATTTATTTTCATTGGTTTAAGGTAGTTAAGATTAATCATTGTTAGATAATATAATTTTTGTTATTAAAATTGTTTTTATATAATTTTAAAAGTTAACATCAACAAATATTTAAATATTTAGCATATAGAAATATAGTATTACAATATTAAATTATATCTATTTAATTTATACTATCTATAAATTCAATGGATCATCTATTGTTTAAATTCAATTATTGATAGCCCAATAAAAAATTTCTGGTAGACCCAAAATTTAAATGATAAGATTATATATTAAATGTAACATGAATTTCTAGGAATATGTCCATCAGATCCATTTTTGAAAAAATCACACATGAATCAAGGTTGTGACTTCTGTTTTAATATATAAGATTTTCTCTCTTACTTTTCCTCTCTTTTCTTGTAACTGTTCATATTTCTTTTCACAAATTTATTAGAGTTGCTTTCAAATCTGGGTTGTTTAGCAATCCAAAATCCGCTTACCACTAGACTATTACCTTGTGATTTCAGTACAATTTCTTTCTTTGAAATGATGAATTTCTTGACTCATTCAACTGTAGTCGGAAATTCACGTTTGGTTTAAATTTTCATCACTTCGACTAACACCATCAACTTTGTTTTTCATATAGCAATTGATAACCATAGATATAAAAGCATACGATACTTATCATGTTTGCAGTTTGTCTTAGTTTAAACTTTAGTTTTAGTATAACTGTGTAAGTAGTGGCGGTTTTCAGGTCTAGAGAGAAATAACATGACTTAAAATCCACCCAAATATTACATTACACATACATATTATGTTATATGCGTAACAGTACATGCATACAAGATACATGATATACATGTATATGTATGATATATAAAGAAGCGTGTGTAATTTTACCAAAAAAAAAAAAGAAGCGTGTGTACGGAGGTGGTGAGAAATATTATTGGCCCCTCGTAAACCCAAAGGAGAACACTTTACGACGATGGATATATGTTTGAAGTTAAACCTTCAAGGTGACCCCATAAATTTTACGAAATTGATGTTGAATTTAGATGACTTCTTTATGTCATTAGTTGTTTAAGCTTTATATGCTGTATTTGCTTCTTTGTAATAGTTGGTTCTTTGGCCAAGATGACTATGTTATCATGTTCTGCGAACACTTTTCCATTCATGGAGAGTAGAATCTATAAAACTGAAGTTCGATCAAAATTTTTTTACGAAATTGATCAACCTACACACCTAAACTTCATTTCATGTTACAGATAATTCCTAATCACTAAAATTGAAAGGTATGCTAACTATGACCTACTAGAAAAAAAATTACGACCTACTAGAAGAAAAGGAGATACACGTACATCCTCATGAAGTGGTTACCCGACCCTACGTCCGTCTTACAGGTTTACAATTATGCTTTGGCTTCTTTTGTTTGAAGAAGAATATGGGCCTTAATCTTTAAAAATTAGGTGTATGAATATAAATTCGTACATCAGTTTTTTTGATAAGACTTGAATGTATAGAAGACTTGAAATAGTTCACTTTATCGCTAACTGATTTGAAGTTAGAAGTTCAGAATGTTTAATATAGTATCAAAGCTTCTAAAACTAATTAATAAAAAGGTTTAAAACCGATCCACACACTCTTATAATCTGAGTCTAGAAGTAACTTACAACAACGATGACATATAAATAAGGAAATAAAAATACTTTTAAAAGCTGAAAACAAAAGGGGTTATCAACCAAAAAATAAAACTTATGTCTAGTATTATTTTTTATTAAGTTGTAATGTAAAATGCCTTCCACAAAAAGAAAGAAAAAGTTTTAAGTTAAAACTGCTCACTTATAATAGAAAATGTTGTTTTGTGGCGTGAAAGAAATGGCAGGAGGCATGGGGAACCTTCACATACTCCTACTATGCTGGCCACTCTCGTTGGTAAACATATCAGAAACCGATTGACCCGGTCCGAGGAAGAATTCCCAGCCGGTATGACAGAGCAATGATGCCCTGGTTCGCATCAAGGTGAATAAACATGAGATCTTCTTATCTAAATCACTTTCAAACATTCAAAAACCGGTCAGCTAAAAGCTATATTCATTGTAAAATGTTTTTTTATTCAAATAAATTCAACATTCATTCAAAACAAAATATGTTATTTTGGATATCATTTGTAACTGATTGGAAAAGATAGGGTGAAAATTCAAGAAAAAAAAAACAAAAACTGATAGATTTCGGCTTGTCGGTTATTAAGTACCGTTACGGTACATCAACTATACATCGACTACACAGCTGTGAGCCACTGCACTAACATACAGCGACATTTTTGTCCCTAATCGTTAAACCTATACTTCCTAGACATTTCCTGAAACAACTCTCTTAAAATATAGAAAAACATTATACCAATTAGTTTTTTTATAAAAGTCACTTGTCTTTGTCTAGAACGCAATGCAAACAATGTGATAATCCTAAAAATATAATTAATAAAATCGAATATTCGTTTTTATTTACAAGAATAAAATGTAAAACCATATTTAGAAATAAAAGGAATAAAATGAAGGCGATGCGTGTTGTTTGTATGCAAAGTTACAAATTGGAAGTGGAATATTAGATTTCTCTACATCAGAAATCACTATCTTTTGTTCCACACTTTGGGTTTTAGAACCACACGGTTTTGGGAGAATTGGAGATATCCCACTATGCAAGAGTAGCATTATCATCACATATACATACAATATAAACAATGTCTTCAATATGTGAATCGTGTACGTTAGATGGACCAGAAGCTAATTTTAAATGGAGACGTGTTTCTAGTATTGCCTTTTGGGCTGTTTAATAGAAAACGATTGTCTAAAAAAGTATGGAAGTGCTTATAGTGTTGCGTTTTGAGCTGTCGTCTTTGTAGTGTAATTTGTTTGTCAAATGTCCTTAGAGCAATTTCAACAAAAGAATTACAAATTAAGCTTTAAGAATACTTTTTAAGTTTACAGGATTTTGTGTATTTTATTTTAAAAGAGAATAGCATTATCGCCACATCCTCTGTGAAACCATAATGTTCACGACATTTTCAAACGCTTGTTTATTGTGTGTTATGCCTTTCATAGTGTCCTTGAGTCCGTGATGGTTTTTATTTTTTTGATAAAGATCCGTGATATATGTTGATGCTCATATAATCTTATATCATGTTACCCTTTGAACGCTTGCATGATTAATTCTATTTTACATTGTAATAGTATATTTAGTTTTTCCTTACAGCAAAATGATATCACAGGTAAATCAAAACAAAATTAGCTACATGTTTTATGTATAGTTAAACTAAAAGGTGAAAATAAGCCCAGTGGTTTACATAAGAAAAATAAATAAAGAGAAGCACTCAGAAATCGTGGACGAACGAGATATGTGCCACAATGCCACACGGCTAAAGAGTTGCTGTCTTGAACATTGGGATTTTTGGATCCTTTGCTAATTATGTGAAAATGCTTACTGCATTTGCAGCCAACTAACCAGATTCAAAAATATATACATACGATTACGTGTTCATGCTTTTACATAATTCTTCGGGTTCTGTTTTAAATGTCGGGCACTTATTCGGTAACGAAGAAAGAACAAAACTGGTTGTCTAGAGACCCGTATTACGATATATATATGTGTGTGTGTGTCGGTTGTATATATATTTTTTAGGCACATGATTTGGTGATGCTTCACGTAAAAGCAGGCTATCATATATGTATTTTTGTCACACGTCATCTGTCTTCCGCCTCACAAATATGGGAGACCAATACCTCCGTACAAAAGATAGAATCACATGGCGATTATAGACCCCTGGAAAATTTTTATACCGCTTGATTGACCATATTAACCAATGACCAATCGCGTACACAATTAATCGTCATGGACCATGAGATCTACTAAATTAGGCACAAAACCTAATTTCAGCATTAAAATTTCAAGAAAGTCCTATTCGCTCATAAGTTTTACTCAAAGTTTTCTCAATAGCCAGACTGTTATGATTTTAGTTGTATATATATAGGACTGGATGTGTGAGTAAGAATTGTCCCCCAAAAAAAGACGTGTGATCGTAAGATATCATATTAAATTAATATATATTTAAAACCAAAAAAAAAATATTTTTTCACCTAGATCTATCAATGTTTTCCGATGGTAGTGATTAATTTCGTGAATAAGAAGAAAAAAATATGTAAAATTTTTGGTAGGATAAAAACAGCTTATTTGATTAAATTAAGCTTGGTGATTTTTTTTCTCCTTTTTTCTTTTTTTTTTCTTGGTGATAATTAATATGCTATCATATATTAACATTCGTGCACTCCAGAAAGAGTGGTTTCTTTGTAGTTACAATCCGCCGTTGTTAGTTATGCATAATCAATTAATTTTGAGAAATACCATAAAGTAGTATTAAAACACTTTATTATTTCAAAAATTAACACACAAAATAACCAAAATACCATTACATAAAAGTTAAAAATACATTTTATTTTATATTTGGATTTGGGGTTATTTATTACAGTTTATAATTTAATATTTAGGTTGTGACTGAAAAGTCTATATGACAGTAATAAATTGGAGTAAAAGTGTTTTCTGTTCAATTATTCTCACTTTTAGGCAATCAGATGAAAAATGTTCTCTACCCATTAACACCAAAAAGAGAAAAAATAGACTAATATGTTACGATCACTTTTAAGAAACCGATCCTCAGAGATGGTCTTCGATCACTACTCTCCTCTCATATAGTGGTTCCTGCTTTAATATCCCTTGCTCAGGTCTTGCGGGCATCCCAATAATTTCTTGGATCTTTTGGTGACTTTGGATTGTTCGTAACACGCTTCTTTTTGAAGATAAATGTGTCTCTGCAGATGAAACCATTACAAAAGCGATGCTTAATGCTAGGACCGGGAATTTGTTATTTCATGCTCAACCAAACAACCAGCTTCTCCCCAGCGACCTCCACCTCCCCCGCCTCCCAACCTCCATGTCTACTCGTCTGATGGTGCATGGATTGAGGCCTCTAGGTGTGCATGAATGGGATGGACCTTTGTCAATGCATAAGGAATTTCAATCTCTAAAGATTTTTCTGTTCGTTCCCATATCAGTGCAACCCTAACGACTGAAGCGCTTGCTATGCGGGATGATCTCCGAGTTGCACCGACAATGAACCCTTGCCGGTCTTCTTCTCTGTTCTGACTCAAACGTCTTGATCTCTACCCTTTCTTCAGAGGACGACCTAACGAAATCACATGCCTCCTCGCGAAGATTCGTTGCCTTGTCTCTTTCTTTAGTTCTCTATCCTTTAAATTTGTTTCTCACACGTTATCGCAGATTCTCTAGCTAAAACAGCACGTTTTGTTTCGGGTCCAGTTTTTGACCAAGATCTTGTTCACGTTTAAATGGCAATAATATGTTAATCTAATAATAGTGAGAGGAAAAGTTTTACACTAAGTTTCACTTTTTAATTTTCTCTTTTTTCAACTTTTTATATCTCATTATTTTACTCTATTATTTACCAATCAAAGCCTTAGAGAGTGAGGTTACGATAAGAAGAGTTTAAAGATTATTAGTCATTTTTATCTTTTAGTTAGTGTTTATTTATTTATATTTCTTCTTATGTGCTAATTTGTCATAATGTTTTTTATGCTACCTATCATTTTCCCACTAATCTTTACAAGAAAGAAGAATTGCGTGCCCAATTTTTTTTGGATTGAGCACTTTGGATAGTTGACTTTCTCTCTTAAATGAATATAGCGAATTTAGAGCTAGCTATACATGTACTTGTGCTTAGATATTATTTTCGTTATATTTGTTTGTTTTCTAGCTCTAAGGATCTTCTAAAATTTCCTTTTTGTCATCATCTTCCCGAATTTTATCAAGTTTTTACAATTGATATCCTTTTATCATCATTATTTAGTGTTAACACATCGAGCTTAAGTCCAATTTTGAACATTTCTCCTTTGGGCCCAACATAAATTCCTGGAAATATTGTAAGATGTTATTTAGAAATAAATAATCTATCAGGCCCATGTGAGGACAACTAGTGCTTATACATTGTATTATACTCTCTCCGTTTCATAATACTTGATGTTTTGTAATAGTGCACAAAAATTAAGAAAATTACATTTCTCTAGAAAAATATTTTAAAGATATAATTTTAAAATCAGTTAACCAATTATAAAAAAAACTGTAAAATCTAATTGGTTGAACAGTTTCCAATAAAGTTAAAGTTAATTTTAAAATCTCAAAACTTCCTTAAAATCTCAAAACTTCATATAAATTGAAACAAAACAAATCTTCTAAAACATCATCTATATTGAAACGGAGGGAGTATTTGATTTTGGTTACATGACGCCCTAGCCTATTATGCTAACACTATAAAGAAAACTAGATTTTGACCCGTGCTTAGCAAGCACGGATTTATTTTTTGAATTTAATAATTTTTAATATAAATTTTTATATAAGATAGTTTATATGTTTGGCCATATTATTCGAAACCGAATAATCAATCCATACCAAATTGAAAAAATGAAACCAAACTTCAACCAAAATTTATAAATAACTGAACATATCATATATCTCTAGAACCAAGATAAATAGATACCTGTATTTTTAAAATACAAATTATATACCTACAACTATTAATTATATGTAATTTCTCAATAACCAAATATCTTAAATATACTATTTATAAGCTGAATTATCCAATAAAAACAAATTACTCAAACTTTTTTCAAATATTTAAAAAATATCTTAATAAGTCCTCAACATTTAGTCTAATTTTCCAAAGAACCAAAACACCAATAAGTATCCACAGTCAAACCAGTAAACGCAGTCACCGTATATAATCTAGTTTCAATTTAATAAAAAAAAATCATTATTTAAAATCTTTTAAAATCTAAAACTCCTATTAACTCGTGAATCTATACCTGATGACATGGTAAAAATCTAAAATAGCACGATAATATTTTTCAAAATCTGATTAAATTTCTCCAATAAATTTTACTAAGATATAAAATTGAATAAACTACATTGTTTTTATGTTATACATTCTAGTTTATAGGCTTTCTAATGACTATTTTAAGATTAAATTTTTGATTTTTAAAAATAAAATTATTATTAAGTTGACTATAGTTGAGTTAACTATAAATGTTAAAAATAAATAGTATATTTTATCTAAACATAAAAAACATTCTAAAATGCTATAATTTCCTGAGAAAATATTTATACAAAACCCTTTCCCCTAATAAACCCAGTTGTAAAAGATTTTCATCACAAAAATAACCTATGAAGGTTTTCAAAGAAAAAGCTATAATTTTGAAATATAATTAAGCTTTTTGTTGTATTGTGAAGTATTTCTCTAATCGTAATTGGAAGTTAATATGTTTTGACCGTCGAATGGTATCATGTTTTTAACTTTTTGTTAACCGTACTTGCATCATGTTATTATGTTAGTTTGGGTCATAAAACATTTAATATGAATTAAAAATATGGTATTGTTCAGATTTTAATTACCAATAAATCCAAATGTTTTTATAGTAACTGCTGGTGTTAAAAAAAATGATCGTGGGTTGTATGATTATTAAATCAGTTATAAAATAATCTGTTTTTTTTTTAAATAGGTGTAGTGACACAAAAGTAATATTCCAAGGAAAAATAGAGGCAAAATATAGCAATGATTCTGGATTAATAATATTGATGTATAAATCTTTGGTGTATCACAGTAAGTTGAGTAATAAATAAGAGCATTATTATTTTATAGTTAGAGAAATATAAGGTAATTGATTATTGTATAGTTAGAGAAATATAAGATGAGACCAAAAAAATAGTTAAGTCTAGTGAATAGGTCCAACAACCTTTCATAAGTAGATTTTTTGGTGCTCCTTCCCTTTTAATAGTATAGACTAGGATAAGACCTGCGCCTTGCGCAGGGTGAGTTTATTTGTATATATTATCGATAGTTTCTTTTATACATTTGATCATTTTATTTATATATATAAAATATTTGTTGTTGTTATTATATATTTTTTTTCCAATGAATTGGATCAATTTTTATTAAAAATAATGGAACAAAAGTATAATTAATACATCATGGGTTGATCGGATTGGACATTAAACAAATTATGACATAAAAACCTTATTTTTTCCATCGAACACATTCTTGAAAAAAGTGAACAGTATTGTTTTCACAGTTGAATTATTTTGACTTTTATCTTCTATATGGTTTTGAAAACTTTCAAATCAATCATCGAATTGATACATGTCATTTTAATGTTTTTAGTCGTATACTTACGGAAAACTTACATTAATTTAAAGTCGTTTTAAAAAAATCAAAATATAACATATAAGAAAAAATATAACATATAAGAAAAATATAACATATAAGGTGTCCTCATTTTTGTATTTTAAATTCGTTTTAAAAAAATATAACATATAAGGTTTCCTCATTTTTATAGTTTAAAGTCATTTTAAAAAATTCAAAATATAACATATAAGAAAAAATCTATTTTTTATTATATGGTTAATATGATTGTTTATTTTTTTTAATAATATAAAATTAAACAAAATGAAGAAGGATGCAAAAATTGTTATCAAATCTTTATTATTCATAATCATTAATTGCCATATATATGTAAATAATATTAGGTAATTTAGTAGCATTTATTTAGGGAAAGAATACACACATCTTATATTTTAGGTTAATATAATGTTCTCTAGTGGACATTAAACAAATTATGACATAAAAACTTTATTTTTCCCCTCGAACACATTCTTGAAAAAGTGACAGTATTGTTTTCATATTTGAATTATTTTGACTTTTATCTTACATATGGTTTTGAAAACTTTCAAATCAACCAGCAAACTGATACATGTCATTTCAATGTTTTTAGTGGTATACTTAAGAAAAACTTACTTTTTTGTAATTTAAAGTCGTTTTAAAAAATTCAAAATATAACATATAAGAAAAATATGACATATAAGAAAAATATAACATAGAAGGTGTCCTCATTTTTGTATTTTAAAGTCGTTTTAAAGAAATATATAACATATAAGGTTTCTTCATTTTTGTAATTTAAAATCATTTAAAAAAATTCAAAATATAACATATAAGAAAACATCTAATTTTTTAATTATATGGTTAATGTGATTGTTTATTTTTTTTTAAATATAAAATTAAACAAAAATGAAGAAGGATGCAAAAATTGTTATCAAATCTTTATTATTCAAAATCATCAATTGTCATATATATGTAAATCATATTAGGTAATTCGGTAATTTTTATTTAAGGAAAGAATACACACTTCTTATATTTTAGGTTAATATAATGTTATCTACTGAACATTAAACAAATTATGACATAAAAACCTTATTTTTTTCATCGAACACATTTTTGAAAAAAGTTAACAGTATTGTTTCCACAGTTAAATTATTTTGAATTTTATCTTGCATATGGTTTTGATAGCTTTCAAATCAACCATCGAATTGATACATGTCATTTTAATGTTTTTAGTCGTTTATTTAAGGCAAACTTACATTTTTGTAATTTAAAGTCTTTTTAAAAAATTCAAAATATAACATATAAGAAAATTCTAACATATAAGAAAAATATAACATATAAGGTGTCCTCATTTTTGTATTTTAAAGTCATTTAAAAAATATATATATAACATATAAGGTTTCCTCATTTTTGTAATTTAAAGTCATTTTAAAAAATTAAAAATATAACATATAAGAAAAAATCTAATTTTTTTATTATATGGTTAATGTGCAAAAATGAAGAATGATGCAAAAATTGTTATCAAATCTTCATTATTCATAATAATTAATTGCCATATATATGTAAATCATATTAGGTAATTTCGTAGCTTTTATTTAAGGAAAGAATACACACTTCCTATATTTTAGGTTAATATAATGTTCTCTAGTGTTATATAATTATAAAATAATGTGACACCATTAGATTAAACTATACTTTATATTAGATGCTCTAGAATTTTTTGAAATAGAATTTAGAAGGCATTTAGAGTGCCACCTAGGATTTGGGGTTTTTTTTTAATTAATGCAAAATTAAGGTTCTAATTTTTCAAATGCCTCTCAATTAATATATAGGGGATTATTAGAGATGATTCAATATTCTTATTTGTTTCGTTGTTGCTACCAATCTACCATCAACCTACCGCGATATGTAGTATGTATGTATTTATTAGAGATGATTCAATATTCTTATTTGAGATGTATTTATTTGCCTTGGAAAATCTATTATATAATAGGAGAGTTTCTCTCCTCCTGATGCGACACGTCAGCGGTTTGTGGGTCCCACTTTTTAAAAGTATGAAAAAATGTCAAATATGTGGCTCGAACCCGGGTTATTGAGATATAAGCATCCACAACTATACCATTGCACTAAAGGATACTTTGTACATTGACGGTCGAAACTAATATATATTAGAAAGGTGGAAAACTAATATAACATTGTGGTCTCCACCTCTTTTTTTTTTTTTTTAAGTGATGGGTAACGAATGGACTTCGACAAAAAGTGGGCTTTGGGCTTATTGATTTTCTGTTTATTAGGCTTTGTATCTGCCCAAAGTGGTGATACGGACAAAGCTAAGAAGATTAGGGAAGTCGCCATCTTCACCATCTCCTTCGTCGCTTGCGATTCCCCTTCCGGCAATCAACTATTATGGTCAATCTTTAAGGCTCTACGCACATTTTGTGCCTACCAAACGCTTAGTTTCTCCTCTAAGGCCTTCAGAGCTCTCATATATATAGAATCCCTCGAGGTAAAAGCTCCATCTTGTCTCAAACTTTTCTTTCTCAGTTTTCCGATCGCTTTACTTTCTCACATCTGTCACGAAAATGACTTATCCAGCTGCTCCAGCCGCTTCAGCCGTCGTTCCCTACTCCACTTTCAACTCCCTCCGGCGTTAGTGTTGGTCGGCTCATCCGATTCTAGGATTTCAGGAACATTAACAAGAATGGAGAGTTTATGGGCATCACCATTCTCCTCCTTGATGAACTGGTGATGATTGTTTATAACTTATTTTTTATCACTTTAACTCTTCTTTGCTTATTCTTTGTTCATATATGAAACATGTCTTCATCTTTTTGTTTTGGTTTTGTCTATAAGTTTTTTTATGAACAACTAATGATTTTTCTCTGTTTTTCTTACAGGATTTTGTGATCTACGGTTTCATCTCTGCAATCTCCAAACAAAACAGGAAAACTGAATGAATTATGTTTTTAGCAACCGAATCTAAAAGAAATAAAAGACATCTTACTTAACAAATTAAAACCTTTTCTTTTGCAGATTCCGACGACGACGAAGCACCCGAGGACTGACGACAATGGAATGATGCGGACGAAGCCTAACTGATGTAAGTAAACTCCTCTTCAATAACACATCACACTATTATCGCTCCCCAATCTCACAAACTTAAGCTCTAATCATGCCAGGGATCCCACAGGTCATGCTGTCCCGACGACGGAGAAAAAAAAAAGAAAGATAACCTAACGTTTTTTTTTATTTTTAGTTTTTAAGTTCAAATCATGTTTTAGACATAAAGCCCAACATAATTTGAGCCCAAACATTTTAAACCCACAATTACTTTTTCATAATATAAAAACGTCAACTTTCGTTTATGTTTTGTTAAACTATTTTAATCTTTATGTTTTGTTAAACTATTTCACACAAGGGCAGATCTCCTTAGAAGGGGAGCCACTCGCCACGATGCTTCCAGTTTCCCCATTCTTGAAACTCTTATAAACCACAAAGCCAATATAAGAGCTCTGTTTCAATCCAACGGCCGGATTTTGTCACAAACCACCCCTAAGCCTAAAGAGGGAAGAGAAGTGGAGTGCTGCGTTTTGGAAGATGGTTACTTGGAGTTTACAAGATGAAGATGGAACCCGTGACGAGGAAGACGAGGAGAAGTGTTACTTGGAATATCCTAAGTCCTAACGTTGAGGATGTAGACAATGTGTGATCTTAGCGATGAAAATTAGTGTAGCTTTAAAATATGCTACTACGGTCCTTGAGCTCCCTAACAAGTACTAGCAAACAATGTGTATTTTGAAAAAATAAAATAATTTTGTAATGCAAGTAGTTTGAAACTTTGAGTATTTATTCAAACAACGGATATATACAAAGTTGATAACTTGATATGGATCCCCAAATAAGTTGGTGCTGCGCTGTCATAATATCTGTCTTTTTAAGCTTCTTCATCTTCTTCTCTTTCTCTTTCCGTTGTTCCACGCTCTCTGTTTCATGTTTAGCTCTCTGTTTCATGTTTAGGGCTTTTTTATATTCTCTATATTTCACCTTAATTATATTTTTTGAATTTTCCTTCCGTTTTGGGAGATGTCTCTAACTTGAGTTAATCGTCAAAAGCTAGGATCAATTTTGTTGTCTTACTTCCGATAAATTTTATTCTTTAATTTGCACAAATCTTAAACAACACCAACATCCCGTAAATCATACCGCCCCACCAATATCCAAAGTAACCAGCCCCGCGCTTGCGCGGGGTCTCAGCACCTAGTATATCTAAATCCAAAGAATGGAATTGAAACAAATTTGAATTGGAAAATACTGAACCAAACTCGATCTGAGATAAATATTCAATATGTGAAGAATCAATATATAATCCGAACTAAACTGAGAGCATAGTGAGTTACTAAAACTACATAAAATATAAGTATAAACAATATAAATATATATCCAAAGTAATACTAGTAATAACCCAAACCGAACCAACTTAACACCAAAAACAAAACAAATTGGTTCTGTTTATAGTACCAAAATACTTGAAAAAGGAACCGAGTGCACAACCCTGGTTTTTTTTTTTTTTTTGACAAAGCACAACCCTAGTTTATATAACGAAAACAAATATGTTAATCATATTCGCACTGTTGTTAGGTATCATAAAAGCTGAAAATCCGGATGAGCAACAGAGTGATTAGTGAGATATGTCACGAAAACCAAAAACAAAATTTAGCTAAGTTGTTCTGAGAAACCTTTTCAACTCATTTGTTGTAAAACAAATGCAATCAAGAGTCCACTGAATAATTAGGATGATATCTTATCCTAATAAGTCTAAGAGCATGAGTAGTGATGACACAGTTCTTTAAGAAAAAAACTAATTAAAAAAAATGAAAAAAATGTCACAAGAATTACAATCGTTTTTTTTAAGAAGAAACATTGACAAATATTTGAGAAATGAGCTTTACACTTGGTTTATGTTTAGAGGACAGCTGCATTTTTTATATTTACATTTAATCATTTATATAAAAATATAGGTAATTATTAATAAAAAATGTTAAGAGACTTGAGTGCAAGGTCGGTTCTGGATCATGCTTAGTGAAACATTTGTAATAAACCTCTAAAATTTTTGAAAAAAACTATATAGACATAAACCAAAAAAAAATTTAGATTTTCATATTTGTAAAGAAATTTTTTTTTATAGGCAATGCATAAACCCCTAAAATCTCAAGGTCGGTCCTGTTTGAGTGCGAGAGATTTGCCTCTGATGTGGCTCTAAAACTCCAAATATTGTGAATTGTGTACAGCTTATAATATTTTAAACTGATATAGTAAAGCGATTTTACTATGTTCATATATTTCTACTCCCACCGATTTTATTTAAAGTTCCTTTAAACCTCAGGATGTTGAGAAACCATTCAAAACCTTTACAATTTCCACAAAAGGGTTTGAGAATGTATTAGAATTTAGAAGTGACATAATTTCCCGTTACAAGAAACAAATGCTAGTAATTCTCCTCACAAACTTTTTTATAGAAACAATTACATTCAAGGTCACTTTCTATCTTTTAATATCATAATAAGACACTTATTGCTACACACACACTTTCTTCCAACAACCTATTGAATACTAACTAAAATACACTAACAGTAACTCTAAAGCTTGTTGATCTAACTAGAGAATAAGCGGAAATTAAGCTCAGCCACACATCTCCCTTCCTAGAAAAAAATAATTATAATACTTTAACAAGACTTATATCTGTTTCAATTTATGACCATTAGATCTATTATTGTAACTTTAATATGAATGGCTCAGATTCATCTTATCTTTTTAACACATCATCATCTTCGTCAGCTGTTTTTTTTGTCCGATAAATCCAAAAATCTCAACCTTCAGCCATCAGCTCTCTCGATGGACTCTGCCTAAATTATGTTAGTTGCTACCAACCGTTAAATCGTCAATTAGCTTTGTTCATAACTTAATCTTTCATGTCATCCCATGTAGTTCTCCATGGCCGATCACTGCTTCGTAATCGCCGGCGAATGGAGTTCCGGTGACTCCTGTTTTTTTTGGGGGGGGGGGGGGGGGGGTGGGGGGGGGTTGGGTTTTACTTGTCTTATTACCCTGATTCATGGGAGCTATCCTGATTTTCTTGTAAATGGTGGTTGTGTTGGCAAAAAATGAAATTGTTTTATTTTACATGTCTCTTAGATCACTTTATTCTCTTTTGTTGTTTCATTAATGTCTCAATAGCCCTAATGTCTGAATTCACTTTCGGGTTCTTCAGTTGTCTTAAAACTGCAGTACGATTCAATACTACAGAGAAATATATAAAGATTTTGAAAAAGCCACTTAAGCTTTCAAATAACGTCTTACACTGAGTCAAGACAACATTACATGAATTCAACTAGTCATGATGATTGTGTACATATGGATACCATGTTTGGTTACGTTAATTGTGTGTATATATGGATATCATGTACATATGGATATTGTATTTAGGTATACACATGGATATTATTCTCAGGTGTACACGTGAGTATTGTTCTCACAAAAATCCAATCCATTCATCCAGCACAAATTACATCTAGTGATACTACATACAACTATATATCTAACATAAAACAATCAAGTTTCTGAAGTCATAAAAATACACATTTATGGTTATATTGTTATCCACAAGTTCTCGATCTCTAATGTACATATGTACACACTCTCTATTGTCCATATGTACACTCTCTCTCTAATGTCCATATGTACACTTTCTCTTGTGTACACTTATTTCACTCACTATATAGATGGTTGGTTTAAACAATATTCATCGACCCCATCAATGAAATATGTGATCCAGTTATAATAATGTTTTAAATGGTTCTCAATGTAGAAAATATTCGAATAAAAAATAATAAATAAATTTGCAATGGAGTATATCGGTACAACTATATGTTGGAAGGTTTACATTTTTATGTACATGTAAATATCATTACATCGGTATACACATGGATATTATTACAATGGTGTACACATAGATATCATTACAATGGTGTATACATGGATTTAGTCTCCACAGCCACCATGCTCCATTCTATAGTCTCCACACACAACATGCTCCACGAGATCCAAATACTTGGACGACTTCAAATATGCTATATGCTCAAAATCTCTCTTGGATCCACCAAGCTGAAAATAACATCGCACAACAATGAATTACATCACAAAATACTTGCAAGTAAATCTCACTGAAGAAACTCTACAAATTGTGCAATCTAAAAAAAAACCAGAACCAAAGTCACAGAGATTCATTAATGACACTAATCGTTGGCTTTCGCTTTCCCTGCTCGCTTCCTCCTTGTCGTCATTGTCGATTTATTCTAGATCCACCGCTTTAACTTTCGTCGGCAGTCACTATCTCCGTCGTGTTTTCGCTTCTGTTCTCGCTTTGGAAGAATGAAAAAAATAGAAAATTAGGTTTAGGAGTGAGAAACAGAAAAAGGAGCAAATATTACCTTTTTACGGGCACAAAGTCATCTTATTAAACAAATCACACTTCTTCAAGCGTCCACCAATCAGGACCTGGTATTTTCAAAATTCAAACCCACTAACCAAATTAACCAAAACAATATGGTCTTTTACTTAAGTGCCCATGTCTAGTTTTGCTTTTGAAAAGACAAAAAAGTCTTCAACCAACATAAAGTGTCTCTTCTGTATAATAAAAACACATAAAGTGTCTTTTTGTGTTATAAACTCTTTTTTATATTTGTTCGTTTGTATTTTCTATTTTATTTAGGATTTACAAGAAAATAAACAAAAATGGCATCACGGAATCATTGAGTTGTACTTTACTTTTTTATCGCATCACCAAAAAGGGTCAACTATTAAATTCTTAGATGGGACCCGCTTCGACAAGCCACAAAAGAGATACACATGTCAGATTCCGACTTCTCAAAATCTCGTGTCCGAGATCTATTTACAGCCGCTGATTTCTTTTTGTGGTCCTCGAACTATCGTCGTGGCCCCCATTTCCACCGTCCGATTCTTTTTGATAATAATAATAAAGCCAAATATTTGATGACAAAATAAAAAACAGTTCAACTCACTCTCTCTCTATATCTAAAATTATCAGTCTTCGGACTGTCAGATACGGAGAAGGACGCTCATGACATCATCACACCTGGGTTTCATGGGTCCCGCTTTGTGGACAGGTCAGCGGAGACGAGGAGAGCCGTTGATTTGACAAGAGGCAGAGGAAGAAGGAACGGCCGAGATGTCTTGACGCGAAAGCTCAGTTAAAACGCTCTCGGGTGATGGCGGTTTCAGTCCCAGCGGTAGCGGCATCCCCGGTTTGCTAATCACTTCTTTAACCACTTGATCAATCATTTCCTCGTCCTGACCCGACCCAAATTCAACGCAAAACCGACCCGGAAATTAATACTTTAATGTAGTTATTTCTAACGCAAAATAGAGAATTTATGAAAATTTACCAGCTGATTCGCCGGATGAGTACTGAATGTTCCGGTTATCGGAGGAGGAAAGAATGTTCCGGTTACCGGTGGTCCAACCGGGTAACCCCATGTATTACCATTCAACTGAAACACGATAATAGACAATATAACATTTCTAAACATCAATCATTGATTTAGCTATCATTTCTAAACATTACATCACTAAATCTTATCTAACTT
The DNA here is from genome assembly GCF_000309985.2 of Brassica rapa. Classification (NCBI taxonomy): domain Eukaryota; kingdom Viridiplantae; phylum Streptophyta; class Magnoliopsida; order Brassicales; family Brassicaceae; genus Brassica; species Brassica rapa. The sequence continues at coordinate 24,289,127 of NC_024797.2, forward strand.
ACTTTTTTGTCAAACAATCTTATCTAAATAACTAAGTTTTACTTATACAATTTTACTACTGAAATTATTTTTGACTACTTAAACAATGACAATTTTATACGTTTCTTGTTGTAATAAATCTGATTTTGTTCCTTGTTACTCGAATCTTTGACTTTATATAAAGAGAAGTAGAGAACTTGAGATGTTACCGTTGGATAAGGTGGTTTAAAATGCCATGGAGGTAGTTGACCGGCAGACGGCAATGCCGGCGGCCACAAAGGCGGAACTGCTCCAGGCGGATGAACACCGGGAAGACCCCAAACGGGGTAAGCCATTACGGGACGGTGCTGTTGCTGGAAACCGTTATATTGCCGTTGGATTTGTCTATGGTTCTCTCTAGATTGTATCCATCTATGGTTATGATCATCCTTTGGAAGAATATTTCTCCTATGCATCCGAAATTTCTGCTCAAAGAATTCCCAAGATTTTGTAACATTTTCATAAAAATATATATAAAAACATTCGACACTTTGGAGTTAAATACCTGAAGGTGACTAGCTACATTATGTCGAGTTAAGCCATCTACTTTCATCAATTCAAGAATCCTTGAAGGTATCGCTTGATCGACTCCAAGTTGCTCTACCGCTTGCACAAACTTCTTGTGCAGCTCTTGTGTCCAATCCACCTGAAGGAAAAATATCAATAACGAGGCTGAGCCGTATAGAAACTAAGAACCATAAAAAGAGACCTGACACTACCTTCTTTCGACTAGCTTTGTTACTAGACAAGTTCTTGTTCCCGGATGATTTATTAATAGGTTTATTAGTCTCATCTTCTTTCTTATTAAAATTAACTGAATCTCCGGTTTCACCTTCTTCTTGTTTATGTTCTTCGGTTTGGCCTTGTTCTTCTTCCTTTTCCCCATCTCCATTCTCTTCTTTGACAATCACATTGTCTTCATGATTTGTAGTGTCGACTGATTTGGATTCACCGATGTCATGATCCTCCGTGTTCTCTTTCTCGGTAGGGGAGTTTACATTTTCCACCGAGCAATTTCTGTTCTCTTGGTCTAGTAACCGTGAAACTTGCCTTAACTGAGGGGTTGATGGTGCTGGATCTTTCTCATCGATTGTCATATTGGTATCGATATTAATCATCGAGACAACAGAATCTTTAACGGGCTTAAGTGATTCCGAAACACTAGCTCCTCCATCATTAAATGCCTGAAAACAATAAACATGTTACATTTTCTTAGATGGTTTATGTAAGATGTATAGATAGAATATAATAAACTAACCGAACCTTATGAACGACATGCTGCCAAATATTCTTTAGTTTCTCCGGTGAAAGTGGTTTTTGAAGGAACTCAACTGCACCAAGCTGGAAAACACTTCATCACATAACCAACATTTTTTTTATACACCTAAGCAAAATGGAAGTTTCTGTCACTTACCGCTATGCATTTCATTGTAGTTGCGATGCAATGGTCGTCCGAAATCACTGTAAAGATAAAGACAAAATTCACATTTAAAAAAAAGAAGCAAAAAAGCATATTGCAAAAATTCGTAGAAACTTCAAAGGTACAGTTTACAAACTTATAGTAGGAAGAAGGCCTTTGGCAGCTTCAAGGTACTTGAAACTCTCATCCTCTGCACTCGTATTCACCTCGACGATTGCAATGTGGAAGCTCTCCGGGCTTTTGACAACCGCAGAGAGTGCTTCAGATTCATCAGAGAATGTAGTGACTGCAAGATAGTTCCAAGAAGATCAAGAACTGAATAATGCACAAACAAGAGCTTTGGTATAGTTTGGATTCCGGTTCAATAAACCCGAGAAAACCACATATTCTCAGTGTAAGGGTAACGTTAATGAGTTTGTTTAAATGCAGTAATAGCTCTTTCAAAATTCCAAAAATGTAATTATGAACACTAACAAAACTCCAAAATATAACTGCACAACCTTTACTGCTTCTGTTTTCCACTTTCAACCAACTAAAACGTTGCTTTTCTTTACTATAATCCATTATACATTAATTTCATAACAATCTTCTTATAAATCAATGGATATTGAAAAAAAAAAGGAATCGTCACGGGACATGTAAGAGCTAAAGTAACTCTAAAATTAAACTAGTAAACCTATACACCGTAAGGTCTCACTCAAGTAGATGACAAATATGAAAATATGATTTATTATATATTTATTTATACAGAGGCATTAAATATTTTTTATAAAGCCTTTTTTTAAAACAAAATATACTTTTTTCTAATCAAACAAAAGCAGAAAAAGGTTTGAAAGAAACTGAGGAAGAGTAGTTTGCTCACCAATATAGTCCATGGACTCGAGCTTCGATCGGGTCTCGGCGGCGGAGTCGAGGAGAAGAACTCTAAGTCCCTTTGGAAAACTTTCCCATTTTGATAAATCGTTGGCGGTAAAGACCATAGCTGGTTTTGCATTGTTTTCGCGGCCAACACCGCCGCTTCTCGCTGCCGTCACTGTTGTTGCCGGTAGAATCTGCGAGAACTAAATCACTATCTAGATTTTGATTAATAACAAAACAAAAATGAAATAAGTTTTAACGGAATAAAACATAGAAAAGTAAATATACAAAAGGTGTGTATTATTGATGAGATAAGAAGAATAATTCATGAGGAACTTGATTTTCTTATTTTAAGGAGTGGACCACCATGCCATGAAATCTAACAAAGCGTTGAATCATTTGAGAGTGAATATATTAATGGTCAATTATAAGAAAATTATTACATCTCAATTAGTTTTTAAGTGTTGTTAACTCGTGCATGCAGTATGTATATTTAATGAAAATTAGGGGAATTGAGAGGAATACTCAGAGAGGAAGAACTGGGATCAAATTAAAATTTGCACTTTTCTATAAAATAAATTTATAGAAATTGTTTTTTCACCCGGTTTGCAGAAGATCCCAAATCCAGAGAAGAGATGCTTATATCATGCAATGAACATATAATTTATCAAAACGAAAAAACAAAGCTTGTAATTGAAAAACAAAATAGACTTTCACAATCAAGAAGTCCAATGAAAAAAGTAGACTAGGGGAAATCTCATATGTTTAAGGTATTCTCATACCTGATACTGTTTCTGCAGATTTGCTTAACCCCCTTCCACAAGCTCTCTCTCTCTTTCACTCTCTCTGTTCTTTAGTCACGTTCAAAGTTAAATCCTATGGGTGGACTTGGTGACTCTTAGAGAGAGAGAATGGATGAGGAGTTATAATAAGTTGGTGACTAGTGTTGTTATTGTCATTGGGTTATACACAAAGATATATGGAATCAAAAGCCTTACTAAGATAAAGGTTAATATATTGGATTTAGTAGAAGAAAAGTATAAAAGTAAAAGGATCTTTTACCTTTATAATAAGTCTAATTTCCTCTAACAAAGAGAAAAGTTGCAAGTCTCCTTAGAATATCATTATATTCCAAGTTAGCACAATTTTATTACAAAATAGGCATTTGCTAGATATTCTACCAAAAATTGATATGACTCTATGGGAGTGATTCATTGAGCTTTAAAAATTATATTTACCTTTAATTATTATCTACAACTTTTTAAAAAATTATTCATGATTTTTATTTTTTTATTAAATTTTTAACTAAAAATAAAAAGTAGATATAACAGCCTTATACACTAAGTTTTATTTTTCAAGCTGTAGAAAATTATTTCAATAAATCAAAATTAAGATGTTATAATATGTGATTAAAAATTATAAAATGTTTAGATTAAAAACATTAAAGTAAAAGCGATCAATTCTAAAAATACTGACAAAATCTGAAAACCCAGAAAAAAATCAATCTGAGACAAATATAAAAGAAGAAATCTAAAACTAAAATGAAAAACAAATACATACAAAGCAAAAATAGTTTCATCGTACAACCAAAACATTTTTTTACGATTATAAATTAATCCGTTCAAAGATTTCATATAAAATACAATCACCTAGTGATTGATATAAGTCGGGTACTTGCTATTTAAAAATATTAATAATAATTGATGTATTTTGTACGAATAATCAAATTTTGGATTTGTACTTACTTGTTAAAAACGAATACCGGTTATTTCAAACATTTTTTTTAAATGAATTATTTGCAAATTATTTGCTTTTTTCCTTTATTTGATACTAGAGTTGGTGTGCGGGTATATTTTTATTTTATAAATATTTAATATTGATATTATTATATAAATTTAATATACAATTTATATCTTAGTGTTATGTATTTTATAACTCTTTAATTTTATTGTTTAGGTTTCTTATTACTTTATTAATATAGGGGTTTGTTTTATACATTTTACCTTTTTTATTACGTTTTCGAGTTTTCATAATTTGAAATAATCAAATAAAAAATATTCTTCAACATATGATTTTTGAAAATATATAGCTGTAGAAATAATTTTTAACATATGTTAATAACTTCATTTGTATAAAAAAAATCTGACATGATTAATAAATTTGAACCCGTTTTAGTGGTAGATGATAATTTATTTAAATGAAAGCATTATATTACTTAATTACGAAATTAATTAATGCAATATTTAATAAAAAATATTTAAAAATTTAGTAGAATTTTGTTAGATTTTTCTCAACAGATTTTGTTATAACTAAAGATAAAATTCAAATCTATAGTTAAAATTAATTTATTATTAATATTCCTATTAATTATTATGTCATATTATGTAATTAATGAAATGGTCCTAGTAGATTTCTAAATAGTAGATAAAAATGGTACTTCTCTTTTAATAGAGAAGATTTGTAAATGCTTATAAGTTATTTGCAAGTATTTAAGAATTAGTTGCTAAATAATACTGTATTAGAAAGAAACATAGAATTTGTTTTGTTTACTCAATTAAAAACACGTAAATTACTCCAAACAAAATATTTATGCATATAATATAAAGGAAGAATGACAAAACATTAATTTCTCAGCATAAAAGCATTGTTTACTTCTCACAATATAAAACAAAATTCTTCGGATAAGTAACGGATAATCAAACCTAATAGTTACTTGTTTTTCATATTTGTTACTTCATAACGCTTGCTTGCTCTACTAAATGCATTCTCCCGAGTCGGCTTTTTCTTGGAACAGTCTCCCAAGTCGGCTAATACAAAACTATTTTAAAGCCTTGCTACTTCTTAAAACCAAGCACAGACGTATTTTTTTGTAACTGAGCACAGAAGTATTTATCGTTTGTTTATATACATTTCAGATTACGCGAATAGAAAAAAAAGTACATTTGGACCTTAAAATTCAGATTACGCGAACTTGCGAAGGCTGGTTCGTGTTTATTATATTGTTATTATTTTCTCCCTTCTAGCAGATGTCCAAGAAAGGATTATTTAAAGAGAACAAATAACATCTATTGTTGTAACTAGGCATATATACAACAACCAATCAAGCGTAGTTTTTTTTTTCTGTAACGGCAATCGAAAAACACTAGTTTGGCCATATCCAACTCTGATAGTTACTTATTTTGAAAAGGGAGAGTAGAGTTCAGCGTCAAAATTCTACTTCTTTTTTTTTTTTTTTTTTTTGTGAGAAAGGACATCAAAATTCGATTTCTTTCTTTTTACAATTTTTTTAATAATGTTTTACCATTATACGAATTCAAATTCGGGTACAACAACTACGTTAACACAAACACTAAACTACAACTATTGCTAAAACATTTATCAATGCTATAATTTTTGGGAAATAACCATTATTATATAGAAAACTTTTAGTACTGCATGGTCCTTTTCTTTTTTCCTTTTTTTTTTGTAAAAGGTCCTTTTCTTTTTTACTCATTTGAATGATAAATTGCCTCAAGCGATTATAAAGGTGAGAGCAGACGCCGTCGAAGTAGATCTCACTCGCTCCGGTACGGAAGGCGCGTGAGCGCAAGATCCGGCACCGGAGGCTCCTCCTCTTCTCTTGTCTCTTCGTTTTCCCTTTGCTTCACCGGTGTTCTCTTCACTCTCCCTGCCTTGTCGTCGCTCTGCTTCTGGAGGCCTGTCGTGTTCGTCTCTGCTGCAGGGGAGCTCCGGGTTCAGCGTGGTATGCCAGGTGGTTGGAGTCTAGACGCAGAGATGGTGTGGTTTCGTCTGGTGAGGTCGGATTTTAGGGTTTGGCAGGAAGCCCCTTTGCTTCTAGTAGGGTCGATTGCGCGTGGAGGAGGTTCGGCTGTCTCATCTGTTCTGTTCCGGTTGGTAGCCTCCGTGCTTCCTCACTCCGTGCGGTGGATGAGAGCGTGTAGCAGCAAATCGTTGACTCTACCTGGGCGTCTTGGTTGATTAGAAAAGGTGACGGCTTGAAATTTCCGGGAGACGGAGGCTCATTTAGCTCCGTCGACGCCGGCCCTTGTTTCCGGGAGGAGGAGGCTTCCTCAGCTCCTCTTTCGCCGGCTTTTGTTTCCGGGGCGCCAAGGCTTATATAGCTTGACGTCGCCGGCTCTCGGTGTTGAAGTTCCGTCGTGGATTCGGGTTTGGGGACTGATTTTGGATCCGGTTTTCTACGGTTTCGGTCTGGTACCGATGGTAGATCGGGGTGGTCCGTGGTGTTTGGTTTCCGTGTTTGCGGTTAAAGCTCAGATCGTTAAGGTCTCGATTAGTTCGAGGCAGCTCTCCGTGGTGAGAAGAAATCGCAGTAGTGAAGAGGTGGTTTCAGTGGAGGCTCGGTACTTTACGAGCTCCGGCGAGTCGAGAGAGATGCTCCGACGAAGGTGCGATGCGGCGGCTGTCAGGCCGAGGCGAAGGTGTCACGTGCAGATACAATTGGTAGTCCTGATGAGATCTCGGTATGTCCGATGGAAGATCTCGGTGGAGGACCGCCTTCGTTGTTGCGACCGTGCGCTTGTCTCCGGTGACACCCATTTCAGATTCCGGCGACGCCGTTTGCATGGAGGCGGAAGAGCAAATGACCGACAGTGTCTAGGGTTTCCGCGGGTTGAGGGGCTTGGAGTGGGCTCAAGCCCATCTTGCTTTGTATGTTTTGTGGTTTTGGGATTGGGCCTTGGGCCTTTGTGTTGGTTGGCCGTGGGCCTTTGTAAGGTTTATGGGCTTTGTCCCTTTATTTATCTAAAATCAATTTGAGTAAAAAAAAAAAAAAGAATGATAAATTGCCTTTGCTAGTTTGTTCCACCATCACCATACCTGTCTTTTTTACTGAAAATAATTTGTTAATTATTCGAGCTCTGTCGTATTTATATGATTTATCCATATTTACATACGATAGGAACTAGATTATACCATCAAAGTTCTACATGAATGAAAAGTCCATTTGTGGCATTTTTCCTTTTTAATTAAGGAGTTCATCCTAACTGGCTAACTGCTGCAATCTCAAATTTATCTGTTTGCTTTTCCGGTCCGGCAGCTAATGTCGGCCATGATGAGGCAAAACTGATCCTGAATCATGCTAAGTGAAACATTTACAACAGGTCTTCAAATTTTTTTTTGAAGAAAACTATATGGACATAAGCCTTTAAAAAGTATTAGACTCCTAAATTTATTAAAAAAAACTTTTTACATAGACATTACCACAGGTCTTTAAAATCTTAAGGCCGACCCTTTGATGAGGTTGTTAGTTTCTTTGTTCTTGTATAGTTTGGTTTATATATCTCCACTCTAGTAAATGGACCGGAGTACATAATAATCTTTCTTGAAGAAAATATCTCACATGAAAACATTGATACTCCATACACACGTAACTATTCGACTTTGGCTGGTAAGGTAATTAATATAAGATACATGACTAATCGATTAGGCTTGGGCGTTTTTAACCCAACCTGAAATACCTACCTAAACAGAAACCGAAAAAACCAAAACCGGATCTGAACTGTTATACAAAAATATCCGAACGGGACTTATGAACCTAGTACTTTTGGGTTTGGTTATAATCCGAACCGAACCGAAATCTAAACTAGGCTCCAAAGATAGCTAAAATTAGTAAAATATGTTAATGTGTTTATATATGTTAAGGTGATCTAGATATTTTAAAGTATTCAAAATATTTTTGTAGTTTGTGTTTTTTTAATACTTTTTAGTTAATTTAGACAATTTAATTAATTTTTAATTAGATTTGTGAATAATTTTATATTTTGATTTTTTTTGGTTAATTTTTGATGTTTTAAAAAATATATTTTTAGACAATTTCAAGCACTGGTTACAATCCGATTTGAATCGAATTCTGAAGGAACTGAACCCAACCCAATCCGATAATTAATAAAATCTGAATGAAACTTATGAGCATAACACCGAAAAATCAAAAATCTGAATTAACCGAACCGAAACCGACGGTTTCCGAACGCCCATGTCTATAACCGATCATCGACAAAAAGGAAAATTAAAAAAGAAGTGGTCGACCTTGTATTGAACGAGCTTGTACATAAAGGACCAATCGAGGTAAGTTGTAACAGATGATTTAATTGAGCCAAAAGTAGAAAGGAAACAAAAACAATTAATATGATAAGCCTCTAAGTTTTAAAACAAAGGGGAGAAATACTTAATAGCACGCAGTAATTGTCAACAGCACACAGTTTGGCCTGATTTTCAAAATGGTGGTTTTTTTGTAACTTTTTGGTTGTTTGGTAAAACTGGTTTTTGTAGCTTAGATCACAATCTCTCAGCAAATTGGAAAAATGAAGCTTAACCCATAAATCTAATAAGCCATTTCGTTCACTATTTGTATAGAAAAAGAGAGAGAGAGAGAGAGAGTTAAATTTAGTTCGGATCATAAGTTGATTCAATTTGGTTGGTTTGTACGTATTGAAACACCTACTATAAAAAGTTATGTAGAAGAAGACGTGATCATTTTGAAATTTGAGAAACAGACACTGATACATATATATATTTATGTACTGTTTATGTTTCATATGAAACATGAAACAGACATCTTAACATTTGTCAATTGTTTTTTTTTCTTTTTGGTCAATACATTTCTCAATTGTTATGTTTGTATATATAAATACGTAATTGAATGAAGTTCTGACTTTTTAGGTGTCCCAATGCTCTCTGTTGAGTGACTTGAGTCCATAGTCTCCTTCTTTTAGTCCATGGGGAAGAAACAAAATTGAAATCTCTTGCGTTACTTTATAGAAAAGAAAAAAAACTCTTGCGCTATAAAGATTGAAATAATTGCTCCTAGTTTCTTAGTTTACTATGATTAAAGTTTTAAAAGTAGGTAGTAGTTCTTGTTGAAATGAATCATTCAATTCTATTAGTCCAAAAATTATAAACTTCAGATCGTGAAAACGCTTTTCTATTCCACGTGTCTTGTCCTTTTTTTTCCATCTTTGGCACAATGGCTACTATTGCCTCTTACTTCTAAATGGTCTTAGAGGCTAGTGCAGGGTTTAATTTTTATTTTTTTCATCTGTGACACAATAGTTCCTCTTATTTCACATGTCTTGTAAATTAAAAGCGTTTTTTAGATAATTAACGTGTTTCATTATTATTATAAAAGTGCTTTGGACGAAAAAATTTATTAAAACTCCTCCCTCTTTGTTAGACTTGATCTAATTTCAAAAGATAGGTGAAAAAAAAACTACTTATTGTTTGACCAATGTGAATTTGGTCTATATCAGTGTTCTAAAAATCGATCTAGCCGGCGCCTATACATCCGTCTAATCGACAAATCGGATATGAGCGAAACGATTTTTTCAGACGTTGACATAGACGTCCGCCTAAACAATAATCTTCTATGAAGCACCTAACCACCGCCTACAATTTTTAGAACATTGAGCTATATATAGTTCTCGTTTATAATTTGTTCTTACAGATACTTAAATAAGTTGTAATGCAGTTATTTCTAATTAAAATTACTAAATAACAAAGATATATAAAATGTGGTTAAAACACAAATATAATTCTGAGCTATTTGAGGCTCAAATGTTTTGAATACTGATTTGTCCGTCTTTGTTATAAGACATTATATCGATTTATCGTCTCAAAATATAATTCTGAGCTATTTGAGGCTCAAATGTGGTTAAAACACAAATATAAGTCTTATATCGATTTATCTAAGTTTAATTTATTGATCAAATTGAATACTGTGGTTTAAGACGGACAAACCTTTGATCAATCCTTCCATATCTTTTCTCTCTCAAAGACTGATCAATACTCTAAACAAAGACGATAGTTCAGCAAATATGATGGAATTGAAGGATTAAATGATGCTACAAAATAAGATTCATAATCTCAGCTATTCTAAATTATTTGCATATTGTTACAACAAAAACTACTTGATGCCAGATATAGTGGTTAAGAGATTCATCTTCATGTTTTAAAATTAGAACTTTCAATGTGATTTCAGTTATAGTTGACCACTAAATATCTTAAAAAGACAAAATATGTAAAGCTCCACACATTCCATACATTATTTGGATGCATGAGGTTTAGAATGCTAAGCCAAAAACTTTCTTTGCATAGGAATGAAAAGCCAATTAAAATGTGTGTCAATTACCAAGTTTTTTTTTGTTGAAACGGGAGAGAATTGAACTAGTAGTAGTAACTGAATGGAAAATTAATTTTGTTTTTATAGACTCATCGCGTAGACGAAAGTGATAGTTGGACGCTGCAGGCTATTTTGGTTTTTACTTTATATTGGTCCTTTATTCCACCCATTACTCTTCAATAGTTATTTATCATCATCATCATAAGTTTCAAAAAATAGTTATTCATCATAATAATTTGTCTCTGTTTGTTTGTCGTCAAGGAGCTTCTGATTTCACAGTCCGTAGTATTTTTAAGGTCGGAAAATAGATTTATGTTTCGGTCTGACTCGTTTTGTTCAAATCTCATTTGTTGTTTGATTGTGTAGTTAGAGATACAACGATTCACATAAGCATCTACGACATATATATATATCAAAGTCTGTAAATTGTTTTTATCTTTGAATTGATATGACAATGTAATAAAAAATATTTGTTTTATCAGTGCGTGATGCACATTTTTGTTGGGATTGTTAAACCCCATGTCCAACTCTTTATTATCCGATTAGTACGATATTGTCCACTTTGGGCCTAATTGGCAAGCCCGCATGGATTTACTTTTGGTTTCCATCCCAAAAGGCCTCGTACTATTAGAGTTGGACATCTCTTTATATATTAGACACTCCTTGTCTAATTTTCCAATGTGGGACTTAGTTTGTTATATCACATTCTCCCCTTCAAACTAAGGATCACATTCATCTCGTGTCCCACAACTGACTTCCAGGATCTTCTGACTCGATATCTGCTGCACACCTCTCATTCCTAACTCATAGGATACCCATTCATCACTCATTCATCATTCAAAGGGTATTTCGGTCTCTCTTACAGATTTCTCGTCAACTGCGCTCTGATACCAATTGTTGGGATTGTTAAACTCCATGTCCAACTCTTTATTATCCGATTAGTACGATATTATCCACTTTGGGCCTAATTGGCAAGCCCGCATGGATTTACTTTTGGTTTCCATCCCAAAAGGCCTCGTACTATTAGAGTTGGACATCTCTTTATATATTAGACACTCCTTGTCTAATTTTCCAATGTGGGACTTAGTTTGTTATATCACAATTTTTGTATAATAGGAGTCATGAGAAGGTGCACAAAAAAAAAAGAGGAGTCATGAGACAAAATGTGACCCATCATGACAACTATAGATATGTGCCAAAACAGTAATATCCATTTACGTTCATCATCGACTGACATATGAACCCTTTTTCCCTACAATAATGTCAATGAACTATTACTGATATTTTTTCCCTATGAATAATAATGCTTTTAATTCATTTTAAATCATCTCGATGTTTACATTAATAATTTATCTTTTAAAACTAAAATTTTATTTTAAAATAAATGTTATTATTCACATCATAACAAACTTTAAGCCTCCAGGCTTCAACTATCTTGCAAAACACATGAAACTATTTTTTCTTCAAAATATAAACATAAATGCACATATTCGTATAAAAAACATCTAAATTGTATTTCAACTTTTGAACTCTTTCTTTCATTCCTTCAATTGATAAGAAATTTCCAGGTGCAGTAAAATAGATTCATACTTAAAGCTTAAATCTTCACCTGATAAAATGCCAACAGGAAACTCTTAATCTTAAACATATGATAATTATAACCATGAACTTTGAAACAAAATGTTGATTTTCACAAGAGTCGTAACCAAACGTTTACATTACACATTGTGTGTTTAATTGAACTTAACAAAACTTCATGGTTAAATCTCGTAAACCTGTAAAAAAAACCTTCACACCTGCAAGCTGTAAGAATTTAGTGTTACGTTAGGGTTTGTAATCTTTACATGTGTACAAACCTGCATGATTTTAAAAGGAAAAATATAAGGCAGTGTTGTTTTACTTATGGTCTCTAGAGATTGCCATTAATGGTGCAGAGAGTTCATACTAGTCATGGTAGATACCAATGAGACCTCTCTCATAGACAACGCTCAATGTGTTCTTTTTTTTTTTTGTCAAACATTTCTTTCATTCATATCTCAAAATAGAGTAATAGAGGAACATAGTCTGAAGAAAACACAAATAGCAATTGTAACAGCCAAACATAATGCCGTGCACTGATAAAAGTTAAATGATAGAGGACTGAAGAGAGTGGCAAGGTTTGTAAGGAGACAACCTGCGTTCTCGTTCAAATCCATCCCTGAATGCAGGGCAGAGAAGAGGACAATAGAGTCCCAAATTTCTTGAAGCTTTGAAAATCCAGCAGATGATGCTGAAGGAAGGGCCACCTGCAACGTCAAAGCTTCGGCTGCAAGGGTTGAGACTACATATAGTATCCTAGCAGAGCTTCGAGCGTCATGGGCTTCATCCATACCATGGATACACCATCCAAGACCTCCATTTTTAGAAGCATCAGTCCCTGAAACCATAGAAACCAAAGCCAACAAGACAAAGGTTCTAGTACCAACCCCATACTGAGGTACTAAAGGGGGAGAACACAGTGTAACATCCTCATATAGAGGTAAAGACAACAGATTGCTTGCAACATCCTCATATAGAGGTAAAGACCGATCGCTTGCAACATCCTCAAACTGAGGTAAAATAAGATTCAAAGGGAGGGCAATATCCTCATTCAGAGGTAAAGGACTCATCTCGAGACAACTAACTCCTAAAACGAGGCAAGGTTCATACAGGTAAGACTTGTTCCACGAAGAAACAGAGACAATACCTTTTGAAAGCTTGACTAAGAGAGAGGAGGTTTCTGCAAAGATAAACTGTGGCTCGAGCTGAAAAGAGGAACTGTGCTGAAATCTGTACCAAGCAGTAGAAACACACACTCCAAATGACACGAAAACAGTCCCGGTTAAACCAATGGTCGATGCAAAGAACCTCAGAGGAGAAGCTACAGCAACAAGAACCGGAGAGCTGCAACGAGGGAGGAAGACGACGGGATTGATGGAGGATTCGAGGGTTTGAAGGAGAGGAGCGAGGAGAAGGGGAACGTCTAGGGGTTCTGGAGGGATGATGAGGAAGCGAGCTTTAAACGGACGAGACTTACACAGCGACCACGGCGGCAGATCTGGAGGAGGTGGATCTGGAGGAGGTCTGAACCGTGACGGAAAAGGAGTCACCATCAGGACCATGGAGAGGGAGAGGGGCTGCTTCAGAGGGAAGGGGAAAGAACGGCGGCGTTGGAGCGGAGGAGATTCATCTGAGCGGTGCACCTTGGGAATCGGACCAGAGAGGGGAAAAAGTTGTCTAAAGATAGACTCTAAATAAAATACTTGTTATATGTTAAAACTACGCTCAATGTGTTCTTTATAATGGTTGGAATCACATTCATAAGTCATAACCCAATATCTAGAGATCTTGACTGTGCTGTGATGAGTTAGTTAACCGGTCACCGTCAAAACGGAGTTAAATCGGTTCAATTCGATACAATATTGATTAAAAGGTTCTTAACAGAAACCTAAAACCTGAAGAAAACAACGTACATGGACCCATGTACGTTTTGAAACATGAATGGATTGTTAAGGCCTAACAAAGCTTGAGGTGTTTTTGCCAACAAAGCTTCAATTGTTTTTGTCAACTTCTTGAGATGAAAATTGAAGTAGACAAGTGTTGGTCTATACAAGGGCACCATCAGATTTAGGAACACTATCACTAAATATATTAATAGTAATCTAAAAGCTGGACTTGTAAACAGTTAACACTCAAGAACAAAGACAGTGTCAGGTCATGTTTTGATGAAATAGATAGGAGATCTGTCACTGCAAAACTGTAACTGAAATGTACTCAAAACGGTGCCAAGATATGAAAGGTTGTTGGGTTTTTCAAGCGGTGTAAGCGTCTTTCGCGTTCCTATCCAGCTTCTTCGCATCCTCCTGAAGAAAAGAAAAAATAGAAGAATAAACAAAACAGTGAAAAATGAAAAAAAAAAAGATAATACTTTTGAATTAGCATTCACGAGAAGCTCTCTCTTCTTACATGGATGATGAAACCAATACTGTTGTTGTAATCAAGAAACTCCTTCCATTGTCTCCCAATGCTCACCTGTAACATTTGAAGGTATCAGAAATCTCATACCTTTTCTAAGCAGAGAGATAGAGAGAGAGATTGTCATTTACCTGAGTAGCTTCGTTGGAAGCGTTTTTGGTCCAAATGGAAATCCTCTCTTGCTTTTCTCTAATGTTAACAACAGCTCCGCAGATCTCATCCCCATGGTCAAACTGTTCACCGATCAATGCAAGCAACTAGACACAGCACCAAGTGAAAACAAAAAACCCTATAAGACTCGGATGCTGAGTTTAACTATAAAGAATAATAAAATAAAACATACGGTGTAAAGCCAAGACTTATCAGACTTCTCTTTAGGGAAGTTCATAGTCCATTTGCCTCCGTTAGCGCAGATGGGATCCTCCCACTTAGGCTCGATATTGTGCTTGAAGCAGTAGAAGTCAGCTCCGTGGGTTAACTTGCTCGGACCCCTCATGTTATTGTACAAACTGCAACCAAATAGTAAAACAATAACAACTAAAAAAAAAAAGAACACGTGGCAACAGGTAATATCTAACAGAAAAAAGATGAAAGTGCTCAAAAGGGGACAATAGAGAAGTTGGCTCCATCGTTTCTTTCTCTCTTCTTCTCCAAACGATGTTTACTTCCTTCTTGTAGGGATGGTCAAGATACGACGTCGTTTTCTGTAATAGACGGTTTATTTATTGATACTCTTAACAGGCCTTTTAATTTTGACATTGGGTTTTAACTTGTTGAGGCCCATTGTCCCAAAACTGATTATTATTTGTAGACTACGGTAAGATGATTCATCCGTGACGTTATTTGCCAAGACAGTGAGAATTAAAAGAGTTACATTCATTTCCAAACAAGTTAGGAATCAAATTTTAGGAGGTATTGGAAATACGTACGTGCAAGTAATGTTTTTATATGTATATTTTGGGTCGGTTTATCTTAATCCCGTGGACCTGGTTTAAGGTTAGAATGTCTTATACGAATACATATAGGAATTTTGTACCTAAATAATCAATATCAGAGAAAACCAACTACAACTTCTTTGCTTTGACAAAAGAAAATAACACTACAATGAAGACTAAAACACTACATTGTAGTGATATCTTTGATGTTTATTTGATTAATCATAACTCCAAGATTTTCAACAGTTTGGCCACCAAAGTGTGACCGAAGGAGTATGTCTTACCTTTTTGTAGATTTTTAATCCACGTTTAATAATACATTTATGTACTGGATTTCGGTTAGTTCATTTTAAAGTATGTTTTATAATACACAAACAGATTCTAAATCAAACTACTATGTGTTTGAATGCATATGTATTTAGGCAAATGAAAAAATTGTTTTAGTCTACTTTTTTTTTTGCTCAATAGAAATGAAAAACTTCTTAATTAGTGAGAAATTGCTTAAACTACTTTAAGTTGACTACCTATTTTTAAAAATATATAATATATGAGTTTACGATTTATTGATTATTGTTTAGGATTTAGCATTTAAGGGTATAATTGAATTTATAAACTTGTATCAGTATTTTAGAAATTGTTATTAAACATTTATAAACGATTTACGAAAGTTAATTTAATTTTTATCATAAAGATTAAGAAATTTATTAATGAATCGAGATTATGTTTCTTGGTGAAACGAAAATAAAAATAAAAAAGGAAAAATATTAGATTTCATAATGTTTTCAGTCGAATGAATTCTCTGACTTCCTAGTTGACGGTGACGTATAACTGACTGAATCTGATTCTATTCCATATAACTGTCAGGTTTTTTAAAAAATTGTGTATCACTACTCACTAGCTAGTAGTAAGTATAATAAATAGATAACTAACTTGAATAGAATATAATTCTTGATAGAAGAAGTACTATGGAATATATCATTCATATTATATTATAAGTATATAAGTCACAAAGTTATTCTTCACAGCAGTTCGATAGATTATATACCCTTTGATTTTGCTTAAATTTATATGTTATTCTTCATGATTTTGTAAGAAATAAATAAGATGATTTGATTCACAGCAAAAATATAATTGCATGGCTTTTTTTATGCCGTTAAACAAAGAATCTCGAATGTTATACATATCTTTTTCAATAGTTTACATAAATATATGTATTTGATAATGTGTTAATCAAGAATATATATATTCCGTAGTCTGGGAGGAATGAATTTAATTTTGTTTTAATTGTCAACCACTTAATACAGTATAATCTCATAACTTCTCACTGCATATGGAATATTTTATTATATTGTTCTCCAAAATATTATCTTCACTAAGTTATATAATAAGCATTAATCTCCTATAAACATTACCACAAACACACTAATCAGCGTAAATCGAAATTATTATAAGAAGTAACTTAAGTTTATTTTCTTTTTAATGTTTTGACGTGACTAGTATTTCCTTACACTACATAAGTGATAACTGATAAATAATGAGTTTTGAGTCTGACTTAAATGAGATAATGCTTAATGTGTCATGGTTTTCTTCCATTATGCTATAAAGATTAGGAATCAAATCCCTCTTTTAATTCTTTTTACTTTACAAAATCAATATTAACTCTAATTGCAAAAAGCAAATTCACAAAGCATGTTCAAAGAACAGAAAATTTTGGACTAAATTATTGATGAATATTTTTTTGTGAAAGAATATGCAAACTTAAAAGATAGGATTGAGACGTGAGATGACGAATATGGTGGTCGTGTTGCAAACCATTCTAGCTTGTGTGAGCTTTGACAACTCCGATTAGAATTCTCAATAATATGCAAGAAGTTGAGAACTAACTTAGTTGATGTCATCATGCTTAATTAGTTATATCTTCTTCCACACATGGAGTATTCCTGGTTTAATTATGGTTCCATTTTTTATCCAAACATGTTGTTAAAGATATATGATAGAACATATACATGTAATCTTTTTATACGGGCACACTTTACAAAGTTAGCAAAATGAATATGAGCGGCTGTGATAAAAATCAAAAATAGCGGAAGCAAACAGAAACTCATCTCTTTTACCGTCTAGTCCTGCTTCGTGTAGGGACTACTTTGTGTCATAATTGCTGCAAAAGCTAGATCGCTCGGGATCTGTCAATCGAAATGACGGAGCTGAGTTCATGAACGTGTCCATTAATGTGCGCATTATAAAGATGTGAAAGGTAATATTCATGTGTATGAAAACGCTTATCATGAAGGGACATTATTTGTCAAATACAATTATTAAATCATAAAGGACATTTGTTATGAAAAGGGAAGTACTAACTAATATACTCTATATCTTATTTATTAAAACAAAAGTCAAAATGTTTTTCATGTGTGATTTGTTGTTTAAACAATTTTAAGAAAGTTTTTGTTTGCCAATCTCATGTTATATCATGCAATCCTGTATGCAGATAAATCATATCTTATTTATTAAAACATAAATCAAGTTTTTTTCCATGTGTGATTTTTTATTTAAACAATTTTTAAGAAAGTTTTTTTGGCAATCTCAGTTATATCCTCCAATCCTATGTACATATAAATTATATAGATTTATGTTATTATTATTAAATATTTTATACATTATAGATGTATTAAATATTTATATTGTTAGCACGCATGTATTGATAAATGTATATCTTATTTATTAAAACATAAGTCAAGAATTTTTTTCATAGTGAAATTTTTTATCTAAATAATTTTTAAGAAAGATTCTTTTGGCAATCTCTTGTTATATCCTCCAATCCCATGTACATATAAACTATATAGAGTTATGTTATTATTATTAATTATATTATACATTATAGATGTATTAAATATTTTTATTGTTAGCACAAATGTATTGATAAATGCATAATATTGTTCAATACAAGACTATATATTCAATCATATACTAGTTTTATAATAAATTGGTTTTGATATATCTATAATGTATATGAAAAGTTAAATTATTTTAGTGCAAATGCACATATGCAACATAGGAAAATATATTATTGATTGTCTTAGTAGAAAAATACTATATATTCATTTATTTGTATTAACTAAATATTTTAAATTGAAATATAGACAATAAATAATTTAAAATATAAACAAAGTTAAAGGAATAATTTTAATCAAGTTTGTTTAATATTTGATTCATTTTTATTAAAAATATGGATATGCTAATTTAAATATGGATAAAAATAATCACAACTATAAATCGACATTTAATTTATAAATAATAATAAAACCATATTTAAAATTAAAAAAATAATTCACCATATTAACGTATCCAGTTTCTAAGTGAATATAATATTGAAATATTCCTATATTCAAACAAACACAATCTTCATTATCTTTCTTTTTTTTTTAACTGATTTTCAATTTTTGTTGTTTACTATTTAGTTTTTGATTATACCTAATTAACTCATTTCCAAATTTTACCATTGAATATCAGAATATCCCAAACTATATTTTCCAAATTTTGTAGTATCTTATATTAATAATTGTTAAAAATATAATATTTTAGTTAGTACCAATGTTTCGAAGAATCATGAGAAAAATCGCTAGCCTCTCAATACTAACACGCACTTATTAATTTTTTTTATGAATTTTGAGTTAATTATGTTTTCCAGGTGTTGCAACTTGTAAGTGTTTAAATTATTTGACATATAAAAAAATTATGATACGTTAAAAATGAAAAATATAGCATATTATTTTGACATGAAACATGCATAATTTGAAAAGATATGTATTAGTGTACACAAGTATACTAGAAAGGGAAATTGCACCCTATACACTAGACTTTTACCCTAATTAACCAAATACCCTAAATCCCACAATGTTATACCTTTCTCCATAGACACAAACTAATCACATCATCGGTATTTTCATTTTTTTAGGTATATAACATATAAATTTGCTTGGATAGCTAAAATCGATCGATATGAACATTCAGCGTCATGTAAGAACATTTAATTTTTTTTGATCAATCTTAAAAAAACCGTACATGCGGACAAACTCTAATTACTTATTAACAACTGCAAACATGTTACTTATTAAATGAATAACGGATGTAAAGATATTTGATTCTCCACTATGGATTCCCCTTATAAACAAATTATGTTTGATAAGATTCTCGTTAATTTTAAACCAAACAATATATTATATAGGTATGTATAGTATCATTCAATCTTAATAACATAATAATTGGATGTGAGCTTGTGAATACAATAAGTGAATAAGAAAAAGGGAATAACAATAATAATTTTAGCTTTCTTTTGTATAAACATAAATTTTAGTTATCCCCACAATTTTGGTGGAGCCAAAGGGAACAATTATTTATTAATGAATAATGACTATATTAGTCTCTTTTTTTTTTGACATCGACTATATATATTAGTCTTATATTAAAGGGAAAATTGAATCTAATGTTTTCTTAACTATTTTTACGGCAATGTTTTCTTAAATTCTGACTATAGCTAATCTGTTAGGAATTATTAATCTCTTAAAGTAAAACTCAAAAATAACTTTTTAATCTTTCTGCTTTATCTACGGATACTACCTAGTAACATAAACCGAATGGAAAAAAATCATATTACATCTGATTATCTATACTATTATTTATAAAGTGATTTAGCTTATTTGTCATGATTTTCATGATTTTAGATAGTTTTGTTTATTTGTCATGTTTTAATTAGTTTTAAGTTGAGTCATTGATTTATTAATAGTTTTTAGTTGAGTCCCTAATTTATTAATTTAAAAAAATAATCTTATTGAATCTTATATATAATTTAAACGAATTTTATTTTAATAATATTAATTTATATGTTATATTAAATATTTAGTTAATTTTTCTTATTTGTCATATTTTTATTAGGTTTTATACTTTTAGTTGGGTTATTGATTTATTATTAGTTTCTAACGTATTCACTAATTTATTAATTTAAACAAGGACAAATCTCCAAAATAGCATTTTTCTAAGTTTATATCACAAAAATAGCACTCAAAAACTAAAATGACCAAAATAACATTTTATCTTTTAAAAAATTTAAATTTTTTTATTTTTCAAAATTTGAAATCTTATTCCCAAAACCTCACTTCTCAACTCTAAACCCTAAAACCTAAACTCTAAACACTAAACCCTAAATTCTAAACCCTAAACCCCACTCCTTGAATGCTATTTTTGTGACTTTTGGCCTTGAGTGCTAGTTTGGGAACAAAAACTTGATTTAGTGGTCTTTTTTCTCTTTAAACAATACCATTAATGAGTTTTATATATAATTAAAAACGACTTTTATTTGATAATATTAAATTTATATGTTATATTAAATATTTTATTATAAAATAATATAATATAATAATCAAAAAACTTATTAAAAATAAGATAAGTTATATATATATATATTGTGTTGCTATCTGGAAACAATATTTTTATTATAACAGTTAAAAAATTAAGATACCAAATAGTTTATAATTTATTATTGTAATTATTATTTGAGAAGTGAATTTGTTGATTTGTCATCTTATCCATAATTTTAGGCAATTTTACTTATTTACTACATTTTTATTAGGTTTTAGCTAAATCACTGATTTATTATTAGTTTTTAGTTGAGTTACTAATTTATTAATTTAAAAATACCCTTATTGAATCTTATATATTATTTAAACGAATTTTATTTTAATAATATTAATTTATATATTATATTAAATATTTAGTTAATTTTTCTTATTTGTCATATTTTTATTAGGTTTTATACTTTTAGTTGGGTTACTGATTTATTATTAGTTTCTAACTTATTCACTAATATATTAATTTAAACAATACTCTTAATGAGTTTTATATATAATTAAAAACGACTTTTATTTAATAATATTAAATTTATATGTTATATTAAATATTTTATTATAAAATAATATAATATAATTATCAAAAAACATATTAAAAACAAGATAAGTTATATATATATATATATTGTGTTGGTATCTGAAAATAATATTTTTATTATAAGAGTTAAAAAATTAAGATACCAAATAATTTATAATTAAATACAGTATTAGTTAAGAAAAAACATTTATATAAAAATATTTTTTAAACTATTTCTAAGATATGAGTATTTTTTAACATATAGTTTGATGTTTGATCTATGAAAAAATATTTATATAGCATATATCAATATTTTGATGTTTGATTTAATTATTTGAAAACATAAATAAAAATTTATTATGTTGGTTTTAAATTAGTAAGACAAAAACTAATAATAAGATTATGCATGCGTGTGTGGACAAAACATCTAGTATATAATTATAATGAAACTAAGATTTAATTTCCGAGTGACCCCCCCCCCCCCCCCCCATATTTTCACACACTATTTTCCAGATGTAGAAAATATATATTTCAAGGAAAACATCTTTATTTATTGATATTCATTACATGTTATTATTCTTATAATACTTTATTTTCGAGGTTAAATATCAAAAATAAATTTATAAACCAATGTGAACAAAAAGATTATACTGTAGAAAAACTAAAAAGTAAATTTATTCTTTGCAAAGACGATAACATAAAGTCCGATATGATATATTGTATATCCGTTTTCACGTTTTAAAAATGTCACTAATGTATTCAAATTAACACTTTAGCTAATAAATAATTAAACTACTTTGCTAAAGCATATGCCATACTAGTCAAGATTATAATTAGCGTCTATTTGAGTAATTTCTTAAAGCCCTAACAATTATTACAATTACTAGAGCAGGTGTCCGCGCTTCGCGCTGATTACATGTTTAATTAAAGCACATTTTAATTAAAATTGGGAGTTTTTAGTTTCTGAAAATATAAGTTAAGTTTTGTTTCTTTTAGAATGTGAAGACGTTGGAAGCGGTGAACAGTTTCTCTTTTTAAAACTAAAGTAAGTTTGAATAATAAATTGTGTTGAGGAATCAATTTTCGTAAGAAAAAAATAGTATTTGAGTGTGCTTATTTAATTGACGTAGGAAGCGGGAACGTAAATTTTTTTAAAAGTTGACTGGTGTCGTTTGCTATCTGGCTTAGGATAGCAGTTTATTTCTCTTCTGGAAGCGTTGTATGATATCAATATCGTTGTCAGAGTAGAAGCGCGATCCAGGTGTGGTTGTGAGTGATAGTTTGCCTGAAAAAGTGAAATATTTGTAAGCATTTAGTTTGACATAAACTTTATGTTTAGTTTATTACCTTCATGTAAGCGTGGAATGATACTTGTGATGATTACGATTTGGTTTTTCCTGGTAGATATGCGATTTAACTCCCTGAAATTAGCCGTCTCCTTGTCCCATAAAGTTAAACGTACCAATTTGGATCTACAAAAATTTATTGTATTATTTTTTGTTTAGGTGTAAACCAATTTTTATTTAATAAAAAGTTAGTACCTGTCTAAACGCAATCTAATGATTATTTTTGTATTTGTGTTGTGGTTATATATATCACTTCCTTGGATGAGGCATATGCGGCCAACAACATATGTGGGAATAATTTGTTTTTAGCGACAAAAATAGATAATTTATTTGTACGTGAGATAGGAATATGGTTTTTTTTTACCTGGGAGGAAGTTGGTTGCACTTGCTAACTTACACGGAATAGTTTTTGGAAAAGAAAAATCCATGAATAGATAGGAATGAAAGGCGATGAGTGGCCGGTGAATTTCTTCAAAATGTGAAACGATGGATTTGTGGTCTTGAGATTAGAATAGTTGATCCTAATTTGACTGAATATGTTTAATGTCGTGTGTAGAATAATTGGATGCGATGCTTAATGTGCGGCGGAGCAAAACATAGAGAGGTGCTTTAGCGACGAATGCAGTAGATCTTTTGCCTTAATGGTAAGATATATTTTATTTAATTATCAATAAATGCAGTAGATATTTGGGGCATGAAATATTACAGTTGCCTTAATATGCTCTTGGAATGAGAGTTGTAAAAGGAAAGAAGTTGTGGCCACGTAAATTTCCTCAGTTTATACCACGTTTAATAATTAACAGCATGGACATAAACCATTCCATGCATGCATACGGTTCTTAATTATGTATCCATTATGTAAATCCATACGGATCAAACAATTTTAATAGGATACGAATGAAAAACAAACAACTTTAGTATTATAATGCTGACCATTCTTAAACTTCATAACAAAGCTAGGAATGAAAACCAACCAACTTTAATAAGAACACCAAACCATAACGTTTTACCAATACTAAACTGTCTTAGCAAGAAGCAAAAACAAACTGATTAAAGAGATAAGTAGACTGTTATTAGGAACCATGCTGACTGGACAGTCTGTACCAGCAACTGATGGAGTGACCAGAATGCATGTGATCTAGCCACTACGCTTGGTACGCTTTGCTTTCTTCTGGTCGTCAGTGGCTGAAGTACCACCACCACTGCTCTCCGCTAACTCTGAGTTTTCCACTTCAGTTATTGGTGGCGCTTTGAGTGGAGGCTTCTTTGGTGGCAAAACTGCCGATGACACAATTTTGGTAGCTGTGAAGGATTGTCGGGAAGAGGTGAAATTGTAGGGGGCCACCTTGATCCTGAATTTCTTAGTCTGTCCGATTGTGTCGATAAAACACTGTGGTAGTGGAACCTCAAGCTCAGCCCCATCTCCAACATTTTCCTATTATAACAGAATTCATTTATCAACTTGGTAGCACTTTAGGACCAAAATAAGTGTCAAGATTATCATTATTCACCTAGATAACACTTACCTCAACATAAGTGTCGATCAACTCTGTTGCTTTTCTACCAGTGAGCTCATTCCCAGCATCTCCGAAGATGATGAAAGTGCACTGCTCCTCATTATCATAGACAGACATCTCCACCCGGTAGCTGTTTAAATGGCAAGTTATTAGTATATACATTGTAGAATGAAAACATGTTTGCATGGAGAATCTTACTTGGCTACTGCAGTAGCATTTTCATTCCCGCATTTTGGACAAAGCAGTGTTGTAGGCCCACGGTTTAACTTTGTCTGACAATCCTTGCAGGCAATGTAATACCACTCAGTGCCAAGCTTGACATCATCAATTGTGGCAATGCAGTCAAAGTAGGCAACCTGAAATCACATACCAAAGGTTGTCAGCAACTAAATTCAGAAAATATTTGATTTTAATAACCAAATGGGATTACCTTAGCAGGCTCATGCTTGATGAAGGCAGCAATCTCACTTATTGTGAGCGTCTCAGCTTTAACCACCTCAACAGGGTTGACCGAAGAAGTTGCACCAGGGTTCATGGTCAACCTTGCAAAAAAATATTACAACAGGCGATCATCAAGGTTTTTAAAAATGGTCAAATAAAAAATATATGAACCATAACTGAGTGTAACTGACTGTGAATGATTAGTGATAGGGTTACGTAAAATACTAACCAGGTCAAGTATTCCTTGGTGGGGTCAACCTCTTCGTCCAAAAACACTCTTGATGACGACATTGAGCTTAGGCACAATTTCCCTATCAATATAGAAGCAGTTAGTGATAGGGTTATCTAATTGAATTTGAGTGATTAGGAAGTCTTATATGGAGTGTGAGAGATTACCACCGAGTCTCTTAGGATTGACCGTTGTAACCATGAGAACCGTTGGAGTGGCTGCACATGCGTCAAACTTCACGCGGAAACTCTCTGCAGCCTCGTCCCATAGGTAGACGTTAATCACTGGACCACTGCAGATTAACAAAGAATAGGTGTTTTAATAAGGATCATAAATTAGAAAACAATGGCTGAATTATAGTAGCTTACTCTTTAAGCTGCAAATGAACCATCACTTTCCGAGAAGCTGAGTCATCCTTTGGTGCACAAAACCGGACGCTGATGGAGAGGCTGCCCATCAACCAGCTTAAGGTGGCCAACAACATCTACAACACACAGCCACACGAAATGTTACTCAAACGGTTAGAAACAATCAACTGAGAAGCTGTACTGGTTTAAACTTGGTAAAAAAACATCTAAACCCTTACCATGAAGATCCCCTCTCAGATCGCAGTTGGCTTCAAAATCTGCAAAGGAATGGATTCTGAAGCGCTCTGTCAAAATGCCTTCAATGTCTTCTTCCACCTTCGTCAGCTCAGAGGCGTGTGAGATACAAATTACCAGCCTCTGATCAGCAACGTGGTACATCACCTTGCTATTGGATGCATAGTAGTTTGTCAGTGTGTAGATGCTCCCACGCTTAAGCTCTTTCTCATATTGGTTGCGACGGTTCTGACCGATGAACCCTTGAGCCAAAGTACCCTACATAACAGAGAGACAATATTGGGTCAGTCGAATATCTAAAAGTAGAGTATGTTATTTGCGGATATATAAAACTATTACCGTTCAAATAGATATATATATATAAGGCAACAAAAAACAATATTTTCAGTTCTCGTATTACTCAAAGCCATGTTTTAAATTAACCTAATCTCTATCACAGAACTCTGAAACCAATAAATTTTATTTTATTTTTCACTCAGCTAAAATAATAGATACATATAATGCAATACAACAAACGGTTCAATTCTCGTATCAGTGGAAGAGATTTTTTACATTAATCCAATCTCTATCACACAATCTCTATCACAGCCCAATCAATCAAGTTTTATTTTTTTCAAGATACGCTACAAATCCTCTCAAACAAATCATTCAAGTTTTATTTAATCCAATCTCTATCACAGCCCAATCAATCAAGTTTTATTTTTTTAAGATACGTTACTAATCCTCTCAAACAAATCATTCAAGTTTTATTTTTTTTCAAGATCCGGTAATATAATTACATCTCAACCCAATAAACCAAGATATGCAAATATAATTCTCTGTTTGTCTAATTCAGAAGCTATCAACGACATTAATAATGAGAGAGGAAGACATACCTCTGCATCGATCATAAGCATCTCGATCCCAAGAAGGATGCCAGGTCCTCCTTTGACATTCTTGCGAGCTTCCCAGAAATGAACAAGCCTAAACTGCATGGCGGAATCTCCTGGTCCTGGTGAAACGTGTCGGAAGAGAAGAGGAGAAGAAGCTTCGCCGGTGAGGATTGTGGTTTTGTTAGCCATGATGAAGGTTTGGATTTTACGATCTGAGGGAAGAGGGATAGGTAATGGTTTATATATAGTTTGAGAAGAAGAGAACACAAAGAGGTAGATCTCATCGAGCCGGAGGAGAGATGTGGAGGGTCAATAGTCTTATTGAATGGAGGATTTAATGCAGACGATTCAAGTTCTATCACTATCATTGGAGGCGTTATGCGGGAGGAATTGGGGGGAGAGAAAGTGAATCATGAAGGAGAGATCGAGAGAGATCGATTAGGGTTACGGTGGAGGCTAAGTGTATTCTTGAAACATAGCAAAGGGTTACGGGGTGTGGGCTGAGTGAGTTTCTTGGTCTTTAATGACACTTAGGAGGTTGGCCGGCCCGTGACAAAACTGTGGGCTGAGTGAGTTTATAGGTTTTTAGTGATACTCAGGAGTTGGGCCAGCCCGTGACAAAATTCTGTTTTCTATTTATTTGGTGAGGCCCAGTCTGATAATGACATGGCTGAATGATTGGTGGGGATTTTTTTTGCCTATGTGGCAGTGTTTAGAGAGCTTTAATTTAGCCTCTTTTATATAGTAGGATGTAAATAAAACGCTAGTGGGGTCTGAATTAACTAAAACTAGAGTCTTACACACTAAATTAGTGATTTTTTTTTTATTGTTACATTTTGTGTAGATATATTCCTTTTGAATATATTGTTCAGATCTTATGGCACATACGTGTGTAGTTTTAGGCTCCGACTGGTGACTTTTTTGGGAATACGAAGAACGAATAGGAAAGAAACGTATAGGAATAAATTGCAGGAATGAAAAGGAATGTTTGTTCCTTATCAAATTTAACAAGAAATGTTTTTGTTCTATAATTTTCTACAAAAAAGGGAATGGAAAAGAACAAAAAGGAAAAACTATTCCTTGTGAATGGTGATTTTTTTTGGGAATGATAAGGAATTCGGTGTTCCCCTCCGTTTCTTGGTCACCATTCAAAGCCTTAGAATTTAAACATTATTTGTAAAAATCGTTTAATTTTAATGATTATTGTTACAAACATAATATTAATTTATCAAACTATCAAACTCTATATTAAGAGCTTGTTTCTCCTCTCTCTTCGTTGTTTTACTTCTGTTCAAGTCTCCCTCTAGAAGCTCCACAAGATTCTCATACTTTTTACAGTCTGGAATATATATATATATATATTTTTTTTTTACTTTTCAATTTCTTTTATCTTCAGCAACACGCATCAAATTTCGATTTCTCCTTCTACGCAATAAAAACCTTATATAAAGGGCTCCTCTTCTTTTCTTTTTCTTGGTTTTGTTCTCTCGCTCTCTCCTTGTAGATCCTGTGAACGTTTCCACTTTTCCTATAAAGCCTCGACTTTTTTGCTGAGGAAACCATGAAGAAAGAAGAGGAGAGAGACGAAAAAATGGAGAAGAATGGTGGGGAGAATCAGAAAGTGTCGTTTTTCAAACTCTTTTCGTTCGCCGACAAAACTGACGTCGCTTTGATGGTCATCGGGACTATCTCCGCCGTGGCTAACGGCGTTACTCAGCCGCTCATGACTCTAATCTTTGGCCAGCTCATCAACGCCTTTGGCACCACCGATCCAGATCACATGGTTAAAGAAGTGTGGAAGGTTAGGGTTCCTAAATCTTTATCATCTATTAGCAAATCTCGTAGATTACGCCTTGAACTTGTTTCCTAATAACAATAATAATGAGATAAATTAGGAATCTCCATAATCTTCTAATCAGGTCAGATTTTTTTGATCATTTTTTATTTCATTGTGGCAATCTGATACATATTGTTCTTGATTTCAGTGATTATCCAGTGTTCCATATAATTAACGATTGTTTTTTTTGTCATCACTTATTTGACTTTATTTAAATATTCTATATTTTTGATAAGACAAGATTATGATGTAACTTATATAGCATACACCTTTCATTTCGGCTTTACAACACATTGATTGATCTAATTATACACTTTATTTCTTTATATGTCACATGTAATTTATATGATAATTAATAAATTAATGGAGATTACTGTTTTCTTTGTTTTGAAGATATAGACAAAGATACTCTGTTTATTTAGCCTTTACTTTAAAGTTAAAGATTTAACTAAAAGCAACTTTTCTTTTCGGAAATATGTTTTGCGTGGCAAAAAAAAATTGATTAGTAAATAATTCATTAAACTTCCTCTTTTCTTATGACTGTTACAGGTTGCTGTACAGTTTATTTACCTTGCAGTATACTCTTGCATTGTCGCCTTCCTCCGTAAGCACACTACTATACGTTTCTCCTTCCCTAACTTGTACTCCAAGCTAACAGTTTCTTGCGCAATTCTTCAACAGAGGTGTCATGCTGGATGGTAACTGGAGAACGCCAATCCGCAACAATACGTGGCCTATACCTGAAAACGATACTAAGACAAGACATTGGCTTCTTTGATACGGAAACAACCACCGGAGAAGTCATCGGAAGAATGTCTGGAGACACAATTCTGATTCAAGACGCAATGGGAGAGAAGGTGACTATTATTACCACCACAAACAAATATTTCTTGCGAAGCAAGATAACTGATAAATCGATGATATTGATGCTTAGGTAGGGAAGTTCCTACAACTAGTAGCAACGTTCTTGGGAGGATTTGCGATTGCCTTTATAAAAGGACCGGAACTAGCTGCCGTTCTTCTTGGCTGCATACCTCTGATTGTGATTGCGGGTGGAGCAATGTCTCTCATCATGTCTAAAATGGCTGGTCGTGGTCAAGTGGCCTACGCAGAAGCTGGTAACGTTGTTGAACAAACCGTTGGAGCCATTAGAACAGTGAGTCTTCTCTGTTTTCTTGATCATACACTCTAGAACAAAGCTTGAGATCGTGTTTTTATTTATTTATTTATCAGGTAGTAGCGTTTACGGGAGAGAAGCAAGCAACAGAAAAATACGAAAGCAAGCTAGAGATCGCTTACAAGACAATGGTTACACAAGGTTTGATCTCTGGCCTAGGTCTCGGTACAATGCTGGCCGTGATCTTCTGTAGCTACAGTTTAGCCGTTTGGTACGGCGCAAAGCTGATCATAGGGAAAGGTTACAACGGTGGACAAGTCATCAACGTGATCTTCGCTGTACTTACCGGAGGAATGTGAGTTAAAAACACCAAACCCTTACTTTCTTCACTCATCGCATACGGTGTTACTTGTTCCTTACGCTACCTTGTTTTTATCAGGTCGTTAGGGCAAACATCTCCGAGTCTGAATGCTTTCGCTGCAGGACGAGCCGCTGCTTACAAAATGTTTGAGACCATCAGCAGAAGCCCCAAGATCGATGCTTACGACATGAGCGGTTCTGTTCTTGAGGATATTAAAGGAGACATTGAGCTGAAAGATGTCTACTTTAGGTATCCGGCAAGGCCTGACGTTCAGATCTTCGCTGGATTCTCGCTCTTTGTACCGAACGGCACGACCATGGCTCTTGTCGGACAGAGCGGAAGCGGGAAGTCAACGGTTATCAGTTTAATCGAGAGGTTCTATGATCCGGAATCAGGAGAAGTGTTGATAGACAATGTTAACTTGAAGAACCTTCAGCTCAAGTGGATTAGAAGCAAAATAGGTTTGGTTAGTCAAGAGCCTGTTCTGTTTGCGACAACAATTAAAGAAAACATTGCTTACGGGAAAGAAGACGCTACTGAAGAGGAGATTCGAACCGCTATCGAGCTTGCAAACGCTGCCAAGTTCATTGACAAGCTTCCACAGGTGTCTTAAAACATTAAAGACAATAACTAAGCTTAAAGTGATCTGCTTGTGTTTTTTTTTTTTTAATGAAGCTGTCTTGTTTTTTTAGGGCTTGGACACGATGGTTGGAGAGCACGGGACGCAAATGTCTGGAGGACAGAAACAGAGGCTAGCAATAGCTAGGGCGATTTTGAAAAACCCTAAGATCTTGCTTCTAGACGAAGCAACAAGTGCATTAGACGCTGAATCCGAACGCATTGTCCAAGACGCGCTTGTGAACCTTATGTCGAACCGGACTACCGTCGTGGTGGCTCACCGTTTGACAACAATCAAAACCGCAGACGCAATCGCAGTTGTTCACCATGGTAAAATCGTCGAAAAAGGTAACCGTCGCTAAACCTAAACCTGTTTTGAAACAGTGACGTGCTTTCCAAGTAACCCGTTTGTGGATGTGTTTTGGCAGGGACTCACGATGAGATGATACAAGATCCAGAAGGAGCTTATTCACAGCTGGTTCGTCTTCAAGAAGGGTCAAAGGACAAAGCTACCGAATCAGAGGTTCCTGAGACGAGCTCCGGCCTTGAGAGATCAGGAAGCCAGAGGCTATCATCAGCGATGAGAAGATCCTTTAGCCGAGACTCATCGAGCAGCCGCCACTCTTTCTCTCTAGCGTCAAACATCTTCATTCCAGCAGCGGTTAACGTTAACGAGACCGACGAAAACGAGCAAGAGACACGAACCGTGAGGCACAAGAAAGTGTCACTGAAACGGCTAGCTAACCTCAACAAACCGGAGCTTCCGGTACTGATTCTTGGTTCGTTGGCTGCAATGGCTCACGGGACGTTGTTTCCTATCTTCGGTTTGCTGCTTTCGAGCTCCATCAACATGTTCTACTACCCAGCAGAGAAGTTGAAGAAAGATTCACGTTTCTGGGCGTTGATCTACATCGCTCTCGGTGTAGCTAACTTCGTCGTGATTCCGGTTCAAAACTACTTGTTTGGTGTTGCTGGAGGGAAGCTGATTAAACGCATCCGGTCCATGTCGTTTGATAAAGTGGTTCATCAAGAAATCAGTTGGTTCGATGACACTGCAAACTCCAGGTAATAATATTTCTCTTGTGTAATCGCTAAAAGTGTTTTTTTTTTTGTTACTTGTTTCGTGACGTTTATTTGTGTTATGTTTCAGCGGTGCGATTGGAGCGAGATTGTCCACGGATGCTACAACAGTGAGGAGTTTGGTAGGAGATGCGTTGGCGTTGATAGTGCAAAACATAGCGACTGTAACCGCCGGTTTGATAATAGCGTTTACTGCGAACTGGATGCTAGCTCTTGTAATTCTTGCCGTCTCACCGTTTATGGTCATGCAAGGATATGTTCAAACCAAGTTCCTGACCGGTTTTAGCGCGGATGCTAAGGTTTAATAGTTGTTACTTCTCTTTTAGTTCAGTTCCGGTTTAGTCAGATTGGTTTTAATTTATTGATCTGGTTTATCCCGGTTTAGATGATGTATGAAGAAGCGAGTCAAGTGGCGAATGACGCAGTAAGCAGCATACGAACGATTGCATCTTTCTGCGCAGAGGACAAGGTGATGGATTTATACCAACAGAAATGCGACGGACCGAAGAAGCAAGGCGTCCGGTTAGGTCTCGTCAGTGGCGCCGGTTTCGGTTCTTCTTTCTTCGTTCTCTATTGCACCAATGCTTTGTGTTTCTTCATCGGTGCCTTGTTGGTTCAACAAGGTAGAGCCACGTTCGGTGAAGTCTTCAAGGTATATAAGGAGAAAACCAAAACAAAATTCCCGGTTTAACTAATATCCGGTTTGGTTTACTGATCTTAAGTTTGTAATTTGCCACAGGTTTTCTTTGCATTGACGATCACAGCCATTGGAGTTTCTCAAACGAGTGCTATGGCACCTGATTCAAACAAAGCTAAGGACTCTGCAGCGTCAATTTTCGATATTCTTGATAGTAAACCGAAGATTGATTCCAGCTCTGATGAAGGTACAACGTTACAAAACGTTAATGGCGATATTGAATTCCGGCATGTTAGTTTCCGGTACCCGATGCGACCGGACGTTCAGATTTTCCGGGACTTGTGTTTGAATATACCTTCCGGCAAGGTAAGTTAAAACAGAGACTTCTTTTTGTCTTAACCGGTTTACCGGTTTAATATTGGTTTTTGTTTGTTTTTTTCAGACCGTTGCGCTTGTTGGAGAGAGTGGAAGCGGGAAATCAACGGTAATAAGCATGATAGAGAGGTTTTACAATCCAGACTCAGGCATGATTTTGATCGACCAGGTGGAGATTCAGACATTCAAACTGAGCTGGTTAAGACAACAGATGGGTTTGGTTAGTCAAGAACCGATTTTATTCAACGAGACGATCAGATCAAACATAGCATACGGTAAAACCGGTGGAGCTACAGAGGAAGAGATCATCTCAGCCGCACAAGCCGCAAACGCGCATAACTTCATCAGTTCCTTGCCTCAAGGCTACGAAACGTCGGTTGGAGAACGCGGCGTTCAGCTATCTGGCGGTCAGAAGCAGAGGATAGCCATCGCGCGTGCGATTTTGAAAGATCCCAAGATCCTGCTGCTCGATGAAGCGACGAGCGCGTTGGACGCGGAGTCTGAGCGTGTGGTTCAAGACGCGCTTGACCGTGTTATGGTGAACAGAACGACAGTAGTTGTGGCGCATAGGCTGACGACGATTAAGAACGCAGACGTGATCGCGGTTGTGAAGAATGGTGTTATTGCGGAGAAGGGAAGGCATGAGACGCTGATGAAGATTTCAGGTGGTGCTTATGCTTCTCTTGTTACTCTCCACATGACTTCAAATTAAATAGCCTTTTTTTTGTTTTTAACTTGAGATGATTTTTGGATATTATTCGTTATTTTTCTTCCTTCTGTTTAATAACTCATAAGTTTGAGATAAACAGATATATATTACACATAGCTTCAGCCTCGTACCACATTTATGTCGTAAGATGCATATGTAATTGCAAGTTGTAGTTTTGTTCTTTGTCGCATTACTGATCTTGTAAATCGATAAATTAACGATTGAAATTGATTTAACGATTCATATTTTTTTTAATTTTTTTATGACTTGCTATTGATGCTGCAAGATGCAATATTCAGTTGCAGGCATCATTCGCCCGCAGCAAGTTAACGAACATTACCTTAATTAATTGGGTTGGAGTTTTAACAGAGTGGGCTCCAAATGTAGAAACTTATAAATTGGGTAAAATTTGGAAATATATGATACTTACGGGCTAGACTGCAATAAAAGAATCTTCAATAAGCTCCACACAGAGGTAGATGATATGTTTGATCGATCATAGAGTAGTGAAATGAACACAAAACAGTATACTGTATTTAGAGACAAATGAAAGAGACTCAGTAAACTTCGGCAGCGAAGTTGCTAGTGGGAAGTCTCTGTCGCTTTTCAATGTAAGCCATAGGGAACCAACCAGCTTTGCCTTTGCATTCTCCTTCAGCCCAGCCACTTTCGCTCACCTGAGAATCATTTAAACGACAGCACCAAGACTTTAAGTTACATGCTCTAATTACCACAATAGATTATAGTTACTTGCTCTTAGTAGTAATCGTATGAACCTTTCTGACAACGACGTAGTCTCCTTTGTACAAGTCTAATTCTTTCTCTGATGCAGCGGAAAACGGATGAACCACCTGTCAAGAAAACATATATATGTTGTTTCTCTTACACATGCGATGTTTTTATTTTTTCATATTTTGAAAAACGAAACTTACTTCAGCTAGGAAGTATGATGTTTTCTCTGAGCTGTTCTCTGTTGGAATCGCAGGAGGAGCAGATTCTTTGTGTTGTTTCTCCGTTACCATCTAAAGAAACACAAACAATGTGAGTTTTTTTTACGAGATTCAGATATGAAAAAAGATTCAACCATGACTAACCTCGGCTTCAATGTCACTGAGGACGGCGGCTATTCGTAGATGATAATTCTTTTCCCCTTCGACCTTAAGCAGAAAAAGCGTCACATTGTTAAAACAGTAACAGCTAGAACATGAAAACCAATGTGTATATGTGTGTAAAAACATACCATAGCGACAAGCCTCTGGAAAGTAAGTCTATGTTGCTGTGACTCAACAGCAGCCAATGCAGCAGTTGCTTCTTTGCCTAGTACCGCCATGTTAGCTTTAAGCTCTTGCATCTTGGCTTCCGCTAGTTGAAGCTTTGCCACGTTTTCTGGAATGGGAGCTTCTTTTACACGCACCTGCCTTCTAGATACTTCCGCTGCCTGTTTTGCTTCTTGAATATTAAACTCACTTTACAACAATATAGCCAAAGATCATCATCATAGAAGTGAGGTTTTAAAGAAGATTACATGAGTCTCTGCTTCTTGTCTCATGCGGCTGTAACGTTGAGCTAAATGACGAGCGTCTTCAAGAGGAGAACCGGCAACCATAGCTCTAAGAGGATCCAAAACCTTAACACAAAAACAGTTTCCTTTTGTTACCTTCTAGAAATAGCTTTTAACACTACAGATAAATTTGAAGGCAAACCTGAGAAGACAGAAGCTTGTTAAAGTCTTCTTGTTCTTTCTCAACATGTTTCCGAGCATCACCGTATATAGCTGCAGCCTTGGCTAGAATATTCTCATCGATGTTCTGACTGTTTTCAGTTCCATATTTACTACAGTCTTCAGCTAACTTGGTTCCTGACATGTTACAGATTACATTATAAAAAAAACACCCCACAAATGTAGTCGTAAACAAAGCTAGGCCAACAACAAACACTCCTGAAAGTACCTGCTTCAATGTATCTGAGCCCAATGGTAGTAAAAGTCTCAGCTGCTTTAATAAGCTCTCTCTGGAACTCCTGTAAGTAACAAAATATTCTTGAGGATCAGGATCAAGAACAAAGAAGTCTAACTTTTGGAAGTAAGTCAATTTGAGTGTCTAACAACCTTAGCGGAACGAGTAGAACGGTAAAGCTTCTCGAGGTGATGATGCCTTTGCATTTCAAGCTCATCAATCACCATTACGTCAGAGCTTTCATAGCCAGTCCCACTGAACTGCTTGATCACAGCCTACATTCCCCCATTACCACACAAACATCACCAAGATTGTGTAAGCAAAACAACTAATTTTACACGAAATTGGTATACAGCTTGCATGATCAAACACCT
The DNA here is from genome assembly GCF_000309985.2 of Brassica rapa. Lineage (NCBI taxonomy): Eukaryota > Viridiplantae > Streptophyta > Magnoliopsida > Brassicales > Brassicaceae > Brassica > Brassica rapa. Next base: position 24,324,474 of record NC_024797.2, read on the forward strand.
AAGCAGATTTATCCTCCAAATTAGGAGATTCCGACATCATTAAACTCGAGATTCGGTAAATCAGTAAATGTTATTACCAGTTGTTGCTTAGCGACTTGATCCCTGAGCTTACTCGCTTGTCTTCTAAACGCATCCATTCTCACTTCTCCTGAGAAAACACGAAAGTGCAAGATTTAGAGTTTTGAGAGGGATTGGTAAGTCTCAATTCGAGCAGACAAGCTTGGAAACTGACAAAACAGATCAGATCTGATTCAGGGATGGTTGAAATGTATGTTCTTCTTCGTCACTGATCTCTAATCCACGGAGAAATCCACAGAGCCCGGTCGGGTCGGGTCGAGTCGGCTAAAAGGTCCGCGAGAATGGTTAACATTGAATTTAACATCTGAAACTGAACCGAACGAGCTGGTTCAGTCCGGTTAAAATGATTGTTCACGAATCACGATTAGGCCAAATCATTAATTAATAATTATCTAATAAACCCCTTCGCATAAATAATTTAATTTGGCAGTAGTAGGTGCAATGTTATTAAACTCGACCTTGACACTAAACCGGATGACTTACCGGATTGCTGATCACTGAATCGATCGCATGGTTAATAAATGAATTAATGTTATTATATAATATTATATTAGCTAGGAAAATAAAAATATAGAAACTAAAATTTAATATTTTATAACACATAAAATAATAGTTTGGATATGTATATATTTTATGTTTAAAAACATTTAGAAAATACTTATAACTAGTTTTTATATTTTTATTTTTATTTGACATACAAAATATAAAAAATAGTTTAGACTTTTTTAAAAAAAATTTAATAAGATAAGAGTTATGACATCTAAAAAAATCAAGACATAAAATTCATAAATATTTAAATGTCTGATATGAATAATAAATTAAATTTCAAATCCAAAATAAACCAAAAGTAAAAGATAATTGTAATAAATTGTCAATAACGGAAATAAAGTAACACCAAATCACATCAACTAATTTTGGTTCTCTCTACCATTGTTCACTTTATTTTTCTCGGGTGGCATAGTGAAATTTTCATCAAAATCTAAAAATCACAAAATATAAAACTGAAAAGGGAAAACCTAACTTTTTTTTGTCAGCACATAACTTCTTAATTGAAAATTTAGAATATAAAATATAATTGATTTATTGGTTCAACCGGTATCGGATTCTGGATTATAGTGGATTTTTGAGTGTTTCTAAATATTGGATTTTTCACAAAACCCAAACCAAATTTTTTTTGGGTCACCGGATTTACCGATTCAACAGCGGGTCCGAGTAGGGTTTCAAAACTACAAGTAGGTGTTAACGAAATATCTGACATGGCCAACTCATAACCACTTGTCTATTGTCCCCACTCCCCCCAGTCATTGATGCCATGCCATAACATATAATACTAGTAGTGACCTGAAAAGACAACCTATGTTTCTCTATTTTCCAATTAGCGCTGGTTTTCTTTTGTATATGTACCGACATTACCAACTGCAACTTCAGTGAGATCATGTTCTCGAAATAAATTATTTTTGGCTCCACCTAACTGTTGTTGTTGTTGTCTCTTAAAATAAAAAATTCATGCAACAGAGCAAATGTTATCGCAACCTTCACTAATACAATCGCCTCAATTTCTGTACATCCGTCTTTATATAGCTGTATAAATTTTAGTATCTAAAACAGATGTTTTGAAAAGAAAAAAATGTTTACAAAAATCTCTAACCATTGTGTTTCCTTGGTTACATCAATTGAAATGACTTAAAATCTGAAAAACGGAACAAACACGGGTAACAAATGAAACAAACGCGGAAACAAATACAAAAAAGATTAACGAATGTGATTTGTCAATTAAATGTTAATTAAACCCCTTCTTCACATGTATAAATCAGAACTTTCCCACTTCTACCATTTTGAGTTTTGAAACTTTACTGCTCACAGAAGAAAAAAACTTATTATCTTCTTGTAAATTTACCGAGAGAGAGAAAAGGGAAGAGACAAGCCAGGATCCGGCCATAGCTGTACAGATCCCCACACCATCCAAAAGGAACCCTAATCATGCCTCCAGGTGCTAAGAAAAGGAAAGCTGCAAAGAAAAAGCAGCAGCAACAACAAGCATCTTCTCCTCAAACTAATCTCATACCCACCACCAACCATGGTGAACTTATCCCACTACCTACCCTTGTCTTTCTTTTGCTTTTTGTCTATCTGTATCTCAATCATTCAATCTCACACACGTTTAGGCCACCTTTCTTGTTTGTTGAGCATGAGTCTTTTCTCTATATATATAGATTCTTCAAAGTTTGGATTTTTATTGTTGTGCTCACTGATCCAACCAAATGGGTATCTATTTTTTATTCAGCTTCGTATAGTTTTGTATGTCAGATTCATGATTATGATTGAAAGTTTATATCTTTTGCTCATTTCTGTGGATCTCTGATGATTTTTTATTTGATTAATAGCTGTTCCAGTTTGGTTATTTAAGGTTGTAGATTTGGCTTGGAACAGTCACTAAGTCTTACTATTGTTCCTCTGTTTAGAATCAAGGGAAGAAGATGATGTCAGAATCGAAAAGGAAGTGGGATTGGATACTGATGAGCGCATAGAGATCACTGATTCAAGCCGTGACCATGACAAGAACTCTAGCAGTAGTAGCAGCAGCAGCAGCTCGGATGACGAATCCGGTGAAGTTAAGAAGAAGGAGAGTGATGAATCTGTTTCTGAAGCTGTTACTGTGAGTTCTGTGCCAACTCAAGCTATTCCAATAGCTGGAGATGCTCCTTTTATGGGCTCTACTGCTAATGTGATCGTAGAGAGTATCGGATTGATGGATTCAACTACTCCTCCTAGTGATACACTTATCTCAAACGAGAGTTCTTTACCTAAACCAAACGAGATTACTGCTAAAGTTTCTCTTGCATCTGATGAGGGTAAGCAGGCGTCTTCAAGTGCAACCGACTCTGGTAAAAAAGAAAACGAGGGAGAAACTTCGACTCTTGTTCCTGAAGGCAGCAAGGAGTCTGAAGCTACCAGTTCTCATGAAGAAGAGGTGATCCTCGGTTGTTAACCCTATTTGATTTGGTTCACATTTTATTGTGTTGCTTATGTTACCATAGCAAATAAGACTATACTCAATATTCTCTCAGGCTGTAGTGCGGCCAACACATGGAGTTGCGCAAAGAACGTCATGGTTAAGTTGTTGTGGCTTGTTTGATGTGGTCACAGGATCCAGTAGATAAACACTAGGTAACTCCTAAAATTTCTTTAAATTTATATGCCTTCGTCCTTAATGTTTAATGCATCATAGTCTATCTGTTATTAGCGAACTTCATCAGTCTACGTATGATTCTTAGTTCATGGATAAGAAAAGAACCTTCATCATTGAACAATTGTGTATCTTATGGAACATCTCTTTGAGTCTGTAGCTCTATGTACATCAATACCATTGTCAATTGAGCTGTGCGTGAAAACAGAATAATCATTAGTTACACATTCGACTTGTTGATGGGTTTCTTGACACTCTTGTTTGAATCGCAGAAACAAACAGAGTTTCCCTTCATGAAGTGTTATCAGAGCTAAGGATTCTCGGTTTTTTATATCAGGTTACCTGTGAAAATTCAGTAACTTGATGAATGTCTCTCTCTCTCTCTCTCTTCCACTGAAACACACATTGTCTCATATGCAAGAGTGCTCAGCTTCTAGTAGTCTTAAGGCAGGCTTGTCTGTAGTTTATGCTCTTTATATAAGTGGTTTTCTTCGCTTTCGCTCTGTTCGATTCCTTGTCTGTTGTTGTTTTTGTTCTCTGAGACTGTTGTTGGCCAATTTATATATTGATTATTTCTCTAGACATGAGCTAATAATATATTTAACAATAGGATTTCATAAGAAGTGTGTAAAAAGTTAGTGTTACATATTGCTTACTTTCTATAAAGCAATACCAGATTCTAGAAAAACACAAATGGTCCAAGAACACTTAAGATTCAGAATGATTCTGCTCCTACATGGATGCCTCTACCGGGGGGGAGAGACTTCCATATTCATACTCTTATGAGCAAACTGAAACGGATCATAATCCTTAGAAACCAATCTGGAAACCATTGCTTTCATCTCTTCTAGATTCAGCTCTTTATCAACACTTGATAACATTTCATCAAGTTTCACCTTCTTCTCAACTCAGCATCAAAGTGTCACCGTCTTCTGGTGTGCAGACAGAACCTTCACCCTCACCCCTAGAAATCTCATCTGCAAGAAACTTAACTTCTTCACCTCGTTCTAGTTTCCCCCTCTTTCACGCAATCACACTCTCTACCGTAAATAATCAAGAGAGCCTTTGTTCTTTGCATCCATCCAGGAAGTGATATCTCTTATTGGGTGGGCATACCGCATAAGCCACTAAAAAGAAACTGAAAACAACAACCGGTTAAGATATAATTGGTTCTTTAACCGGTTCGATTGGATTAGTACGTTGACCGGTTAAGATAAAATAATCAAACTAAATACCTTGCGTTGACCAATCCAAAGACATTTTTTGGTGGAGACATGAGCTATGTGTTTCCCCGTTGCTTGGTCTCTTCTTCGGCGTCTATCTCTCTTCCCAACCGTCCTCCTCTCAGGTTAGTTCCCTTCAACTCTTATTAGTTCGAAAGATTGATAATTTTAAAAAGGTTTCTTGATTACACATTAAAGGTACGCCGTGCTTGGTGCCGGTTTTGCTGGAATCTCCGTTGCGTGGCACCTTCTCAAGGTACTTAATCTGTCTACTCTTAGTCCAAAGTTAACATCTTTTTTTTTGGATAGTAACTAATAAACAAATGTTCTTCTCTTCTTTTTTTTGTTGCAGGACTGTCCAAAGGAGCTGAGCTTAAGTGTTGATGTATATGATGAAGTTGGCATAGGAGGTGGTGCTTCTGGAGTTTCTGGAGGTCTCCTCCACCCTTATTCTCCTAAAGGTTGATTAAAAAAAATTGCTCTTTTATGGTTCCTCTATAGAGTTTGGTGATATTCTCCTTAGTTTCATAGACTCCTTTTAACTTTTTTTGTTTTTGTTTAGGGAAGCTACTTTGGCATGGTGGTGAGTGTTGGAGAGAGTGTTTAGAGCTCTTAAGTGTTGCAGAGACAGCAGCAGCTTCTTCTTCTGATGCGGAGAAGGGAGACTGTAACCAGAGTTTTGGAGATTTTATGGTTCGAAGAAGGTACACTCTCAATAGATTAACTTTCTTTCTCTTTTTAACTCTTTAAACTGACCAACTTCTTCTTGCTCCAGGGGAATCTTGAGACCAGCAACAAATGCAAAGACTTTGAGTTTAATGACTGATGTAAGTTTTCCTTGGCTCAGATACACTCATTGATATTTAACTTAACCCATTAGCTTTACTGTTTCTTTTTCTTAGAATGCTAGAAACTGCCTTGCCGGTTGTGTAGTAGAGACTATTGACAAAGATGTTGCCCAAAGCCTTGTCCCCAATCTATGCTTGCCTTTGAACTCCGCCTTCTATCTCCCAGGAGCTATGAATGTTAATCCGCAGCGCTATCTCCAGGTTTGAATAGACATAACAAATACACTTTTAGTTTGTCTGTTTTATCTTGACTGAGTTTTCCTTTTGTAGGCACTCTTTCTAGCATGCCAAAACTCAGCAAGTGAATCACTTGGAAGGACAAACATAACTTTAGTGAAGCAATCTATAGATAATGTGCTTGAACTTGAAGGTGAATGATTTTTCTTAAGGTTCCTATGCTCTTACTATTTGAAACTAGATTCTTGTATGTAAACATCCTAGTAGAGTATCTATGTTCCTTGCCCACATAGTCAGGCACTTAGTATGCACAGCTTTTGTGTTGTATCTGTAGGAGAATATGATGCTGTTGTAATATGTCTTGGATCCAAGGTTAACTTTCTTCCTGGCCTCACTGGGAAGCTCCCCTTAAGGACATGCCGTGGTGTCATTACTCATCTGCAGTTACACGAGAGTGTCAGGGGAAGTTACCCTGAAGCTGGACCTTCGATCTTGTCAGACGCATGGCTCGCGGTTCAGGGACCACGTGACCTACACATGGGATCCACATGGGAATGGCAATCAAGAAACTATTCACCTGATGTCTCAGCTGAGGAAGCTTCAAAAGCTCTCGCCGAGCTTCTTCCAAAGGCGAGTGCAGTTTATCCAGACATAGACAAGTGGGAGTTTGCAGGAGCAAGGGCTGGGTTGAGAGCAATGCCACCTGTTACAAGCCATGGGTCACTGCCGCTCTTGGGGTGTGTAGACCAGCTCGTAGGTGCGGCAGAAGGTGGATCTTGCAAGTTCTGGGTGTTTGGAGGGCTTGGATCAAGAGGACTACTCTATCATGGTTGGCTTGGGAAACTTATTGCTAAAGCTGTTTTGTGTTGTAAGGAAGAATTATTACCTTCTGAACTTACCTCTTGGAAGATGAATAATAGAGTGAAAAGTTGAATTCTATTTATGATTTTTGTGTTAGAAGATATCTTTGTGTAATGTTTGGGTGGACAAGTCCAAGAAAAGTCCACTCAAATCTATTATAGCCTAGAGTTGATCATGAACTTCTTTCAGAAACTAGGCCTGTGGTTTTGGTTTATCTGGTTCGGATAGTTCGGTTCGGCCACAAATTCACCGAAATAAACTGGAAAATTTTGGTTCAGCTCAATTTCCAGTTAATTACGGTTTTCAAATTATAATCCAAAGCTAGCCAATTTTTTGTATCAAGTAAATTGTGGTTTAAATTTGGTAAAATCTCATACAAATTTCTACCAGACTTGGTTAAAATAGGTTATTTTTGGTTTTTAGTTAGATTATTTTTCGGTTCAAAATTATTTCTGATTTTTCCTTAATTTTTTTTGAAAAACAGAATATAACTAGAAACAAAACCTAATTGTATTCAAAACCTTACCAAACTGAACCGAACTCATAACGGTTCTGAACCGAAATTTTGGTTTGGTTTAGATATAAATCCCAGGGCTAGATGAAACCATTGAGTCCAGCTACTCAGACAAGTCTAAAACAATCTCTAGTTGAAACAAGTTCTGAATCATTTTCTTTCTAATGGTGTCATTAAACCATGAGCACAAGGGGTTTTATACCCAAGATGAGAAGTTACAACTAATCATCAGATTCTAACTAACAATCAGTTCACTTTGAAGCTCTAACAAAGCTAGAGAAAGCTGAGTCATCATCTTGCAGGAGAAGTTGTGGGTTCCCTTGTTCAACAAGGCTTCCGCGATCAAGAACTAGGATACTGTCCAAATCAAGAACAGTAGAAATGCGGTGAGCAATGGTAATGACAGTCACACCTTTGCACTCACTGGAGATCGCGTTGTGCAGTAGGGAAGCTGTGTGAACATCGATGTTAGCGGTGCATTCATCAAGGCATAGAATCTTAGATGAGTTGAGTAGAGCACGTGCAAGGCAAAGAAGCTGTCTCTGCCCAACAGAGAAAGAGTCCTTTACGTTGGAATCCAACCCTCCTGCAGTCTCAACCTCTACCTTAACTTTACACTTCTCTAAAACCTCCCAGATTCTCCAGTCTTCACTCATCCCAAGAGGATCAAGGTTCTCCCTACAAGAACCAGCAACTTGTATTAGTAAACTGCAAACAACCAAGATACTGTTAGTAAAGCCCTCACCTCAATGATCCTTGAAACAGAAAAGGGCTTTGAGGAACAACAGCGAGGCGAGTACGAAGCTCTCTTACTGGAAGGTGGTTAATGTTAACTCCATCCACCATTATCTCCCCACTACAAACAGGGTTAAGCCGGAGAAGCGCATTCAAGATAGATGATTTTCCAGCACCTGTTCTTCCTATAACTCCCACCTGATAACAACATTGTTCTTACATAACACAACAAAACTCAAGCCTGTCTCTCCGTAATAGACATGTATCTACGCACCTGCATGCCTCCTTGGATTGTAAAAGAAATGTGTGTGGTTGAGTGCAGGAGGCAGAGTTGAGATGTACCTCATTGTCACATTATGAAACTCAACCAGTCCTTGAACTGGCCATTTACCTCTGAGAGATTGCTGACCGGAGACTTCTTCTTGTGGCACATCCATGTACTGGTTTATGTATTATTAGTAACACTAACGTAATGGACAAGTAATCATTAATCAATCAGAATCATTACCTGAAGAACCCTTTCAACAGAAACCATTTCTTTTTCTGTTTCAGTAAAACTTGTTAAGAAACTCCCTAACAAAGAAACTAGTGGAGCTGCATATGAGAGAGCCAATCCCACCTGTGATTCCAATTATATTTTTTATATGCTTTCACTTTTCTATAAAATTTACAAGAACTGAAGTTTCCTCACCAGTCCAGGTGTACCAAAACTGATAGGAAAGCTTCCCCGGGAGCCGATAACAGCCATTACAGCCACAAATAAGACAATCATTGCTCCTAAGAGCTGCACCATTTTAGAAACTTAACATGAATACAATGATGATCTTAGACTCCAAAAAAGAAAGCTAGAAAAACAGATGTGTTAGTGTACCTGAAGACGCAAGGAGAGCCACAAGCTTGCAATAATCTCAGAGTAAGAAGTCCTCTGGTATAATGTCAAGTGCTCAATAAATCTAGCTACGAAATGCTCCTGTCACAAAACGATTATAAATGACTCAATCATAAGAACAAGAACTCCTCTAGAAGAAAAACCAAAACTACCTCTGAGTTAAAAGCCCTTATAGTTGCTGATCCATCAAGTGTCTCAGTGAAAGATGCATAGATTGGTGATCTTGAAACACTGTCCAGCCTTCGTAGTTCCCTTGATGTTGACCTGTAGAAGAACTGAAACAGTCTCCAGTTAGTAAAAAAAAACTATAAACAATTCTCCTTTTTTTTAAACCAAATATGAAGCAAAAGTACCTGAAGCTTGCTGTATATATACCAAAATGGCAGAAGCAGAAGCAGGAATAGAACCTGTATACATAATGTTAACAACTCCTTTCCAACAAACAAAAAAAGAAGAATATCACTTTGAGTTTGTGAAATAAACCTGAACATAAGACAATACTAGAACAATCCCTAACAAGCCAACAAAATTTGCTAGAAGAATGTTGAGAATAAACGGGAGAGAGTCATCGATTGTATATAGATCAGAGGAGAATCTGAAAGAGATAAACCAAGAAAAAAACAAAGTTAAGTTAAAGAACAATATACACACAATCCAAAGAGTTTTTTCTCTTGTGTCTAACCTGTTGAGTATCCTTCCACTTGGTGTCTGATCAAAGAACTGTATAGGTGCATTTATAAGCCTACAGATTAATGCACTGTGAACACGTACTGCTGCTTTTAGTCCTCCATATGCAAATGAGAATGCTCTCACCAAGGTTAGTATTGAGTTAACAAAGCAAAAGATACATAGAACCATCTGCAAGATTAGTAGTAGCTTTAAACTCAATAAACGAAGATAAACAGAATTAAATTCATTTTTTTTTGGCAAATACCAGATAAAACGAGGTTGAGTATTGTGTGGCTCCTCTTCCAGTCTTATCAACCCAATATGAAAGCCACAAATCGTTCCCATTACGGGAAGCTTGCATCAAAACCGCTGAGACCAATATTACAATCGTAATGAACCAACCAGAGAACACAGCATAGTTCCTGCAAGAACAGACAAACAGTTTTACTTACTTGATATACAAGAAATAAAAATGAACATGGTTAAAGAGAAAGTGTTTACCGATAAACCGCTACTTCAACTCGCCCCTCTTTTCTCTCTTCCACTTTGACAGTATCTGCAGCTTCACTACTAACTTCATCTACATCATCTTTCTTGATGGTAAGAGATTCTTTTCTTTTGTTGGTCAAGTGCTTTGAGGATGACATATCAAACTCATTGGATGATGACATTGATGGGAAGATGGACTTAGGCATGTCGGTAACGGTTCCAGACCATTTCACTTCTCCTTTGTCCATCACAACAACCATATCTGCACAAGATATCGCCTGTAGTAATAGAAAGAGCTCCAAGCTATAAGAAGACATTGGAATCTTGATAAGTTTGTATTGTAAGAGAGAGTTGAAAGTTTACCTGAACGCTGTGAGTGCACATAATGCGAGTCTTTTTATTCAACAGAGGACCCAAAAGTGCTCTTTGCAAGATACAAGAGCCTACTTGTGAATCTACTGCACTTAGTACATCATCAAGAAAACACATGTCTGTACCATGATAAACAGCCCTGTTGATTATGCAAAAAGAATAATTAGAAACACAACACTCAATCTGTTGATAGTGAAAGAGGAAATGAGAGAAAGCAAAACCTGGCCAAAGCAAGACGAGCTCTCTGTCCTCCGGATAAGTTTACTCCTTTATCGCCTATAAATGCCATGTCACCTCCGACCATAAGTGAAATATCCACATCTAGTGCGCAAGCACTCAATGTGTCCAGATACCTAGTTTAACAAAGTGACAAGAAGGTTAAAACTCAGTGTGTCCAAATCCAAGAGCAGAAAGAGAATAAATGTATTGATGAAGCTAATTACTTAACCTTTTTGAGTCAAAAGTCTTGCCAAATAAAATGTTTTCGCGTACAGTTCCAGATAATATCCATGGGACCTTGAAGTTTAGTGAGATTTAACGTCAAGACTTCTCAAAATTAAACCAAAAAAAGAAGAAGAAAAAGAATCATACAAAGTGTTTGATCAGTTTACAAACCTGTGGAACGTATGCCACAGACCCATTTAGTAGTATTGATCCATGAACACACTGCATTTCTCCTAATAGTGAATTCAACAGTGATGTTTTACCTGAACCAACCTGAAAATGAAAAGCAGTTCCAAGCATGAACACACATAAGAGACCTCTAAAGAGAGGTGGGGAAGATTTCTATACCTCACCAATAACTGCAACAAATGATCCCTTTGGCACTCTCAGGTTTACATGTTTTATTGTCAAGTTATGTTCCTCTTCAACGTTACTTGACCAAGTACAAGATGCATCTTCTACAAACACAGCTAAGTCTTCAGAGATCAAACCAGTATCTGTAGATGAATCTTTATTATGCTCCAAACAACGTAGAAACTTGCCCACACGCCTGGTTGATATAAAGGCCTTGTGACAAGGTAACCAAAAAAAAGTTTTTAACTAAAAATGGTAGATAAAAAAAAATGCAACTATTAGGATCAGACAAGGTTGAAAGATGAGCTTACGTCAATCAGGCCATTGATGACCCATGGAAACGAGTTTAATGGAGAGATTAAGCTATTAAACAGAGCAAGACAAGTAAAAACCTGACAGAAAGCAATTCAAGTATAAGATTACCAAGCAAAGTCTATCTACTTAAATCAGTTTTATATATTCAAAAAATACCGTTGCTGCATCAAGTTGATGACCCATCAGTGCAAAGAGACCAAACGTGCAAAGAGAGAACAGAGTTGGTGTTGTTGCCCAAAAGAAAACACACCAAGCATCCAAATACTTCCTCGTCTGAAAAAGCCAAACAAAGTCTCAACTGTTATTACAAAAACACGTGGAGACAAGAGAAACACTTCTGTTCAATGGAGAAAAGAGGGAGTTGAAAAGGAAACCGCTAAGTGAGTCACTTCGGTGGCTCTCGTCTCCTTCAACCAATCAGCAAACCAGTTGTCCCATCCATACATTTTCAGTGTCCTGATGTTTGTTAGAAGCTCTCCTGTCTTTCTTATCCTGATACATATCAAAACCATCACATGATTGATTACACTTAATAAACCTACCTGTGACAAAACTAAAACATTAAGACATCCTTACCTCTCATCTTTTAGCTTCATCATTTTCTCAGTTGCAGACGCAATCAACACAGATATCCATTTATTCACTGAAAATTGTATATGAGAAAGAAGTACACTCCAGATTTTTTTTTAAATTGTAATGTAAGATTGTAAGCTAGTACCTGGTATCAGTAAGATGGTAATTGCAAGTCCAGAGAGAAAAGCAAACTTGACTTGAGTATACAAAAGATACAAAGCTATCCCAATTTGCAAAGGCAGGCTGAGACATTGAAAGAATTGAGCATTATATTTGTACTCAATAACACATTCATTGTTAACACGCAGATGGTTGTTACCTCCACATATCATGCAAACTGTTGCACAAGTTTACAATGCGGTCAGCATCTACCGACATAAATGTTTGTATCTCTCCCTCAGAAAATCCTGACCTGCTTGCTGTGTTCACCCACAAACACTACCAAAAAAACCAACATGATTGACACACTTAAGAAACATATTATACAAATTAACTTCTTGTTTGATAGTAACTAGTTCAATTTTCACATGATTTACCTTCCTGTAGATGACACTCATTATACTAGACCGGAGCTTCAGTTTGAGCTTTGAAAGACGAAATGTGTATTGTGTATCAAGAAATGACCTACAAAACATGAAGCATACATCAGAAGTTCCTATTGATCTATTGTTACACTTTCAAACACAATCAACATTGTATATTTACTTAAAGATAGATGTGAGTCCCAAGGAGATAGCCAGGGTATAGCCAATGGAATTTCCTGAACCTGTTCAGTTAGACAAAGAGTCAGATTCTTCATCAGTGATCATTATATACACCAAATATTTATACCTTTTTCAAGATATTTGATAAGTCTGTTGAGTAATAAGGGGCCTGCAAAGCCTATGCAATCATTGAACACCTGCAAAAAAATATGTTTTCAGTAGCAATGTTAACAAAGATAACCAGAAAGTTAAATGTACCTTCAAGAGTCCAAGACGAAAGTATGGCCATCCATAAACACCAGAGATTGACCAGAATAGTGATGGATTTGAGAAATTGTTAGACTCTTGAAGCTGCCAGCTTCTCAGTAAATTGTCACAACATGTAGAAGGATCCATATCAAGAGGAAGTGGAAGTAGATCTTCGAATTCTAGCTGCTTCATGGAGCCATGTTTCATTACTAAACCGATGTATCCAAAAGTGAATAGATCCCAACAGCTGCTAGCTTTCTCCTTCAAAAAAAAAAGAGAGTAAATCTTTTGGTTTAAATTCTATGTAAACAAGTACTAAGTTAGTTAGAAGCAAAAGGCACGTACAATGTTTCTTTGATCATCAGCTTCCTCAATGAGTGGATCTTCCAAAGAGCTACAAGGAGATCAACAAAACTGGAGAACGAAAAAAGAAACTAAAGAAGATAATGATATAAGAAAAAAGTATACATACCTGTTCTTAGGAGGTGTTTGCTTTATCCTAAGGACGTTGATAGAGATACCAAAAGCAATGTCCAACATGATCATACAAATCTCCAACGTCTGTTCATCAACAAGGGTCTGTGAACTCCTATGCCCACCAACTACTTATATGGAAAATGTGAATCAAATGGTACCTGTAAAGTGAAGATCACATTGAGATGAAAGGCTTCCGTTAGGAATCTAAAGATCCACCAGAAACATAGGATCCGGCTAGTGAAAACACAGCAAGCACATGAAAACTTCGATGAGAGCATGACAGCAAGCTGCAGAGTAGAGTCTATGTTTAGATTGACCTGAATAGTGAAGAGTAAAGAGGAAGACAAAGAAAGGGTGGATGCTTGTTTGATAAGAGGCTTACCCACATTGCGAAACGAGACAGAGGGACAAAGCAAAGAGTGAAGTCTCTCCTAGGCTTTGTCCTTACAAGAACCACAAGGTCCACGCAAGACAAACATGCTCCAAGTGCAGGTATTACATACAATACACTTTTCTCAATGTAGCTTTTCTAAAATAAAAAGATTTAGAGAAAGAATCATTTTCAAAAACTGCCAACATCAGAACCAAGGCTTTTGTTACTTACCCTTGTGTTACATGTACCACTCCTTCTCGTTACTGTGAGTATCAAAATCAGAAGAATAGTAACTACATTTGCTCCCAACCCTAAAACTGTAAACATTCTAATTAAGGAACCAATACTCACTACTCATGAGACAAATCCCTATAAAACCAAACAAGCCTAGAGAAGGATATAAGTCGCCTAAACGTTCCAGGTTTGCGTCCATATAGGGCAGCTGAGACAAAGACAAATGTTTCATCATCATCAACAAAAACAAAAACCCCACAGAGACAAATTTAGTAGCAAACAAAAAAAAACTCATACTTACAGTTGAGTTAGTGCGAGTAAGAGTCATGGGTTCTCTAGGTCACAACACAAAGCCTTCCTGAATTCACCAAACTCCATTTTTTTTCTCTTTTATATATTTGAAGAAAAAGTCTTCTCTTTAATATCTTTTGTATGTAAAACAAGTGTGACATAAAGCTGCCATCTTTAGTGACCATTATACAAAAAAAGTTAAAGTGGTTTACAATAATCACTTTGGAATTGGTCTTGTTATGTATAGATGATGTCTTTCTGATTAAGCATGCGTGGGAGGTATGGATGGATCACTTTTGAGATGATCACGTGGATGCCACTCATCTTTGCAGTTTACACCCCAAGTGTCTCTACCCACCTCTCACTTTTATAGGAAAGTTGTTCAAAACAATTTATTATCGATAATTTCTTGTTAAAAGAAATACTAGATCAAAATATATTTTTAGAAGTATTTTATATTATACAACAAAAGTTTTAAATAAACATTTTGAGGAGCATCAAAATCTACTAGATGTAGTTGAAGAGATTGAGTGCTTCCACCAAGCTGTTCTTCCTAGTGTACTAAGTGATCATCCAGCCTCCTCTAATATTTCATTTTCAACGTGATTAAATGTTACAACTGGCTCAAAAGTGGAAGCTTTGTGTATGTTTATAATCAGAAACAATTGAATTCACATAACCAGTATACATATACTCTTGTCCATAAATTCACATAACACAAAATAACAGACCAAGAAAATCTTTGAGAAAAGAGTGAATCTGAAATAGTTTAGGAACGGTCTTAACATAGTCTGTCTTAAACCAAAACCCTTGTTTGTTTGACAGCAAACACAAAAGAAGCCAAAACCGTCTTATAACAAAAGGGAAATGCAACAAACAAGAAACAACTAAATATCTCAAGCAGCTTCTTGTGATCTTCACTCGTCTTCTTGGCTGCGGAGCCTAGCAAGCCTGTTGGTAACAACGATATCCAGCTGAGAAGCTCTCTCGACGATAGCCTTCCTCTTCTTGGTGGAGACGTTGTGTGCGATCTCGGCACAGTAAGTCCTGTTGTGCATCATCAACAACTCGAGGTCACTCGTGTTGTGAACAACGAACTTCTTGAACCCATTGGGGAGGTAGTGACGAGTCTTCTTGTCAGATCCGTAACCGACATTGGGCATCAATGTCACACCTTTGAACTTCCTTCGGACCCTGGAGTCAATACCCTTTGGCCTCCTCCAGCTTTCCTGAGAAACAGCAACGAATCGCAAACGTGTAAATGAACAAGAACTAAACCACAAGACAAAACATATCAAGACACAATGTCAAGCTCAAACGAGAGTACTTAGAATCAGATACTTGAGTGAATCAACCATATTGCATCGTAAAGATGCAAACTTTAAGACTCTGCTACAATCTTACAATCGTATAGATTAAGAACTCAGCTAAAGATGCGAACTTTAAGACTGAGCTAAAAATGCAAACTTTTAAGATTCAGCTACAAGCAACCTAGAGATTGATCTTCTAAAACCCTAAAAGCGGTTACCTTGACGGTGATTCTGCGGTCGCTCTGGGGTCTGATGAACTTGGCGGACCTCTTCTTCACCACCTTCTTCGTAAGCAAAGGGACGGCCATTTTTGCTGCTTCGTAAGATCGATCAGCAGCAGCTGAAACCTATAATGCTTTTTAAAGGGTTTACTAGGGTTTCTGATAAATGGGCCTTTATTTGGTGGCCCAGTAAAAACTTTTCGGCCTTTTAGGAAATATGTAAAAGTTTAAATCCTATGGACGAGATAGGAAGTGGCTTACTATTCGCTAAGACAACACCAGATTAATATGATATACTTTTGAGTAATCTTCTGCAACTGCAAGTATGCCAGCAAGATGTTCCAAACTTCTATCTATCTCATTTGTAGTAAGCATAATGCTTATTGACATCAGTGAGTAAGGCTCACATATCAGCAACTTACTATGAAGATTGAAAAAATAGTAACAGTAAGTAGACTATCTCTTAAGGTACAAGTTTAATGTTAGTCAGATTAGTCAACATTTAATGATTTTATGCAACAATAAAAACTGTATTCCATGAAATGGATAGTGTTGGTATTAGTCTTGAAACGTTAATCTCCATATAACTTAAGCTTAGTCTTTTTTTTGGTTATTATATCTAATCTATTAATTTAGGGTTCTATTTTTATCTACCATTAACAAGTCATAGTATGACCATTTAAAGAATTAGTTAATATGACATATTTGATTATTTACATTAATAATAAATCAACTATAAATTTGAATTTTCTTTTAAAGTATAAAAAAATCTATTGAGAAAGAATCTAACAAAATCTTACTTAAAAATTTAAATATTTTTATAAAATAACATATTAAATAATTTCGTAATTAGTGATATAATATTGTTATAAAATAATGTTGATCAAAATTTTATTATAAAACAAGTAAATGAAAATTATATATGATTTCTTTTATAAATTCTATAATTATATTATGTATTATATGAAAATAGAAGTGCTATATGAATTAAATATGACAAAATTTTATTTTTTTAAGTTTTTTCATTTAAATAAATTATCATTCATCGTTAAAATGGGTTAAAATTAAACTATATAATATTTTTATACAAAAATAAATTTATTAACATAGGTTAAAATTTTATATCCGCAACTATATATTATCTTTTTATTTATTTTGAAACTCTCAATAATATATTTTTTTAAATGTTTAAATACAAATATATAATAGTATATAATAACCTTTGGTTCATATACTATTTAAAAATATGTTATTAGAAAACTATGAAATTTTAATAATTTATTTAAAATATTAATGAAAATCAAATTTTAATTATAATTTTCTTTTTAATTTTAACAAAATCTGTTGATAAAAATTAGGAAATATTACCAAAATTTTAAATATTTATTTATAAAATAATGTATTAATATAGTAACAAAAACAAATTCAAAATTCATGTAATCTTCCAAACGTGGTAAAATTTACACAATATATAATAATAAAATGAAAATTATATATCTAAAATATTTATAATAATATCAAATATATTTATAAAATAAAAAATATCCGCACGAATGTGCGGGTTAAAATCTAGTATATATTTTATTACCAACATGCTATTGTAAATGAGCTTCTAGATAAATATGTTTGAAATTTTAACCAAAAAACCGATCCATATATTATTTTTGAATATAGCCATAACTCATAAAAACATATCTACTTTCTCTCTCAAATACAATCTTCGAAGCACATCCCAAATCTTCTTTCTCCGGCGCTGGTGAAGCGTTTTCTCGCCGGTGCTGAGCACTATCACCGGCAACATCAAGCTCTTTCATCTTCATGGCTTTCTCTCGCTTTCTCTATTGTTTATTACTGTGTTACAACTTTTGTTCTAACGGAGGAGGAATACCCCGACGGACGCAACGAAGCCGATGACTCTTCGTCTCAGATCTACCGGCTGTCCTTTCTCTTCAGATGGTTTCTTCTCCAGCGACGAGTCGAGAGGATTCTCTCGCCACCGCTGTGTTCTGGTTTTTAGGGAGAGTTCCCGATGAACGTCGCTCTAGTAGCTTTCAGACGGTTCAAGAGATCGACTTTGTCCCATACTTTCATCCGCCTTTGGAGCATAGTTCTTATCTAACGAGGTCTTCCCTTCCGTCTCCGGTAAGGACTGAGCCTCGTATCATACTGTTTTTTGCTCTCTCCCAGCTTTCAGGCATCAGATCTCAAATCTCTACAAGACCAGACCTTAATTTCTTAGATGTTTCTTCACTATACTCGTCTCCTAAAGTGGTGCTCTCTGCCATTGCGTGGATCCTCCTCAACGGCTCTATTGTTTCTCTCTGACGTATCTCTAGTGACCTCTTTTATGGCACCGTCAAAGCCAAAATCCAACGCGTTTTGCTCCGAGCAGGTTAGGTGTAATTGGTTACCTTTCTCTTATGATTGGGCTTGGCCCATTAGAGCTACACAACCTGCCAGCCCAAATAGAAACAGCCCAAGCAGAAGCTTATCAAAGCCCAAACTCAAGAATGAAAAAGCGTTTCAGATTATTACGGTCTTTGGTGATGGGTTTTCTTTATTGGAGATTTCCAGTGTGTTAACTTCGGTTCTCTTTCGGCCATTCTCCTCTGCTAAGGAGACACTGTTACCACCATACCTTTTTCCTATGGAAATAGGTGTTTCCTCGGTCTTAGTGCCGAGTGTATGCTTCAGTTTCTTCATCGGTTTGCCATCTTGCGTAGCGGTCTCCACGGGACCTGAAAATGCGATTGAGATTACTTTGGCAGTTCTCGTAAATGAGGTCTGGATCTCAACGTCACATTGTGTGACTATTCTCCAGCTGTCCAACTTTGTCGTGAAGACTTATCTTAGATAGCTTATTTATGTGTTGTATGTTATGCTTATGGACAAAGAGGATGGATAATTCCCTCTTTCTATTGTATGTTATGCTTATGATCTCGATTTGAATTATTTTTTTCTATAGTATTTAAATATTTTTTTGAACTTTTTTGAATATTTTTAGTTTAAATTTTAAAATACATTTTTATTTATGTCTTATTTGAAATAATTTATTAATCTATTAGAATTAATTTGTTTTATTTAAAAAAAATAAACATTTTGAAAATAAAACGTTGTTAAATTAACAATAACTCAACGAATTGTTTCCATCACTGTTAACACGTTATTAATTTAACAACAAATTAACTTCAACTATTGTTGTTAATCCATTATTAATTTAACAACAAAACATCATCGACAACAAACAATGCAATTTTTAGGATTAAAATTCAAAATTTGTACGTCGAATTTATAATGAAAATTTTCTCATAAATTTTATGTTTAATTTACAACAAATATATTAACAAAGAAACATGGGCTTTGAAAATTAACAATGAAATAACGACAAAAAGTTAATAACAATGGTTTAACGACGAAAAGTCATTCTTGTTCGTGGTAAATTGACTTTAACGACTAATTAATGAAGAAAATGATCGTCGTTATACCTAAGTTTTTTGTAGTGGTTGGCTAATATTTGAAGCATAAGTGTTGGTGTTATTGTGCTCTTAGTTTAAAATCTAGTGGAAAAAATAATTTACATCATGTAATAGGTATTAACGCAAACTAGTTCTGATCCTAGAGATTGATTATGGTCCAAAGCTTAAACTCTTCTTAAATTATTTTTCTAAAAGTAAAAACTCTTGAATAATAAAATTATTTTGGACCTAACTTGATATTCAAATTAGGTATCATTTTACACTTTCCAAAATACAAAGATTTAAGTATAAAAATCATAAAGATAATATGATATTTTTGGATATAATTCTATTTGTATACATCCTAAACAAATTATAAGTTTGTGAGAAAGACACAAGAGGTAGAATATCACTGAAAATTAATACAAACATGCAATAGTAAAAGTTTGATAAGAAAAAAATCTGACTCGTAAGAAAAACAAATTATCACTATCAATATAAATATCTTCGAAATCCTCCACTTCAGTCACACAAAAGATTCCATATCATAAAATAAACATACAAACACATTAAAAAAATGGAGAAAGCAACTTTGGTGTTCATCGGTCTTCTACTGTTCTCCACATGTAAGAAAATTAAATCTCATGTTTTGTTACATTCATCACTAACATATTAATCCTCAGTATTATATACTATGATGATTAATAACATATTAATTCTCACAGATGCTCAGATCTTGGCACAAAAAGAGTTGTGCAAGAATGACTCTGATTGTAAGAAGATATGTGGAAATGACGTGCCAGTGTGTCAATACAATGTGAGGTGTGTATGCATTACCAATGAACCTCTTACCAATCAACAAGCTTGCATTGACCATTGCAAGTCAATAGGAGAAATAGCTTCCCTTTGGATTCCAGAGAATAACAAATGTTATTGTCGCAAGCCTCTTATGTCATAATAACAAAATTATGAAAAAACTATAAAATATGTCACAAATTTTATCATGTTATGTTTTTACTGATTTGTTTTTTTTACTAAAATTCATTGAATTATATTAAAATACAATGTCAAGTCATATATAATTAGTTAATTACATTTACATAACATCATTGATTCCACAAAATTAGTACATCTTTAAATGTATTGAAATATGATTTATGATATGGTCCGGACAAGAGTGGCTAACTCGCCGAGAAAACATATTCGTAATATTTTTGATACCTTCTTCTGATATGACTCTTTGCTTTTTAAATGGTTTCTTGATCATATTAGCAAAGGCCATTACATTTGGAATTAGTTCTGAAAGTACATTATTTGACACTTAATAGTCTGTATTAGTATCTTTATAAGTAAGATGGATTTTTGCGTAACCTTGATATAATACATAACCTTGAATGGGACCCACATTTTGTGAGGCCTATAATTTTTTAAAAAAAATTAGAAAATTTTATTTTTGTATATTTAATTACAAATAAAATAAAAGTACATTTAATCAAAGTCATCAGAGTTTGCAGCCTCTGGTTTCTGTCATGCACTACTTCAGCAGCAACATCCATCTCAACAACAGCATCATCATTTTGGAGGAAATGGATATGTACATAGTACTGATCATTCACAAATTGCAATATCAATAGAGCATCTCCATCACCAACAACAAATCGACTAGAGATGCTTATATTTATAACCAACCTTTTTTGTTTAAAAAACTGTTTTTTTAACCACTTTACTCTTTTTAACTATTCAGTCTTGACATTATTAAACAAAACTTCACTTTAAAGATAGTATTGTCAAGACCGGTCTTATTCCAAATATCTTTGTCTCAGCTAAATCTTGGCTCTCCAATCTCCATGTTAACTGCAGGTTAATTGAGAATGAATTTAAGCATACAAGTCATAGTTTAAAAAAGCATGGAAATATAAAAATAAGATTACTAACATAAAAACAGAACATATCAGATTGACTAAATGATGATGCAGTAGTTTTATAATTAGATAAGTTGTGTCTTAATAACATGAGCCTTAGCTAGCGATAAAGACATCAGCTAATCATGTGTGTTGTTTATGTTTGGCACTAGTCTACACACGTTTAATTGGATAGCCTAATATATAGTTGTACTTATCTAATCCGGGAAATCACGTCATGTAGCTCCTCAACCAAATGAAAATAAGTCTAGCTAGCCCTCCATTTTAAATTCATTCGGTCGAGGAGCGTTTAATAAATTTAAAAATTTACAATTTGACCCCTCCATTTTAAATTCTAACTTCCTCGCCCAGTTTGAAGGCTATACAGATACAGTATACACAACAAACAAAGGGACACGTATGGTCTCATGTTAGAGAGATTAACGTATAGACATACTTTGGTCATGGATCCTTATATTTTAACATATTTTATGCTGGTAGTGTACTTTAGACTAGCTTTTGTTTTTTTCTTGACAAAATTGCTCTTTCTTAGAAAGAGAAGGCATAGACTAAAAAACATTATTCTCGTTAGTTTATCAACACTAGTTACGTTCTTTGTTTAGTCAATTAATATTTGACAGGTTTATGGAGTTCTGGGTTTCTAGCAGGACCGTTAGATTGTTTTATTTTTAGATTAATCTGATGGCTGGTGTTTGTAAAAGTTGAAGTTATGTGGACGGGGTTATAGGGTGTTGTGGTAAGGCGACACAGAGTGTTGGTGGTTACTGTGGTCAAGGTTGTTGTGGTTAGAGGCTGAGGAATTGTGACAAGGTTAGAGGATTTGTGGGGAACGGCTGAAGTTAAGTGGTCAAGGTTAAAAGTTATGTGGTTAGGAGGAGTAATGCGTGGTCAAGAAGAGGATATACGACAGATCATTACCCATTCCCAATTTCCCATCACAATGCTTTTCATAGCTTTCAGTAAAAGAAGATTCCTCATTGTTTTGCAATAATTAGGAATAATAGAACATTAATATTTCTGTTTTTATTTTGCTAACATGATCATGTCATCATATGTAATAGGTATGATCATTATATAAATGGGAAAACTACTTATAAATATAAATTTTACACAAATAGCCAAAAAGTCTTAATTACTTCTTTTTCGATCAGACAGACTTACTTACTTCAATAAACATAAATCACCAAGTTATAAATATAATTATACAGCCTAAAAAAAATAAAACTCTACTAAATCAAGTTCGTGCAGCTAATTGTTGTTTTTGATGTAGTTTTAAAAAACAACAAAACATGATTTGAAAATTTAACGGCTATAGATAAGAATAAGAGTTGTAAATTAGTTCGAGAGTATAACCAATCACCCTCTTATATTGACTTGATTAACGGAGTCTAATTAGTTTTGAAGTTGACTCTATCAACACAGCTGTTAAAAAAAGTCATTCCTACTACATTTATTCCATGATATAAATAATTTTAAAGGAGAAATCAATTTAAGGGTCAAATGTATTTGACAAAACATAAGAGAAAGAGAAAATTGGAGAATCTGAGTTAGGAAATAATAATTTGGTTTAGGTTTTAAAATAGACTAGATTTCCACCCGCACAGTTTTTCACATTTATATATATATATTTGTTTTACATTTTTTTTGACAGCACTTGTTTTACATAATTATTATATATTTTTAATGTTACTCACATATTTAAATGTTTGTATAATTATGCCAAATATAATAATTTATAGTTTTCATGCTGTAAATTAAAATCATCATATATATATGTTGCTTATTATATATTTGTCCTATTGAATTTGCATTTGATTGCTAAACTAATTTTTTTAATGCATGAAACAACATATATGAAAACAATTTTGTATTTAATTTATTATAATCATGATCCGTAATTCAAATCGCTAGATTTTTTTAGTATTTTTTTAATTTTTATTAATTTTATATAATAAATTACTGTATATTAAAAAGTTTGAGATAAGTTAAAATTTTATACATGTATTATATAGTTTACTAATATTAACCCGTTCTACCAACATATTATATTTTTAGCATAAGTATTTTATATTTATGAAAATAAAATATGTTAACTTATCAATTTAATATAATATTATCATATTTTGTTCAATATAACATTTTTATTTTAAAATGATAGATATTATTATAAAATTGATAAAATAGGATATAATTTTATTCTTTTAGTAACATTTCATTACTAATTACAAAATTAGTTGAAAATATTTATATTCAATTTATGACAATTAAGATTCTTATTATAATATTTTTCAAGAGATTTGTTAGAATTTTAATTTTTTAAAAAAAAATTAAAAGATATAAAAAAATATTATGATTAAAGTAGTAAAAATACTATATATATTAGCATTAGTGATATACATTTAATATAAAATTTAAATGATGGTCCAAATAAAAATATCACTCATAAAAAAATCATGATTTTTATTTTATTAGAAAACAAATTTGAGGAAAATGAAATAGAAATAAATATTTATTTCTAACAAAATCTTTAAAAGTTATTAGTAAATGTATTTTTGAAATTAATTAATTTCATTTTATTTAAATTTTCGTATATAAACCAAAACTATATTCAATTTTATTTCTAATTATATTTTATTATAATTTAAATTAAAACTAACTAATTTTTGAAAGTAAATTTAAAAAGATTCTAAGAGGATTTTAAAAAGATTTTGTTAGAAAATTTTAAATATATTCATTTGTATTTCAAATAAAAAGATAAAGATATTAAAAGATATAATAATGAACTTATGTAAAATATGATATTTTCTAAAAATGGTCCAAACTAAAAAAATCACACATGAAAAGAAGTCATGACTTCTGTTTTAATATATTAGATTTAGACAAAGATAAACTAAGGGATTTTCATTTGTATAAAAACGACATAGTTTACATAATTCTCATTAAGATCATTTTCAAAAAGACTCTCTATTTTAGAGTTTGCAAAATTCTAAATTTGAAATTTTAAGGTGTTCTTCTCCAAAAGCAAAACTTCAAACCCAACTTCAAAATTATTAATATTTTACATTATGATTCTTATATTTCTTGTAATTAATATAAATCTATTAAAATTTTATAAATAACTAGTACATACCTAAAAATATTAAGGTAATATTAACTAATAAAATATTACAATAAATATATAAAATTATAAATAGAAATACATAATTAAATATTAAACTATAAGTAAAATATAACATTTTCATAAAATATTTTTGTAATGCTCTGTCTTCTGTTACACAAAATTTGTTTGGACAATGTTTTAGAGATTTTAGAGGTTCCAGAGAAAATTTACCAGACTATTAGTATTGTTGTAATATATAATAAATTTGTGTAATAATATTTTGTCATGTATCTTTTTAAAAAAATAATTAAATTTCTTTTGTAATATTCTAGTTGTCTAATTCTATTTTTAAAATATTATAAAACTTATTTTAAAATTTGTTTTAATTTAATGTGTAAATTTTGAATTTATAAAAATAAACTTGAAATATTTATGATATATAAGGATTTTAAGGATTAAAATGATAAATAAGAAAATAATTAAGAATCATAAATGTGATGTTTAATTAATTTTAACTTCAAAATGCAAATAAAAAATGAAGTTATGAATGTGATGTGTAATTAAGAATCATAAATGTGATGTGTAATTTGCTCTATAACTTTAAATATATAATTTTTTGCTCTCAAAAAAAAAAAATTAAAACTTGAAATTTGGAGTTTTGAAGAGTATGAAGTTTCACTATTCAAAACTCTAAATTTGAAATTTGAAATTTATTTTTTTTAGAGCAAAAAACTATATATTTGAAGTTATAGAGTTTTTTTTAGATGCTCTAAATAATTTAACCACACAGCTAATTTACGTTAGTCAATGTAAGTTAGAGATTTAGCTGAGTAAATTAAAATGGGTTAAGAAAAACAGAGTAAATTTATATAACTTCATGATTTATTACGTTTATGAAGTAATTTAAGTTGTTTTTATCATTTGTTTAAAGTCCATGATTTCTAGGCAATTTTTACACATAATAACAAACATTTGATATATATCTATATGAAAATGTAATAGCCACACAAAAAAGAAAAGAAAAAAACAGAGAAAGCGCCATATCTGCTTCTTCTTCGATCCTTCCTGATAAACTCTCTTCCTTTTCTCTCGGTTTCTCCACTCTTTTCGTCCCACCACTAACCATTCCTTACCATCTAATCGCCGATAGTATAACACCAACCTCATTTTCCGACCAACTCGTTAGTTCAAACCCCCCACCGATTTTCCGACCAAAACAAAAAAAAATGGCAGAAGACAGAAACAGCGGTAATAACACCTTAGACCCACTACTCCAGTACATGACCATCCCTAGAATGAGAGAACCTCCTCCGATCCTCTTCCCCGTACCCGAAGAAGGCGAAGTCGCCATCCCCATGCCCATGACACCAAAGGAGTTCAAAGACCGTTTAATCTTCGGACCCTTCTCCCGCTCCCCGCGTGACTCCTCCTCTCAGTACTTCGAATCCCTCTCCCAGAAACACTCCCCCTCTTCTTCCTCCGCCACCGCCACCACCGCCGCCGCCGCCGGAGAAGCATTCTCCGACGCCTCAACCGCCGACCCTCTCCTCCCGCCGCAACCTGAGCCATGGTCTCACGGCCACGCGCTCCACCGCTCCAAAACCGCCCCGGCGATGGCGGTGATCAACGACCACCACCACCACCCGACGCCGCAGCAGAAGGACCTCGACTCGTCGCGCTCCGTCGTGAGACAAGCCTTCGCTCTCCTCGTCGTGTACCTCTCCTTGGGCGTGCTCATCTACTGGCTGAACCGCGATCACTACGTGGTGAATCAGACCCACCCCGTCGTCGATGGGTTGTACTTTTGCATCGTCACGATGTGCACGATCGGGTACGGAGACATAACTCCCAACAGTGTCGTCACCAAGCTGTTCTCGATCATGTTCGTCCTTGTCGGGTTTGGTTTTATAGATATTTTGCTTAGTGGGATGGTCTCGTACGTTCTCGACCTTCAAGAGAGTTACATGTTGGACTCTGCTAAGCGGAGAGACGAGCCTGATCATAAAACGAGGTCGTATATAATCGATGTGAAGAAAGGGAGGATGAGGATTAGGTTAAAAGTTGGTTTAGCGTTAGGTGTTGTGGTGTTGTGCATTGCTCTTGGTGTTGGGATCATGCATTTTATTGAAGGAATCGGTTGGTTGGATTCGTTTTATCTCTCGGTTATGTCGGTTACTACTGTTGGGTATGGAGACAGAGCGTTTAAGACGCTGCCCGGTAGGCTTTTCGCTGCGGTGTGGCTGCTTGTGTCTACGTTAGCCGTGGCTCGAGCGTTTTTGTATTTGGCTGAGGCGAGAGTTGATAAGAGGAATAGGGAACGGGCGAAGAAAGTGCTGTGTGAGGCGATGTCTGTCTCTCAGTTCTTTGCTGCTGATATCGATAACAATGGCTGTGTGAGGTATTTGATACTATTCATTTTATATGGTTTGGCACACTCTGTTAGGTTTTAAATGAATCTTTAATCGCATTTTATGGATACAAGACATGTTATACATATATATGCTTTGTTTGGTAGCTCTAATGTGATATATATTCTTGTTTTTTGTGTGTGTCTGTGTGTGTGTTTTAGTAAAGCGGAGTATGTGATTTACAAACTTAAGGAGATGGAGAAAATAACGGACAAAGACATAACTCCAATCTCTAAACAGTTTGATAAACTCGACCGATGCAGCAACGGAAAGATTACTCTTGGAGATCTCTTGGAGAGTAGCAGTGGCGATTGATCCTCTTGCAACTTTTTTTTTTTGCTTTTAGCTTAGTTTACAGTAGTAGTTAAATTACAAACCTAATCAACGATGCTGAATTATTAATGATAATTGATAAGTAGTCAGGTCTCTAGTTTACTTAAAAAGAGCTTGAACCGATCTTAATTATGTTGTTGGTCTTGCCTTGCGAGCCTGTCACTCATCCAATGTGTATAAATTTGAGTGCTTAATGGTCTTGGTTCGGTGCACATAACACTTCCACGCTTCTCTTTCATCCTCTGTTAGCTATTCGAAGATAGACTACAAACTCGTGACCGGCTGATCTGATGCGGAAAAGGCAAAACCGAAGACATAATTACAGTCTTTGGAGTATTTTAGAAAGAATATTGCGATACATGTAAACATTCCCAAGTTTCCCTAGTTACTAATGTTTATCAATAACTGCGTACTTGTATGGCCCTTATCTACGGAGCACGTGTTGTCCCGGTTCTGATTCTAATGCCTAACTATTATCATGTTACCCATTCCAACTAGGTTTTTGTTTTTATTATAAAATAGTATTATACTACTGCAGTTTTGTCATGCGTTATTGCAGTGTCATGTTACGAGAACTACAATCAAATAGACAAGATAAACGTTCGTTTTGTGTTTATTGCCAAAGCGAATGGATCATTCCCTCTCGGCTTTTGCTATTGTATTGAACAAGATTGAGTTTTAATGAAAGTAAGTTTGTGTTAAAAAAACGTTCGTTTGAAAAAAACTGTAAAAAGACATGACAATATCCAGAACTCAAAAGATGTCCCTTATGACATGACAAATTTGCTAAATACATGAAAACATGACAACATCCCGAACACAAAAGGTGTCCTGATGACATGACAACAAATTTTGCTAGTTTCTTCCTGAGTTGTCGTGATAGGAATATGTTGTGAATAGCCAATAAGTTAAGACTTAGAGAAAGCAAGAAACTAGAGAGAAATTTGATTGAAACACATGCATTATGTTTTCTTTATTATAATGTGAATAATAAATTACAAACCATTAAGCCCTTATTTATAAGTTTCAAAACCTGATTTTTGATTTTGACCTATATTATGTTTTATAAACCGAATACGATATCTTTTCGCCTATTAGCCACATATCTTTTGGGTTTTTTTTTTGTGTGTTTGTAGTAAGTATGTGATTTACAAACTGATCAACCATGCTGACGATGCTATTGATGATGATCAAGAGTCCAGTCCCTGGTTTACTTAAAACAGGTTTAGAACGATCTCATGTCTTTATTCTTGTCTTGCATAATGTGGATAAGCAGGATTCACTGATTCATATCCCTAATAGAGCATCTCCGTTTACCCGCTAAGTTGATGAGGAGGAATTCTGTGGGTTTTTTCTTACCGGTTTGATGTTGTGCCAAATGGTTATTTCATCGGTTTGCTTTGGTAGGATGGTCAGATATGTTTCTCATCTAAACCAGAGGTTCAGAGATGTTAATGACCCCTGTTAGGAATTTAGGATCAAGAGTTATATGGTTCAATGCACTGTACATAGATTTGGATGCTTGATGGTCTGATCGGACTTTTTTGTTCGGTAACACTTATAACTTTTTTCCGGAAGAGAAAATTCCTGAAATTTCGAATGATTTTCTTTCACCAAACAGGGTCAATCATATCAAACAAAATTAGTTTTTCTTCTGCAGCAGTTTTTAAGGGTATTACTCTCAAATTATTAGTAAAAAAAGTTATTCGTATGGCAGTATGTTAGCCATAAAAATGTGGTTTTAATCATGTAGACTTGATATATAAATTATTGAACATTATTTTCCCTATTTTTGATAATTATATTCCATTCAAACATGACTATTCTTATTATCCTTTTGTTTTTCTTTTGACTAAATCTTATTGTTTAACTTTGTTTCTTTTGTCTTCTTTTCATTAGGGGATGTGTGTGCTCGATCGCTGGCTGATGACCCATGATCAATACCAACGAGCCACTTAGAACAAACACCCTATAAAATTAAATTTATCACCTCTAACAACTCAACATTTCGAAAGAAGAGGATGTGTGTGAAAGAACAGAAAATACAAGAGATTCCTTTTTATTCATATATACTAGCAAAATAATAATAATACCATACACCTAACAACAAACCTGCCCCAATTATTTGTTCTAAAGGTTAAAAGTCAACATTTTCATTCTCCTTTTTGGGTCAAATTTCAATCTCTTTTCTTTTATTTTCTTACTAGTATTTAAATATACAAGTTAATTATGTATTTTGACTACATTATTTTTATTATATCTTTATAAGTTAGGCACGTATGCCAAAGTAGGTCAGACTTTTCAACTGCAGACAGATACAGTTATATGTGTGTTTGTATGTGTGTATATTGCTAATGTTTTTTTTCTCTTACAAGTTATAAATGCGGAGGTCCACGGTTTCAACTAGGGTAATTAGCAAATACAGTAAACAATAAAATCACATTAACTAACATATAACTTTAGTGAAATGCAGGGCTAGCTTCAAATGAAGCTTTATGGATATGACAGCGCAAACTTATAGGCACCAATTACGGTGTTTAATTTGTGCCTTAACTAAGCGATAAATGTGTATAATATAGGGCACTCCAATGGAACTGTTATGTTATCTAAACTATATATGCATTATGAATAGGTACGAGAAGCAGAGACGAGCTACTACCATTATATGCAATAGAAGATTAGAATTAGTTATGTTAGATACTACTCATTATACGTTAGATGTGTAATTCGATAATAGTTGAACTTTATTTTCCTTGTTAAAGAACAATTCGATTTGATGTTTTTGCTCAAATGAGAATAGTTCTTTTTTTGGGTCAAAATGTGAATTCATTTTCGAAGGAAATGGTAATGAGATACAAGCATGCCTGAACCTAAAGCTGCAGTTAAGCAAATTAGAATAGTTAATGTCCCCTACGTTTCATTTAGAGTTATTCACTCTTTTTTAATTTCGACAAAAGATTACTAGATTGGTAATTAATATTGCTTCTCTCGAAAACGTTTTTCGTCATACTCCGTTTTGACCAAAAAGGAACTAAAAACATGGCCGGAGTTACGTTATGGGTTTTCACATTTGAGTATGCTATGTCGGAGCTTCCATACCATTCTAGTTCTTATGTAGAGATTGTTATACAAGACAAAGATTATCAGGCGTAATCAATTGTAGTTTTTTTTATAAAAGATCTATTATAATTCATAATCCACAAACTTGTGACACAAGAAAATAACAATTTTTGTGTAGGAACGTGAAGAGAATGAGTTGGAACCAGGGTTGGAACCTTCACATACCAAATAAACGGATCCTGAGCTAAACCACTAGACCATGAAATATCAAATTTGTCTATAAACAAAATAAATATATTTTGTTTTTATCTTGTCATATTCTTAGTTAATTTTAAAATTAATATTCCATTTATTTCAAATTAATGGATATCTTCAGTATTTCACAAATATTAAAAATAAACAAATATTAAAAATAAATTAAAATTTAATTGTTAATACATTATCTTTTGACTAATTAATGATTAGTAACTTAACAAAGTCAGATTTTTCTTAAATTACAATTTATTATTTTCATTTAATAAAAATATGTAGTAGAAAACTTTAATAACCTTTTTCTAAAGATATTTTATTTAAATTCATTTTTGAATCATAATAAATACTCCATCCGTTTTTGAATATAAATCGTTTTAAAATTATGCACACAAATTAAGAAAATCATTAATTTCTTACATTTTTAAAATAAAAACATCATTAATTATTTACTTAACTATAAATCAACCAATAATAAAATAGAAGATATATTATTATTGGTTATATAACATTAACCGTTAACAAATTTTACATAGAAAATATCATATAATTTGGAACATACAAATTTCTCTAAAACGAAAACGGAGGGAGTAACATTTTACTTTGACCACACTAAAGCTGATGTATGTCTCCTTCTCATTTGTCATGTCGGTTAGGCACTATATGTCTATTTTCTTGCCTCATCATGTTTCTATCAATTTTCTTGATGAAAACGATTACTAGAAAAATATTATAGCATAAGGTTCATAACAACTTCCCCACGATTAACGCAAATAAAACAATACTATTATTTATTTATAGAAGAAATTTCTGTCTCCGGATACAACTGGATTACAATATTTTGGAATGGAATGATGTAGAATGGTGGATTCCATTAATTTCAAAAAAAATTTTACCATTTGATATGAATGGAATGGAATGGTCATTCCACCAATTCTAAAAATATTTTGATAAAATACAAGAAAAGTATTCCATAATAAAAAATTTCATGAATGAATGGAATGTATTACATTCTATTTTTTATTGTATTTCATTCCTATCATTCCATTTATTTTTGTTCCATTAATTCTAAATCAATTTACCAGTTACGGCCTCTGTAAAAAGCGTTATTACATAATGCATTAGCTTACAATAATATTGGTTTGACCATCTTTCCCTTGATATACTTTAGTTTATACTATTTCAGTGCTCCTTTACCTTTTTTTTTTTAACTGAGGCTATGTGCTCCTTTACTTGCCAAGAGGCAAAAGAAAGTTCTAATGTGGAAAGAAATTTCCGTAACGTAATGATGACCTCATTTATCAGTCAGCTTAGCCATCTACTCCGCTCAAAAGAGTGACATATTAAACCAATTCGCCTTGAAATGTCACAAGTTTGCAGTATATGGCGGTCAAATTATTACACTATAATGTATTTCTATTAGAAAAGTTGTAGTATCAAGAGATTATTATAACCAATATATATGTAGGGTCTGTATATTATTGCCTCTTGACTAGAAAGGAGTTTTAAATTCACGGCTATGAACAATTATTAAGGTTCGTGAAGCAGTAAGGGAAGAAGAAGAGAGGACAGTCTATCACGTGCCCAGGCATGTGTCGGCGACGGTCAAAATGCCGGTGCCAGTAATTTACACGTGGCTGCCTGATACTCCCAAATATATATTTTTGAAAATAACCTTTAATTCTGATATTTGACTGCTGCCTGTTGTTCTTTGGTTCTTCACACACCAAGCGAACCATGACCGACTGTATCCGGTTTCCGGTAAGCCATAGTCTTCGCTGACTAAGACTCCTTCAATTACGTCGCATTTCTCCACGCGCTTGGTCGTAGCCGGTGTTCCCACGTCCGTTCACTGGTCCACATGTACAGTGGAAATCAAATCGGAGGTGCGAACTTTTAATATCTTACTTTGTTGCCCCATTAAAAAGGCAGCACACTAAACGAACCCATAATTTATGCTACATGTTTTATACTACTAGTATGTTTATCGAATGTGGCAAAAGCAATAAAAGAAGATTTGGGAAATTTTAGTGAAGATACCAATTTAAAAACTCCATAAGCTAAGTATGTTTCCCCACTAGAAGCCATTTTTGCAGCTCCTTTAAAATTAGTGAAGATACCAATTTAAAAACTTAGCTTTATATCCATAATAAAGTGCTTATTGCCAAAAACTAATAAGTCATTCAAAATGCTCAAAATGATATCACAATTTTCTTAATATTCACATATAGTATATCTTACTTGCTGAATATATATATAATAAGCTAGTACTATCTTATCTTTCACATTGTTATTTTAATTTTACTCTGTCAAGATTTATTTAAAAACACTATTAAGTGCATGTTTTGTTTATATCTCATATTATATGTTCAAATTTATACCGATAACTAATATATTTTAAAATTATGAAGTTAAAAGCTATTAAAATGCATTCAGTAAGAAAAATGTAACACCGGTTTGGGTATATGAATCTTTTAAGTAATTTATCTTAATTGACAAAAAAAAATTGTAACAATAAAGAAGTTTGCATGAAAATAAGAAATAGGAGTACAATTTACTTTTGGATTCACACACGTACCATTGAAATATATCCCATTAAAGCTTTACTTAATTAACTCCTTTACAAATCAAATCAAACCAAAAACATGATTATTCGTCACTCTCTTTCTCTCTCATCCTTTTTTGAGTTTCAAAATGCATAAATACGAGAAAGAGAGTCGAAGACCCAATTAAAGTCCAAACACCAATCTCGACCCCATAGAAAAAATATCCAATCCCCAATCCCCAAACCTAAAAATCTTTTCTTCTCTCTTCTTCTTCTTTATCTTCTTTTCACTTTTTTTTTTGGTTTCATCTCTTCATTGTTCTTCACCATGTCCAATGAAACCAAAGATTTCTACAACTACCAATTCCCTTCATCCTTCTCTTTGTATGATATGATGAATCTCCCCACTTCAGCTCCGTCTTCTTATGGAAACAACGGTTTCGATCTATCTTCCTACTCCTTCACTGATTGCCTCCAGAGCTCTCCAGGAGCGTACGACTCTCTACTGCAGAAAAATTTTGGTCTTTCTCCTTCTTCTTCAGAGGTTTTCAACTCTTCGATCGACCAAGAATCAAAACGAGATGTATCTAATGACGTTACCGGCGAGACTCCAACGAGGGTTTCTGCACCTTCTTCTTCTAGCGAGGCTGATCATCCTGGTGAGGATTCCGGTAAAAGTCAGATCAGGAAAAGAGAGTTAGCTGAAGATGGAGGTGAAGAAAATCAAAACTCCAAAAAAGTGTAAGTCATTTATATTATGAAATATCAAATGATCCCCTCATTAGCAATATAGTCTAGTATGGTAATTTTATAATGTTATAATTTCAGAGGGAAAACGAAAAAAAACGAAGAGAAGAAACAAAGAGAGCCACGAGTGTCGTTTATGACTAAAAGCGAAGTTGATCATCTAGAAGATGGTTATAGATGGAGAAAATACGGCCAAAAGGCCGTCAAAAACAGCCCTTACCCAAGGTAATTTCATTTCATTTTAATTTTATGCATTTTATACTTTAAGATAAAACAAAAAAATATTTTAGAAACTAATAATTGCAAATGCAAACGAAAACAGGAGTTACTATAGATGCACGACACAAAAATGTAACGTGAAGAAACGAGTGGAGAGGTCGTTCCAAGATCCAACGGTTGTGATTACAACGTACGAGGGTCAACACAACCATCCCATTCCGACTAATCTTCGGGGAAATTCCGCGGCCGCTGCTATGTACTCTGACTTCATGACTCCGAGAAGCTTTACACATGATATGTTTCGGACGGCTGCTTATACTAGCGGTGGCTCTGTGGAGGGGGCTTTGGATTATGGATACGGACAGAGTGGTTATGGTAGTGTGAATGCAAACCCTAATTCTTCTCATCAAAACTATCACCAAGGAGGCGAATATGAGCTTTTGAAGGAAATTCTTCCTTCCATTTTCTTCAAGCAAGAGCATTGATCGATAATAGCTATAAACTACATATATATACACTTATATACTACTTATATATATATAGAAAGAGAGAGAGAAAAGTTCCAATATATATGTAACTTAAGATCTATTTTGTCTCTCTTGTTTGCATGTACATAGTTTTCATGAGAGAATGAGACATATTGGGCTTGTAAAATAATTGATGATGTTTAATGGGTTAACATTAGTTATAGATTTCTCTTTATTACAGTATTATTTTTGGTTGTAAAACTTTAGTTCTTGTTTTGGGTGATTTTATGACATGTTAGTATTGTGGTGTGTTATGTACTTATGTGTACTATATCTATCATATGTAGAAACGAAAAAGGCATTTCTAGCAAGGATGGATCTGCCATATATAGGTTATATTCAAATCCTTTTTGGGTAACTTAATTTAGATTTTAGGAAGCGCACAACTCACAAGAGAATAATAATTTAAAAACAAAAATCATAAAATTAAGGGCTTTAGATATATAATTGTTGAGTTGTGGACGACGAATATCTATGGGTGTGAACAAGTGAGTTAAAAAACAAAAACAAGTTGAGTTCTTCCTTGTGTCCTAAAGAAAGATTTGACTGTTTCTATCTTATCCACACACATGAAAACTTAGACTGTGGACCAGTAGTATTTCCCCTACCAAAAAACTGAAGCAATAATTATTACAGAAACAAGTAAAATAATAAGAGAAAAAACAATTATTTCGGAAATATATAAAATATCAAATAAACAATTCTTAAGAGTACTGGGCGCTTAGATATTCTACCATTCTACGTAAACTCCGAAAGTAAATGAATATTCATGAATTATATATTGTTTGTAAGCGTGAAATGAAGAATTATTTCAGGATATTTTTCGTTAACTGTCCGATTGCCATATACCCAAGCTGAATGTTAGCTTAGGTGATAAATGACAATGTTTGTTTTCCCTTAATCCACGGGTGGACGGCCCTCTTTCTACGATCTGCGTACGATAGACTGCAATGGGAACATATAGATCATGGAAATTTGATGTGCTTTGGTTGAGTCTTGATTAAGTTTGCGTAATTTAAAGATAAAGAGACGGTCTACGCTCGAACGATCAGTGGAGTCTTTTAGCTTTTCATTCAGAGCTAGAAGATTCTTCATTAAACGTGTTTGTACATATGAATATATCGCCAAAAGATTATTTAAGAAAGCTAAATATATTTTAACTAACAAGTAACTAACACTACAGTGTATTAGACTACTAGTCAGTGATGTTGAACAAACTTATTAATCACGATCTAATTTGATTGTTGATGTAATATTATTAGTTTTGTAATCCAACTTTTCACCAAATGGTAGCATATTCCTAAATATGGAAATACAGAGCAGAGTTTCTTAAAGAAATCGAGAGACGGGATTCTAAAATGCTCGAGAACTAATGGATTCTACAATTCTCAGAGAACTAATGGATTCTATATACGTGAATAAACTGATTCATAACCACTAGTAAAGTTGCCTTTGGAAATGGAAGCTGAGTCCGATCTTGGTATTTTCGCTAAAGTTAATTTTCGAGCGTATTTATGTCATATCAAAGTCACTGAATTCATGAAAAAAAAAATACATTGATATCTCAATTATAAGATTCAGGAGAGCATCATATCATGTGGCTTCTGAATTCTAACATGCGCCCTCTGATGTAACTTCATTTTCCATTTGGAAATTTATTTCGATTTTAAAATTCAACTGATATGTCCAGTCCTAGTATGTTCATGATGATAAACTATTCAAATCAATTCAAATACAGTTGCTTCATGGAAGACTTTTCTAATTCGAATGGTGATTGTGGTTTGAG
Organism: Brassica rapa; assembly: GCF_000309985.2. Taxonomy (NCBI): domain Eukaryota; kingdom Viridiplantae; phylum Streptophyta; class Magnoliopsida; order Brassicales; family Brassicaceae; genus Brassica; species Brassica rapa. Next base: position 24,360,412 of record NC_024797.2, read on the forward strand.
CGGTGCGGGACAAGCGTTTCAACTGCGATGCAGTTTTAACAGTTATAAAAATGTATAAATATATAATATATATAGAAAATTTTTGTTACTGTTAACTGCGGTGCAGGACGGTTGTAAATATCCGAAGCCTAAATTTGAGATACACCATTTGTTAAATTTGGTTTGAGTTTTTAAAAAATTTGTTAAAACAAATTGATTTGGAGTTTTCTTATTAACGGATACATAAAATATATAATTCTTCCAAACATAAAGTATGTTCCCAAAAATGTTTACGATTTTAACATAAACAAACATAAAAAAATAGATCATTTATATATTCTACATTTTGACCAATTTTGTAGAGGTTTTGTCTGAGAATGAGTTGGCCTGCTACATTAAATTTATAGAGATGATATCAAGTCCAATCATATATCGATCATATGAAAATACCATTTGACACATATCTACATTAGCTGAAACATTTATTTATTTAGTATATTTGTTATAGATACAAACAAATCCCGTGATAATGATATCTTTATTCGTTTTCGGGGGTCATCATCAAATATACCTAACAAAAACAAAAAGAATCCAGAATATGAGAAAGATAAGCAAACTAAAGCTATATAAAAAGATCTTCCCAGAGAATCAAGTAATTGCCAAACCCCCTAGTCCCTAGACAATTATAGTGACATGAAGCATATATAGATAAAATATATATGTGTTTCAAAAAAAAGCGAAGATAAAATATATATATATATACATACATATAGAAAGCTCCATTCAAAACTAAAAACAAAATTTCAATACAGCAAATAAAATAATAACAAACTTTTAATCTGAAAAATAAATAACTAATATGATTTTCCAATTCATTGGAAATTTTAATTTTTATTAATCTACAATAGTGGAATAACATGTTTCAAATATTTTGAAAGCCATTTACAAAAAAAAAAATGTTTCAAATATTTATTTTGGATGGACCGAATACAAGATATTTTATAGACATCAAACCCATTATAGAGGTGCAGATATAGTTTCTAACAATTGGAATGTAAAAATTGTCCAACATGTCATAAGTAACCGATTGGTTGTAGTATCATAAAAATAAAACAATTTGGATTTCGATTCTTATTTGCTTTAAACATGAATTCAACCATGAAATGATACCACGTGAAAACATAACTAAACCGCTTATATTCATCACTAAACTCAAATCCAAACATGGTAACCAGGATCTAATAAAAAATTAAAAACCATACTACAATAATATCCTTTTACAAAAAAAAACCATATTACAATATTGCAAATTGGGTATGTGGGTCAGTGAGACATAAAATTCACTGAGGAAAAGAGTCATTTGATTCTACAATATTAGAAGTCTACCGTAGAAGGATTTGGTGGTAATCCAACTCTTTTGGTAAATGAATTGGTTGAAAGTGTTATTGTCATAAATAACCTTTTTTCTTTTTGATCTCTACAAATCTATGTGACTGCATTTTTTAGAATAAAAATCGTGAAAGATATGTTAAATCCATTTAAAATGTACAAAACATGTTTGAGTGGACTATAATTAACAGTTGGGACTCTGTTCATCAAGATTTTATGGTGGAAACATTGGCTAATCAACTTCCAATCCACTACTAAAATTTTATTTAAGAAAATTTCTATTGTTTTTCTTTTGTTTAACAATGTAAATTTGCACACTTAAATGTAATGTATCAAATCTTAGAAAATTGACCGTACAGTTATGTATTTCCAAGTTATCATAAATCTTTAAAATATAAACTCCATATATCAATAAATATAGGTAAGTTTGAGTTTGAAAATATAGGTCATTTGATAAATTTCCCCTACAAATAAATATACTTTAAAAATAGCGTTGGTCTAGTTTTACTTTTTACCACATTCTTTTTGACTAACGTATTAAAAATAGTGTCGAGAAAAGGTATCTATGGATCAAATTACCTCTTTTCTTAATCAATAATTGGGGTTTCTAGTAAATGTATATATACTATCCTTCTTAGACATCTTTGATACGTCTCTTCTTATTTAAATGATAGATGTAATTATCCAAGTTTTAGGCACATCATGTTTTAAATTTCGTATCATATGTATGAATCAAGGAACCAACCTAACGTGATTGATACGACTATGCACCAGATTTAGCATGGAAAGGACTTATCAGTTACCATAATATGGCGCAGCCACAAATGTCGTGAAACATTACTATTTATTTATAGTATGTGATTTACCAGAGAGGGATTTTAATATATTATGGTTTGCAAATGTATATGAAAATCCAATATTTTATATTCTCTATAATTACAAATCAATTTTAATATAATCAACATATATTATGGTTTGCAAATGCATATGAAAGGGAATAGTGCATTCTTTACTATTCTTAATTTTTTTCACTATTTATAAAGAATAGTTTTTCTTTTGCATTTCTTTTATTCAAAAGGAATATAGAACAAATTTGTTCTTTAATAAAATAGATAGGTAATAATCTTCCTTTTCATTATTATAATTTTATTTCTCTACATTTTTTCCTATTCATTTCTAATGTTCATCTAATGGTCACCAATAAAATCTTTTGTATATGAGGATATACATCTGGTTAACTATAAAAGCTGCCAGGACTTAAAATTTTAATGTTAAAATCATATACTATCCAATCTAATCTATTAATTAGAGACCTATTTTTATATACCATTAATAAGTCATAGTACGACCACTTAAAGAAATAGTTAATATGGCATATTTGATTATTTACATTAATAATAAACCAACTATATTTTTTTTTTAAATTATAACAAAACCTGTTGAAAAAGAATATGACAAACTCTTACTTAAAAATTTATATATTTTATAAAATAACATATTAATTCATTTCATAATTAGTAATAAAATATTTTTATAAATCAATGTTAACTAAAGTTTATTATGAAAAATAAAATAAAAATAAAATGTTTTTTGTAACTTCTATAGTTATATTCTTTATTATATAAAAATAAAAGTGCTATATGAATTAAATATGAAAAAATATATTAAATAGGTAAATTAACAAAAAATTTAAAATTGTTTCATTTAAAAAATTTATCACTCATCATTAAAATGTGTTAAAATTCTTAAACTATGTAATATATTTATACAAAAATAAATTTATTAAATAGGTTAAAAAGGTGTATTTATTTAAATAGGTTAAAAAGGTTTATATATATATATTATATATTATATTTTTATTTATTTTCAAATTCTCAACAATATATTGTCTAAAATGTTTATATACAAAAATATAATAGTATATAATAACTTTTAGTTCATATACTATTTAAAATTATGTAATTATAAAAATATGAAATTTTAGTAATTATAAAAAAATATTTTGAGAAATATTTAGACAATATTACCAATAAAATAATGTATTAATGTAGTAACAAAAACAAATTCAAAATTCATGTAATCTTCCAAACTCAAAAAAAGTAGTGTAATATTTCATCACTTGGCTAGCGGTCCTTAATAGACTCTCTACTGGTGCTAGAATGCGGAACTGGGGCGTCGTTCAAGGCTGTGGGTTGTGTGGGGAGAGGGATGAGACTAGGGATCATCTTTTCTTCGCTTGTCCTTATTCATTCACTGTCTGGGAGAAGTTGGTGCGTGGTTTCTTTGGCAGAAGGACTAACCCAGATTGGACTGCAACGCTGAGCATGATTGCAGGTCGTAGACGCAACAGGTTGGACTCGATTCTGATAAAAAAGGTGTTTCAGATGACTATCTACCATGTTTGGAGGGAGAGAAATGAGAGAAGGCATCAGATGACATGGAAGACAGCAGATCAACTTCATAAGATCATAGACAAGACAATGAGGAACAGAATTGCATCCTTGAAGTATAAGGGACAGCACCAAAATGCCGGTCTGTTGCAAAGATGCTTCGAACTTTCTGGTTGATAGAAGTAGTTCTAGTGTTTGATTTCCTTTAAAGAGATACTATAGAAGTAGGCATTCTTTTGTAAATGTTAATTCTTTAACTTGATGATCAATAAATTTCAAATTTCATCAGAAAAAAATTTAAGTTTTCTTGACAAAATATAAGATTTTAAAAATAAATATTCAAACTCAAAATGATAATTCATAGATTATAATGAATAATTTTTTGAAATGACCACGAAAAAATAAACTATATATGTTGTAAAAATTAAGACAATCTAATATTTTGAAATATTAATTAAAAATTAAAAGAAAACTTAATATCATAACATTCAAAAATATCCTATATCAATAAAATTTACTAAAATAATATGATAGATGCTACTATGTAAAATAATAGAACTATGTTATTTAAACAAAACATTGTTTTTACTTATAAATCCCATAAAATACTAAATATATATATGTTAAAGTATATTTTTAAAACACAACTTGTAAATATAAATTATATCTTTAACATATTTCTTTTCTATAATATAAATAAATAAATCTTAAAAATGTATTATAACAAAATGTATAAATTAAAGAAAAAATATATTTTGAAGAGGTTATATATTTAATTATTTCATATTGTTATTTTATTGTACCTAACTTAAAAATATATTAATAAGTTATAAAAATTAATAATAAAGTAAAATATATTAAACAAATCAATATATATTAATAATACTGAATAAGAAATATAAACAATAATATTATAGAGCTACACAATATATAATATTAAAATAAAATATATGTAAAACATTTGTACTAATATTAAATATATTTATAAAATAAAAAAATATTTGCACGGATCTGCGGGCTAAAATCTAGTTAGAATCTAAAATAAAATTCTATAGCCACAAGTCCATACCAAGCCCATGCAACGTCTCGTCTATTCCCAACCGACTGTTTTGATTTCGAAGATCGGCAAATTAGTATCACCATAATAGTTTATCAATGGGCCTAAGATTAAAATCACAAATGGAGCCCATTTATCTTCTCTGGTCAGACGCGGTAAATCCTCAGTAGTGGTAGTGGGAAAGGAGTTCACAGCGGTTTCTTTCACTTTTTCTACATATCGTCTTTAACTACAGCTGCAAAAGCAGTTTCTTCACTTTCATGAGCATAGTGGAGATGAAGTTTACGATTTTTCATTACCTCAGAGTTCTCTTCTTCTTCTTCTTCGTGGCATTATCTTCTTACAGTTTTGTTGTTCGTGGAGACAAAAGCTCTGTCCTTATTGTTGATGTCCGTAGCTTTGGTGCTCGAGCTAATGATCACAGAGATAACACGAAGGTTACTATTCTGATATCATTTTTATATTAATAGAAATCAGCTTATCTAGTTGATATGTTTTGAAAGGCCTTTGTAGCAGCATGGGACATGGCGTGTAAGTCATCTTCAAGCTCTGTAGATCTTATCATTCCAAGAGGAGAGTTTCATGTTGGTCCTATCAGATTCTCTGGTCCTTGCACTAACGTAACACATCTCACTGTCCGAGTAAAGGTAGTTTTCATCTCTCTCCCACTCAACCTCTCTGAATCTGTCTTTTGTTGTTAATGTTTTCTTGCTGCACACGTAAACTAAACTAGGGTCATCTCAAGGCATCAACTGATCTGTCAAAGTACAGATCAGGCGGTGGTTGGATTGAGTTTGGATGGATCAACGGTTTAACTCTCACCGGAGGTGGAACATTTGACGGTCAAGGCGCTTTAGCTTGGCCGTTTAATAACTGTATTACTGATTCTCACTGCAAGCTCCTCCCAACAGTGAGAACACTCAAAAGAACCGTTTAAGAGTATAAAGTTGTCTTTACTTAAAAGAAGATAATTGATTCTTCTCGCTGTTGATTTTTTTCAGAGCTTGAAGTTTGTGGGGATGAACAGAACAATAGTAAGAAGGATAAGCTCAGTGAACAGCAAATTCTTTCACATGGCATTAGTACAATGCAGAGACTTCAAAGGGACAAGACTCAACATTACTGCTCCTTCTGATAGTCCCAACACTGATGGAATCCACATCGAACGCAGCTCAAATGTCTACTTCTCGCGTTCACATATAGCAACGGGAGATGATTGTGTGTCTATAGGACAAGGAAACTCTCAGATCACAATCACAAGTATCAAATGTGGACCAGGACATGGTATCAGGTAAAACCATTTATGTAAACATAACTTCTTTTTTTTTGTTAACTGTTGTTGCTGAAATGGTTTTTGGTTAAAGCGTTGGGAGTTTAGGGAGATATCCAAATGAGAAAGACGTGAAGGGACTAGTGGTGAGGGATTGCAAGATGAGTGGTACGACTAATGGGATAAGGATCAAAACATGGGCTGATTCTCCTGGTCTAAGTGCAGCTACTAACATGACTTTTCAGAACATTATTATGAGCAATGTGACTAATCCAATCATCATTGATCAGTCTTATTGTCCTTTCTCTTCTTGCTCTTCAAATGTGAGTGTTACTTAACACTCAAGTCTCTAGCTACTTTATCTAGTTTATAAATATTATAAAGGTGAAGCAGTTCTAATTCATTTTCTTGTTGTAGGTACCATCTAAGGTGAAGCTGAGTGAGATATACTTCAAGAACATAAGAGGAACATCATCATCAAAGGTAGCGGTGCAGCTGCATTGTAGCGAAGGAATGCCATGTAAGAAAGTGTACTTGGAGAATGTTCATCTTTATCTAGCTTCTTCTTCTGGTGGGGGAAGTGGGAAACAACAGAGCAGCAACGGAGGAAATGAAGCTGTCTCTTCTTCTTGTAGATACGTTAGAGCTAATTACATTGGGACTCAAAGCCCACCTCCATGTCACTAAATTTTCCATCATACCGTGAAACTTTTTCTTGTAGTTTAATTACTTTTATGCTTTTGTTTGGACTCTTGGGACATGTTTTTTTTTTCATCATATTCACGTCAATGGAGGTAAGTAGTTTAAACTCTACGCATGATAACAGTAACAACATTCAGGCTTAGCCGCTTAGACAAAGATCCAAAGACTTAAGCTCCTAGAATAAATGATATCTCGTGTTCTGTTTTGTAGTGTTTTTCTTTATTTTTAAAAAATGTTTTCTTCTTGTATCGTTGCTGACTTCTGACTCAACATCAGTAGATACTGACAAAAAATGTTTTGTTAGAGCCGCCATAAAGTTTCCAAGTCAAGTGGAATGGAAGCAGAAAATTCAAAAGTCAACAGTCAACAAGAGCATACTAGTTTATGATCTTCTGTGCAGCTGTCGTCTTTTATCTGCATCATCTGTTTAATAATTCAACTTGTGTGGGGGCATTTATTTATATATCAAGTTGTGTGTATAGAGAGAGAGGTCTCAAACAAATAACAATCAATAAACACAATTTTTCTTCTCACCTTTTAATTTATCATGGACAGATCTCAAGAACTCTATGCCAATGGTAAGGCAGATGCAGCTTATAGTGTTGACTCTTTTTTTCATGAAATCTGATAATCATGAGTGTTAATTTCTCAGGTGACCAGAACTTAGAAGCAAACCTGATAGATGCAACTGAACCATCATCATCAGAACCTCAAACCAAGAACTATAAAAGATGGATCCGTCTCTCCATCTATGTCTTCTTTGTCCTCTTCTTCCAACCACTTGCTACAATTCTCGGTAGACTGTACTACGAAAACGGTGGAGAGAGCACATACGTGGTAACACTTCTCCCACTCATTGGCTTCCCTGTTTTGATCCTCTTCAACTTCTTTTCCCAACTCAGACAACAACCAAAATCAGCAGATACAAATGTCAACCACTCCCCTTCCTTTACAACCCTTGCATCAGTTTACCTGTGCACTGGACTTATACTCTCTGCTTACGCTTATCTCTATGCAATTGGGTTACTCTACCTACCTGTTTCCACCTTCTCCCTCATCTTAGCCTCGCAGCTAGCCTTCACTGCCTTCTTCTCCTACTTCCTTAACTCACAGAAGTTCACTCCCTTCATAGTCAACTCTTTGTTTCTACTCACTGTCTCCTCTGCCCTCCTCGTGGTCGACACCGAGTCACAAGACACAACAAACGTCTCTAGAGTACAGTATGTGTTAGGGTTCATATGCACACTTGGTGCTTCAGCTGGGATTGGACTGCTGCTATCTTTGATACAGCTTCTCTTCAGGAAGGTTTTCAAGGAGCATACATCGTCAGTAGTCATGGACTTGACTATCTACCAGTCTCTAGTTGCGAGCTGCGTTGTTCTCATTGGACTTTTCGCGAGCGGAGAGTGGAGAACTTTGCCTAGTGAGATGAGAAACTACAAACTTGGGCAAGTGTCTTATGTTGTGACTTTGGTCTCTGCAGCTATCTCTTGGCAAGTCTACACTGTTGGTCTTGTGGGTTTGATCTTTGAGTCGTCTTCTGTGTTCTCCAACTCCATAACAGCTGTTGGGTTGCCTATAGTACCGGTCATAGCTGTGATAGTTTTCCATGATAAGATGGAAGCGTCGAAGATCTTCTCCATCGTGTTAGCTATATGGGGCTTCCTTTCCTTTGTCTATCAGCACTACCTTGATGAGAAGAAGTTGAAGACTTGTAACACAGACCCTGTCGAGAATGATGGTACACAAACTTGGTGAAACGTTGATGTATGAATGGGTTACACAAACAAGCATACAAAGTTGTGCGCACATTCATGCATATAATCATATATAGCTCTTCTGTGTGATTTTGTAATGGTCTATGCGAGTGGGATGTATGTCTCTATGTACAGTTTGAGTTCATTTTAATAGTGCAGTCTCGTTTAGTTTTGAAGAAGATTATCAATATCACATTGTAAGCTCAGTGGAATGGTATCTCACCAACTTACAAGAACAGCTGATTACAAAACTTCATTAATTAAAACTTGAGTTCATAGCAACCAAAGATAAAGTAGTATAACAAAAATGTGACTCGATCATGTATATAAACAGAGAGTATTGTAAGTTACTGTAGCAAATTTATATGTGTAAGGATGGTTCCCAAAGTCAGGCTTTACATGAGGCAGCCAACATAGTGAGCCCGAGGGTAGTTCTTTTGCAGCTGTGGCCATTGAACAAAGAACTGATCAGCCATCCTTAACTTATACAGAAGCAATCCACTTAATGAAAGCCTCTTAACTCTTGCTACACTCTCAACATAAAAGATGGATGACCATCTAATTCCCAGCACCTGTAACCAAAGATGAAATGCTACATATAATGGGTGACTAAGAAGTCCAGCATACGCTAAGTAAAGCATAAAACTAAGTGATATACCTTGAACAAGAAAGCGATCACGCAGAGAGGAATACAGGTCCCAGGACCATTGCAAAGAATCTGAAAAACTTGAACCAGATCTAATAAATAACCTGTTTCCATGAAGTAGCTAGCCTTAATTAAAAAAAATCTGAGAGCATTCAGATAAAGAGGATACCACTTGTGGTCTGATCCGGATCATTAGCCAAAGAGCGTGAACAATAGCAACAATAGTAGTCCAAACAGAAGTCACATAAGACTGACCAACTTCTCTACTCCGGTAAATTTGTGTATACTGTAAAGAGGCTTCCTTAACAGCAGACTATATCAAACATAATGAATCAATCAGTTTCATGCTGAATAATGCACACACAAGATACCAATGGCTCGCATTAAACTATATATAAACCTTGTCAACCAGAGAATCTTCAAAGGAACGAGCTTTGTGGAGACTCATGGTATCAGTAGCAGCAGCAATGTAGAACCTGGGTGTATATCTATCCATCCGCAAAACAGAGAGGAGACTCAACATCTCTGCCGTGTGCCCTCCTATAACATTTCATAATAATCAAATGATATGCACACTCTCAAATTGAATAACACATTGTATGATTAACTCTTCTTACCGGAACCAAGAACAATGAGAGTACTAAAAGAGGGTGAAGCTCCTTTGGGAAAAGGTTTGCCACATCGGTACAAAACATACAGCACACGAACCATTAGAAAGATTGAGAAGATGATTAGGAGTGAAGGGAAGGTGCACTTGGAGAGCATCTTCGAGTAAATGCAGCAATGGTGGTGTTCCTCCATGCTAGCTCTCTCTTCTCCTTCCAAACTACAATTCGAACAAAGTTTAAAACTTTTGGATATTGGCTTCAAAATTGAGGATAAAAGAATCTAAATTTTCAATAAAGGCGGAAATGATTCCAGATCTGAAGCTAGAGAGGAGATGTTAGCAAAAAGGATCCATTTTCTTACAGCCGAAACAGAAGATCTACGACGGAGACGGGATCAAGAAGGGGACATTGGTGTTGAATTTTTCAGTGGTGGTCGCCGTGTTTTTACACGTGGCGTTAGCCCGTGACTTATCTTGTTCCTTTGTATTTACCAAAGTGGCATTTTTTTAATCTAAACCGAATTTAAGAGCAATTTTGTCCGGTTTAGTCAAGATATCCAAAACTTAAGTATCTCCTGAGATGACATTTGGTCTCAAACTTTCAAGTGTTTCATATATTTCTTTTGGATTAACATTAAGAAGTTTATCTTTTCTTTTGACAAGTTTTTCTCTCTTTGTCGCGGCATGCGTTACTGAGTAAGGTCTTGATACTAGGCAATGCAACTTCTCTATGCGTTTTGAACTTGCAAAGACTGTGTTGGCATACATTCATAACCATTGGTAGGGAAAGAAAACCTGGATCAGACTACGTACTCATGGTTGTGAGGTACATATGTTTTGCAATCTATAAGAGAAAGCTTTAAAATCTACAATTTTTGCAACAACTGGTCACCAAATCTAGACCATCAGTCTATCATATCTGTCAACATGTGTTGCTTGTAGGGAAAGTGTATCTCACACAGCAAGTCTTCAGGAATGCTAAAAATAGTGGAGGAGACACTGCGAAAAAAAACTCCAATAACGTTGACTTATATTAGTCACCTAAAACTAAAAGACACATCAAAAATAATTGGTTTAATGTATTTTATTTAGAATTTAGGCTTCAAATCCAATTATAAGTTCATGGCCAAGTTTGGCTTTTAATGAAAAATTAGATCTGTTGTCCGCATATGTGGGCATAATTTTTTTACAAATATTTATTAATTCAAAAACCATCCTTAGAATTTATTATTTATATTTTCAAAAGTTGAAATCAATTAAATTATTATATATGACAAAAATTATCATTAAAATATATATATTTATTATTGTATTAAATTTTGAAAATAGTTACATATTATAAATATTTTAGAAAATTTTTATACAAATGTTCTTGTTTAATTAATATTAATTATAAATTGTTTTAAAACTTTTTTTTACTTTTATAATAGAAATAATTATTTAAGATAACAATACAATATATAAAAATTATTTTTTTTTAAAATAAATATTATTAATATAAATTCGTTTTTAATTATATAATAAATTCGTAATAATGGTATGTATATAGATAGATTGTGTTATATCTTACTTTTAACTTTTATAATAAAAATATTTATTTTAAGATAACAACACAATATATAATAATTATCTTATTTTTAAAAAAATTAATATGATTAATATCAATTTGTTTTAAATTATATATAAAAATTATCAAGAGTATCATTAACTTTAACCACTCTAATTTTTAACGTGAGAGCTATGTTGTGAAAATTTACTTCACAAATAATTGTATAGAAAAATACGAAAAAAAGTTTCCCACCGTTAGATTTCAGATATTGTTTTCGTATGCCAAAAAAACGTTTTAAAAGCCATTTTTTAATCCATCTAGAAATCATTGCGGCATGGTAGCAACTTACGTTTAGATTTAAAATTTACAGATTTCCACGCATGGCCAGCAAAAAGAAATTGTACTAAATAGAAAATAATTAATTAACAAAAATAATAATTTTGAGAAACAAAAAAAATAACACAATGTACAGTAGATATGTTTAAGCAAACCAATTCATACTTTATTGAAATAGTATATAACCCATAATATAAACCATCAAAATGAAATTTAATCAGGCACAACCAGAAAATGTAACCAGAAATATAACTATCTAAATCAAAATAAAAATCAAGAATTTCATATCCTTATCATGATCCATGAGTTTGAATTAAACTCATAATTTTATCGGATTTCTAACATTGTTATTTAAACTAAACCAAATTAGACTAGGAATTTTATTGAATTTTTAACATTACTATTTAAACCAGCCCAAAATAACAAAACTCAAACCACATCCCAATTCATTAATAACCTAGCTATTAATATACTTCATGAACTAAAAACCAAAATTCACAACTGAATCGGAACAAAAACAAAATCAGTGAATACAATCTTGATGTGAACCGAAATTTATAAAATATTATCGATTATAAAATCTGTAGTTTAAAAACGTAAATCATAAATAATTCATTGTGCGAGTCAGAATCTGGGATTTATTATAGAGTTATTTTCATTCTAAGACACTTTATGTCTTTTTATTACATTCTAAGACACTTATTACTACGGAGGTAGTTTTTAGTGGTTATTGACCCTCTTGCCCTCAACTAAGCGAAACTAGATGATGACTTTCGGTTTACTTTTTTTTTTCAGTTAGAATAATTTGAATTTTGAATTTGTTTAAAATGGTGAAACCAAAACAATAATAAATTTTTTAATTTTCACGACATTTTTTTTAACTACAAATTCTTATCTTCTTATCACAATTACCAAGACAAAGAATGTAAACGCAGTTATCGGCCGGAAACAAAAGTACGACGACGAAGACGTTGTTTGATAATAACATCTCGTCTACTTGATTCCTCTCTCGTCTACGCCATAGCTCCTCCACGCCAAGCTCTATGGTCTTCAATTCTTGGTTCCACCTGTTGTATACACCACAGCTCCTACTCGCCGTGCTATCTGACCCTCCTCCGTGACCTGCTTCTCACCGCCGACTCACGTCTGCGCCAATCTGCCATGGCAAACTTCTCCACCATGGGATCTCCTAGTCGCTGCCTCATCCGCCGTACAAGCAATACCTCCACGTCGTTCCACCGCGCCCAGCTCCACCGCCGTTGCCATCCAGAGTCGTCGTCACTCGGGTTCTCTGGATCGAGAGCTCAGCGACAATGGATAATTTTCTCATAATTTAACCGTTAGTCCTTCAAGTTCTTCCTTTTTTTTGTTTTGTCCCTAAAGTTTTATCATGTGCAGAGTTTTGTCTTCGTTTTTTTTTGGTGGATCTTCCTTATGTAATTCTTTGGTCAAAAACACTCTTGCTAGTTGTTGTTATCAACTAAGGTAGAAGAAGTCAGTTATTGGTTTTTTGTTGGTTCTATAACTCGTAGTCTCTTAGCATAAAAGAGTTCAATTTCCTTTGGTGTTTCTGCAATTGTAAAGTGACTGTTGTATTATTGTTTTGTTAATATTCAAATTATAGTGTCTGCGCGATGGTGTACATATTTAGTAGCGTCTGCGTGTACACACGTAGAAAACTTAGTATGTAGGCATGCATGTTTGAGTGTGGATATGTAAACAGTATACTAGAGCTTGTATGTGTGCGTGTACACATGTAAAAAAACTTGGTGTGTAGACATTTTTGAGTGTTGATATGTACCATGATGTTTTAGCAAGCGGCATTACTTTTGTGTGAAACCTTTGTCTCATAAGTATATGTGAAAATAGATGTACAACCATATAATAATATCCATGTGTACACGGTTATAATGATATCCACATGTACAACCATTGTATAATATTATGTGTATGTGTGTACAGAATCAAAAGGTGCTTGTAAAGTTCATGGAAAATGCAGATTGTTTTGAGTCCAGCTCATGATTGGTTATCAGCTAAACGTTGTTGATAGTAGTGGAATCACTCTTAGCACTGTTCAAGAGGAGGTGAAGTTAATGTGCCTCAAGTTCTATGTATAGCAATAACTACTGCAATTTCAATACTTTTCTTTTTGAATTAGTTGTGTACACTATTTGCAATTTTGATACATTTGATATTTCAGAAAGCATCATTATTTTTGTATGACACGTTTTCTTAGTCAATATCAATTTACATATGAATAAATTATTAAGTATGAAGCTGTCTAAACAAAATGATTGATACTGATAAAAAAATAAAACTTACTGTAAAATGAAATAGCCTCCAAATATGTACAAAACCATATAGTAGTATCTATATGTACACTGTTATAAGGTATCCATATGTACAACCTTATAACAATATCCATGACTATGTCATATGTCTACATATGTACAATCGTTATAGTTATACTGTACACAATTTTATTTGTGTAACATGTACACGATTATATATTGAAATATATATTCTTGGTGTACACATACAAATATATATTCTTGGTGTACACATACAAATGTATTTTTAAACATGTTCACACGATTAAGCAACGAGGGATTTAACTTTGATCTGAGCAAAACACAAGTCCAACTCTTTCTTGTGAAGATCTTCCATACACTATCCGTAAGCATAGACTGCTAAGTTTTCGGTGCTGTTGACTACTTGGCGGTAGCCTTTAGCTTCCACAAGTGGAGAGATGGCGTCTATGGCGGTAAAGAATTTGGTGACGATGAGACTTCTTTGCTGCGGCGTCGTTGTTATGTTACTACACATCAAGTCTAGAAACAATTATCTAAGAGATTATGGACAAGAATATAAGATTTTGGATTCATCTGTAAAAAAAAGTAACGACGAAGAAGATGAATCAAGAGTAATTAACTAAATATCATTGGATTTATCTTGACCATTCATATTAAAAAAACAAAAGTAAATCTGATGGTTGAAAAATTAGACAGATATATGTCTTGTCAAGATGTGGAATGGATGATCTTAGCCGTTGAGAGGTATGAGAGATGTGTGGCTGAGGTTAAGTCCCGCCACATGTGTAGTTAGGTTAGTCAACTATGTCTTTAAGATTAAATTGAATCAGTTAACAATGAACTACAAAGTTGAAATAAAGTGTCCTTGTAGAAGAAAGTGACCTATCATGATATTAAAAGATGAAAAGTGACTCTGAGTGATATTATTTCTTTATTATATACTTATTAGTTTATACGTGTAACAAAAGTGTTATGTAGCCTTGCGTGCAAAGAAAAACAGAAACGGGCACCGTTAGCCAAACCCTACAACCTTATCTCTGGTATAAAAGCCATAAAACTCTAACACAGACCTCTACTTCTGCGGCTACTGCAGAAAAGAAAAATCAATATCCTCACAATGAACTCCTTGGGTAAGTCTTATCTGGTCGAATAGCTGAATTGTTTTGTCTTTTTGAAGTTTCTGTTATGTTATCAAAATATTAGGAAAAAAGTTTCTCAGCTACACCATGTTTAGTATAATATGGTGCAAACCATCCAGAGTTTAGAAATGTGTCGAAACCTATACGAAATATATGATAATACATGTCACATATACGACGTTAATAAAAATATGGTGCCAACATCATAACGAGGTTTAATTGATTTTAGCTTAAATAATTGGGGTCAGAGCGTAATTTCTTAAAGTTAAACTCCAATTAACAAAACCCGACCCGACCCGTTCGATAAACCCGACCCACACTTAACCATTTCCCCCAAATCGATTTCATTAGGGTTCTAAACAAGAAAAAAAATTGGGAATTTTGAAAAGAGAGTGAGAGATTCGTCAGAGACAAAGAGAGATTGCAGAGACAGAGAGAGAGATCGATTCAGTTTCCATGGGTCGTAAGACTTCTTCGTTGTCCAGACTTGGTTTGATTTTGATGGTCTTGTATATACATCTCGGCTAAGGCAGCAAACACTGCAGATCCAATGGGAAGAACATTTTCATCAAGGAAGAAATAAGGTGAATGAACCGAATGCACAGAACCGACTTGTTCGTTTCTGATACCGATTCCTAGATAGTAACCAGGTATTTTCTGTTGATAGAAGGCAAAATCTTCGCCCGCCATTATCTTCTCACCTGGTGAGACCTTCAATTACCACATCCGGATTCGTCGCCGAAACTGAATCGATCTCTCTCTATGTCTCTGCAATCTCTCTTTGTCTCTGACGAATCTCTCACTCTCTTTTCGAAATTTCGAATTTTTTCTTGTTTAGAACCCTAATGAAATCGATTTGGGGGAAATGGTTAAGTGTGGGTCGGGTTTATCGAACGGATCGGGTCGGGTTTTGTTAATTGGAGTTTAACTTTAAGAAATTACGCTCTGACCCCAATTATTTAAGCTAAAATCAATTAAACCTCGTTATGATGTTGGCACCATGATTTTATTAACGTCGTATATGTGGCATGTATTATCATATACATCGTGTAGGTTTCGACACATTTCTAAACTCTGGATGGTTTGCACCATATTATACTAAACATGATGTAGCTGAGAAACTTTTTTCCAAAATATTATCCTGTTGAATGATGGGCTGTTTTAGGCTATGTTTTAGGCTTTATCCCTATTTTCGTTTCTATTTGATTATCCTGTTGAATCACGTGCTGAGTTGATTCGATTCTTAAAATCACTTCTTGTTTTGTCTTTTTGAAGTTTCTGTTATGTTATCAAATTGCATCATGTTCTGTTTTAGTCAATCGATTCTGATTTAGCCCTATTGTTGGTCATTCAGCTGACGAACAAGTGGAGGACTCGATGCCTATTGCAAAACCAGTAACTACTACAGGTAAAAAAAAAAGAAGATAAACTTTTGTTTTTAGATTGAAAGCTTTGTGTTGATTAAAAGCCCTTTGTCAAAAAAAAAAAAAAAAGCTTTGTGTTGATTTTGAGCTTCTTTTTTTTTTTTTTCATTCTTTCTCTTAGGTGAGACCGTGTTGCAACCATGTTCCAGTAGCAAAACAAATCTGAAGAGGCAGAAGATACACAACGAGAGTAAAGCAAATTTGAAGAAGCAGAAGGAAACCGAGGTTACATTTCTGTGAAATTCTTGCATAGTTTGTTTAAAAAAAAGAAAACTGCAAAGGTTAGATTTTTACTTGTCCTTGTTGTTTTTGTCTATTAAGAGAGAGAAGGAAGATTCTTGCTGTTATGGATGTGAAGGAGCGACCGGAAATAGTCTTGAAACCATTTTCGTTAAGGGATTTCAACATTTGCGCCCCAGGGATGAAATCAAGAATGAATTGAGCAACTTTTTTGGTTCTTGTGGAAAAGTCGTAAGGGTTTTTGTTCCCATGCAATGTGTTACCTGTGTTCCCTTGGGGTTTGTCTCTTTGTTCCTCTTTTTTTTTTGTCTACTCGTATCATATAAACTAAAGATTGTGTCGTTTCTTAATAACAGATTTATTTTCATTGACTACTCAAATGGCGAAAATGAGGCGTTAAAACTAAATGGAAGTTACATGGGAGGAAGAAAGCTTGAGGTGAAGATGGCTACTAGTAGTGATGAATACTACGGGTTTGTTAACTTTGCTGGGTGTGACCTTTGTCGTGGGCCAGGCAAGCTCAACCTCAGAGCTCGCAAGTAATCTCCCCCCCCCCCCCCCCTTTTCCCCTTTTCCCTCCTCTTGGTTATGCATCTTTTTTTTTTTTCTTGATAACAAAGTAACGTTTTCTATTGATATTGCAGGCCGTTTGACTTCGACAAAGCTTATTTCAAAATTCTGGCCGAGAAGGCTAATTCCAAAATTTAAGCCAAATTTCACCACTGAACCCGAGCTTCTTTTATTTTTATTATCTAATTATTTTGTCTTGATTTTGACTCTGCTATGCTTTAAATCAAATTATGTATGAAACTCGTTAGTATGGAGACTGTGATTTTCAGAAAAGTTTGTTGAAAAATGATTTGGCCTTCCATTCTCTATAATTATATGTGATTAAGTTCCATGTTGTTTATGTCATTTAAATCGTGTGGGAAAATTTTCTTCTTTCTTTAAGCGTTTCGTTTTCCCCTTCAAATCTTAGTTTTCCATAACTTCTCAGCCGCCACCATTGTTGGAGATCTTCTCCGTCCACCATCCCCGCCATGACTTAGAAGATGGCTGTAGGCTTTAGCTGACATTCAAATACGGCGGGACGTGCTGTAGGCTGTGTCTTGATTTTCAAGAAACGGCAGTTGGTTCGGGGTTTGTTTTGTTTTGGTCTTCAGTGCATGAAGCATAAAGATCTTTACATGTCGATATGGTCGAGTCTCCTAGTGGAATTTCAAGTTCACTTGAACAAAGGCTGCTTCTTTTTGTGAACCAAGGCTTAGAATGGTCGGCCAAGTGGTTAGAGATAGCTCCTCAAAGCTGTAACTATTTAATGGTCGGCCAAAGAAGAAGCATAAAACAAAAGCTTCAAAAAAAGTTATGTCTTATTTAAGAATTTAAGAATGTTTTTTTTTTGAAGGATTTTGTTTTTTGTATGTTTAGAACTTGATATATATGTTGTTTTGAACTATAATTGACACATTAAAATTTGACTACAATATTTACTAGGTATTCCTATAAGTATATTAGGTTACTAATTATTTATGACTTCTATAAACTTGTAAATATATTTAAAACATGTCTAAAACATGTGAAACATGTTTAACACATGTTTAAAACATTTATTAAAACATAATTAAATTTAAAATGTTACTATAAACTAATACTTTTAATAATACTCAAAATAATAGTAATATTAATTTTCATAATCATATTTATATAAAATTTAACATTAATTAGTGATACTCTTCGTAATCAGAATCAGAATGAAACCTTGTGAAAATTTACGGAATCTCAATTCCAAAACGCTTCTAAAATATTTTTTCTATAAACATGTTTGAAGCTTACGATTCCGTTTTCTTCAAATACAATGTCATAAATCTATAAAAATATAAAATTATAGTTTTTAATTTATATAAAATTTAAATTTTAATAATAGTGAAATATAGAGAATAGAAATATACAAATATTCATAATAATACTATAAAATTATTTATTAATGGAACCCAAAAAAAAAAAGATTTTGAGAGAGAGGAAAGAGAGAGAAAAGAAAAAATAAGAGAAGGACTTTAGTTAAATAGTAAATTATGTTTTTTTTCTTATTTAACCCAATTACAGGTATTTAAAATTGTATGTCTCTCCGTGTGTGTGGTAGAAAACAATTTTGTAGAGAAAATTTTATACGCATTCCAAAGCTTTATTAGAACACCTCTAAGAGCATCTCCATTGGAGAATTTAATGAGAGGTTCACACAGTTTCCAAAAAAAATAATATAATAATATGTTTTTTATGAACCTGTATCACTTGAGCTCGCTGAAATAAACCTGTATCAACACTGTTTGCGGATTCACTGACACGTGGCACTCGCAATTGGTTGGTTTGTTAATTTTTTTTTTTTTGAAAAACCAAAAAAAAAATTATAATAATCAAAAGTAGATTTTGGGAAGAGTTCACCAATTAGGGTGTTCTAATAAGGGTTCTTCTCATTAGAGATCTTAAAATATGTACTATGTATATATCTATGTATGTATATATTATATAGGTATAAGTATTTATGAGATCTTCAATTTTTGTGGAATCCCATAGACAAAAATTCTTAAAATGAGATTTTAAGAATCTTTAAAAAAATTTGTTTATGAGATTTCACAAAAATTGTAGACTCTACAAATACTTATATCTATATAATATATATTTATATATACATAGTACATATTTTAAGAACTCCAATGAGAAGAACCCTGTTGGAGGTGCTCTTAGTTCCAGAGTCACAGTCAAATAATACGCACAATTCACATTGTATCCAGTTGATTATTATATACACCCTCTTCTTACCAGAACCAAGAACAACGAGTGTACTAAAAGAGGGTGAAGCTCCTTTGGGAAAAGGTTTGCCACATCGGTACAAAACATACACTACACGAACCATTAGAAAGATTGATAAGATGATTAGGAGTGAAGGGAAGGTGCATTTGGAGAGCATCTTCGAGTAAATGCAGCAATGGTGGTGTTCCTCCATGCTAGCTCTCTCTTCTCCTTCCAAACTATAATTCGAACAAAATTTCATGTAGTCCAGTGGCGCTTGAGGGATTAAACCCAATACGGCGAATCCTGGTTCAAACTCCGCTGGCCACACGGATATGGGCTATTGCTTTCGGCTCATTTGAATGCCCAGGAGAGGGTCTATCCGTGGGCTGTACCTCCACCCGGGGGTTAGGTCTGTGTCTTTAATAGACCCGGGTTTAACCCTTTAAGTTTACAAAAAAAAACATTAGATACAAAGTTCAAATTTTTGGATATTGGCTTCATAATTGAGGATAAAAGAATCTAATTTTCAGTAATAAAACTTCCATTGGCGAAAAATGATTACAGATCTGAAGCTAGAGAGGATATGTTAGCAAAAAGGATCCATTTACTTACAGCCGAAACAGAAGATCTACGACGGAGACGGGATCAAGAAGGATTGGTGTTGAATTTTTCAGTGGTCGCCGTGATTTTACTGCTTATAATGCACGTGGCGGTAGCACGTCACTTATCTTTAAAAAAATTTCTATGATATACCTACAAAATTACCTTAAAAATAAAAATGACTAAAATAAACTTAACATTTTATCAAAATAAGTAAATTATATACTTATATCCATAGGGTTAATTAATCTAAACATTAAATTTTAGAGTTAAAGAGTTGGGTTTAGGATTCAAAGTTTAAAGTTTATAGTTTAGAATTTAGGATTTAGAGTCGATAAGTGGAGTTTTAGAAATATGATTTCAAATTTTAAAAAATAAAAAATTTAAAAATTTTCTAAATAAAAATTGTCATTTCGGTCATTTTAAGTTTTTGAGGTCTGTTTTTGTGATAAAAATTTAAAAATATATATTTGAGAGAATTGCTCTTTATTTTTATGTAAACCGAATTTAAGAGCATTTTTTTCCGGTTTAGTCAAGATATCCAAAACATTAAGAATCTCTTGAGATGACACAGTTTCAAACTTTCAAAAGATATTTTCTTTCTCTCCTTGATCTCCTTTTCAGTGTCTTTGATATCGATGATGATACAATACCAACTCAGTTTCAAGATGGGTTTACATTTCAAACCGCTGACAAACAGGTAACCGAACGATTCTCTCTTAGTTTACTTAGTTAGGTTTTAGTTTATGCATGTAGTAGCTGAAGAAAAAGAAAGGTTCAGTGCCCAGAGCAAGAGCTTCTCTTCTCATAACCGCACGTAAGCTTTTCACATGCCCCTTCATAGAGTTTCTATCTTCTAACACACGCATGCGCATATTTATTTTGTTATATATTATATTATATATTCTCTACTTGTTCAATTTTTTTTTTTAAAAACACTAGGGAGTTTAGTTTCAATCACGTTCACAAGATTTATGCTCTTTTCATGAATATTGATTTTCTATAGATATTTTTTTACACATTAATAAACATATCTAACCTTAGTGAGTTTGTGTCAAAATCTCTCCTAGTGGCTTGGTGTCAAAAGACTGGTAGTCTCTTCACTCTCTTCATCGGTTTCCCAAGCCATTATGGCTGGAGTCAAGAGAGGCTTAGGTGGGACCACTAGAGCTTCTACACCTCCCTCTAACATTTCAACAACCTTTTTCATCGGTGGACGATCACATGGATTGGTCTGAATACACCACAAACCCACTAATGTCATTTTCTTCACTATCTCCTCTTCCTCTTCAATAACATGATCTCCTACTCTCATATTTTCATTCCTCTCCAGATCCTCATATATCCAATCCGGAAAGTACATTGTACTCATATTAGACCTAGAAGTTTCAGCTCTCTCTCTACTGGTCACCCCGATGAGCTCAAGCACCACCATTCCATAACTATACACATCAGACTTATGCGAAACTGCTCCATAACTCTTGGAAAACACTTCAGGAGCAATATAACCAACGGTCCCTCTCGCGTCCAACATGGATATAATGCTATCGTTTTTCTTGCAAAGCTTAGCAAGACCAAAATCCGAAATCTTCGGGTACAAATCTTCATCTAGGAGTATATTCTGTGGCTTTATATCGAAATGCACAATCTTTGATACACAACTATTGTGCAAGTAGTCTAAGCCACGAGCAACACCTAACGCAATGTTGTATAATGTTTCGCAGTCCATCTTCGTTGACATATCTTCGGAAATAAACTTGTCAAGGGATCCATTAGGCATGAACTCGTAAATGATAGCTCTCTTGCTCCCTTCATAGCAGAATCCAAATAGAGAAACGATGTTGACATGAGATGCTATGCTCATGCTAGCTAGTTCGTTGATGAAGTCTTCTCCATTCTCTTTTGGGTCTTTCAAGATCTTGAGTGCAATATCTTGTCCGCTCGAATCGGGTAGTTTTCCTTTGTAGACAGTTCCATATCCTCCTTTTCCAAGAACATGAGCGAATGAGTTTGTCATCTTCTTGACGTCTGCATAACTATATCGTTTCAACATTA
The DNA here is from genome assembly GCF_000309985.2 of Brassica rapa. Lineage (NCBI taxonomy): Eukaryota > Viridiplantae > Streptophyta > Magnoliopsida > Brassicales > Brassicaceae > Brassica > Brassica rapa. The sequence continues at coordinate 24,382,654 of NC_024797.2, forward strand.
CAACCGCTTCAATGTTCTCGTAATTTGAATCACGCTTTCTTCTCGCATTCTTTGCTCTCACCATTACCACAACCGCAACAGCAATGATCAACACGGCTAAAGCTGATGAACCTCCTGCAAGAGACACAAGCAAAAGTTAGGTGTAATGTACATGAATGAGCAACATAGTTGTGGTTGCAATGAAGGTGGTACCGAGTATGGGTTTTAACTTCCCTTTAGAATTATCTGCAAATTTATCAAATGAAAAAAATTATGATTAATAAAACTAAAAGAAAACATTGCATATATATATATATATATATATATATATATATATATATATATATATATATATACATTTTATAGAATGAGGAAAAGAAAAATTACTTTTGGGTCCTGCAAATGGAGACATGGAGCTTCTGTTGTTGTTACCCAACCAAATATCATAATTACATATATTAGTTTATCAAAGTCGTTGAAACCCATTTGTCGAACCAATATAATGTGTATGCATGTATGCATGAACCAATATAATGTGTATACATACATGACTATGGTTAGAAATGTTTAGGGTTGATGTTTTTCTTTTTATATGATGTTTTAATCGTTTTCCTATTATCATTAAGTTGTATATGATTAATAGTAGTTCATAACTTAAAAGAATTAACCTTAATCTGTAAGAGAGAGAAGGATTAAAAAGAAAATAGCTTAAATATTCAGCTTATAAGATTTATATCAACTTGGTATCGAAGTCTAAAGATTCAATGGGCAACGGTGACTCCATGACAGTGTTTCTAATAGAAACTAGCGAGATGATGGAGGCGATGAACCAAAAGATTATTCAGACTATGGATGATAAGTTTAAATTGATTCTAGGACTTCCAATACAACACCAAAAAACATGCAGTGTTTGGAGATGACAACTTTTCTCCAACACATTTTGATGCTGCGTGCCAGGAAGTTCGTGAGTAGACCATTGGTGATGCTAGAAAATCTTTGTGAGGAGAAGTTAGCATAGCAGGAAGATAGAGTGACATAGAGAAACCCTAAAAGGCTTCTTAAGGTTTCATTCAAGTAGATTATAGTGCTGTTCGTTTTCAGAACGAGCTGCTTCAACGACGAGCGATCAAAAATGTAAAGGATTTTTGATAACTGCTCAGCAACCAATCAAATTAGAGAGTTAGAAGAGACAATTAGTGGATGTTGGCGTCACGTCACGTATGAGGTGGGAGACGCTGTTATTTGCAGTGGCAATAAAAATACAGAAAAACGAGCAATAGCAGTAGCCGGCCACAACTATACAACAACACACTGTTAAAATTTCTTATAAAACGAGAGGACGACTTAGTAGAACATGCAGGAAGATACGTAGAAGATGTCACAAGCATATCGTGATTTGGAGCTCGAGGACAAGCTCAGTCGAAGAAAGATATAATGACACATGACTATGGTTAGAAATGTTTATGGTTGGTTATGATATTTTACAATAAGAGTTCTGAAGATTATCCCTTTTACATATGGTTTTGATGTTTTTTTATAGTATGATTAGCGTTTTTCCTTTTATTATTAAATTGTATATCTATCTAAGAATTTCTTATGAATTATTGTTCTTTCCAAGAACTAACCTTAATTTCCAAAAGGGAGTAGGGTTAAGAGGAAAGTTATCTTAAATATTCAGTTTAATTATTGAGTGAACTAATGTTCATATCAGATTTTCACAGTGGCGGAGACACAAGCGTTATACTATTGAGACTATGAGAGGAAGAAGGTTTGTAATTAAAAACTTACTTCTATAAGTTCCAAGGTTATGATATTAATGTGTGCGTGTGTGCCTTTTTAATCAATTCCCAGCACATGAAAGAGAGTCTGACCTTGTGTTATTGGGAATGGACGAGGGACAAAAGGTGAGGACGAAGTCAGTTGACTTAGGGCATGTCATGGTGCTGTTATTATCTTCGAAGGCATAGCTATAGGTGAGTGGGCAAGCTTGCTCGAAGTTCTTCGTGTACATCGTCCTCTCGCATCTTTGCTTTGACCTGAAGTCATTAGTGCAGCAAATTTCTTTGGTGTTGTACTTTCTGCACGCGCTAATGCAGCCGATTTGTTTCCCACCGGTGAAAAAACCAAGATCCTCTGGACAAGTCTTGTTCAAGTCAACCAAACAACCGGCGCTGATACATGTCTGGCTAGGCTGTGACGGGACTACCACTAAGGGAAGGTTGTAACCGTGCTCGACAGTGATCGTGTAGCTGCTAACTCCGCCGTGGTCCATTCTAAAGTAGACATACGTCACGGCAGACCAAGAATATGAGCCGGGACATTCTATGAAGCCGGATTCACAGTCTCCGGTGGCGCACGAGAAGTAACCACTCGAGTTGGTTGAGCAGAGCGTCCTAGCCGAGATAAGACCATACCATGAAGACGGCGCCTGCAGGACACGCGCCTCGCCGCTTCTGAGAACGAAACCAGTGGTGGAGAGGTTTGAATCATATGAGAAGATAACTGGCCAAACTGTCTGATTACATTTGTTCTCTATGGTAAGGATACTCCCTGACAACACTCCTGCGAACATAGTTAAGAATACTGATTAGGGAAGAAAAAAAAGGAAAATATATCAAAAAAAATTAGAAACAAAACGTACCGGACACGAACAAGTGTGAAGCTAGGAGGACAATCAGTACCAACTTCTTTGCCATAAGTTTAAAGAATTTACTAACAATAAACTCTGAATTTTTTTGTTACGTTATCTTTTGCTTCGTCCTTTTGGTTGGTAAAAAACTGGAGGAATTCTTCAGGAGCCTGTTTATGTCTATCTTCTGAACAATCAACTCAGCCACCTGTTTTTTTTTCCTGGGAAAGGTGTATTATTGTTAGAATGAAAGTAAAAGTCTTTTAAGTCTTAGGTACCAGTTTTGAATAAAAAACTAGGACTTGTCAAGGCTTTTTTTGGCTAAAGCATAAGCCACCTCACTTGACTCCATATATAGATGTTTGAAAGAGCAGCTCGTGAACTTCAAGGCCCCACCAATTGATATTTTTTCGGATATTGACAATTTCTAATGAAAACGTTAAAATGTGGAGATGATCAATCAAGACTTTGCAATCTCCTTCAAGAACAATCTCTGAGCATCTTTGAAAGAGTATATTTTGGATGATTAGTAAAAGTATCTTTGCTTCTGCCTCCAAAGCTGAATCCACCAACCTGAGTCTAGTTTCTCCCCATTGACAGATGCCACCTGAATGATTTCGTATTTCCCAACCACCTAATGCGATGCTAATATTAGTTTTTTTTTTTTTGTTAGCATGCCATTATTAGTTTATAGGCAGGGCCGGCCGGTGCGACCACTCCGGGCCAAGCCGTGTCCCCCGTATAATAATAATTAAAGGGTTTAGTTTTTTTAATAAATTTATATTTTTATATATAAAAAGTATAAATATAATAAATAAAATTAAAAAGGGTCTGATATGTATATAATTTTATTTTCACTACAAAATATATAAAATATTACTGATTAAATTTTAAAAATATTTTAAACATTATTTATATATAAATTTTAGAGAGTAAATTTTTTTTTTGCACTACAGTCCTTAAGAAGTGTTGAGCCTGCTCTGTTTATAGGTTAGCATCATATTTACATTTGACTACCGTATAGTAGAAGCAGGCCCGGCTCTCTGCATGTGCTAGGAGCACATTTGCATAGAACCCATTATAATTTTGAAATTTTTTTGCTCAGAATAAGGTCCGAAAATGTTTTAAATTATTTTTTTTTTAAAAAAAAAGGGTCCTAGATTTTTTTTTATTCTTCTTAGCCCTAAAATTTTTTCTTGAGTAAAGGGCCTCGTTTAGAACTGAGACGGGCCTGAGTAGAAGTCTGAAGAGCTTTCAACCATCCGCACACCTCTGCATAAGCGCACTGTCCACGGCCCGACGAGGATTCAGCCGTTTGTGTTGAAAGATCAACTTGTTGCGTGACTGCCATATTCTCCACAATAACTACAGAGGCATCAACTGTTGTTGTTTCGTTTGACCATCACTCTTCTGCAAAATTTAAAAGTTGTTTTACATTTTCTTCAAGAGAGTTAGAGCGTGTAAGTAGCTATTAGTAATTTGTGATAGTCGCCGTGTAGATTCCGAAACTGGGCAGTCAAATTACTGAATTATCCTTGCAACAAACAAAAAATGAAAAACATTTGACAGCTGTGGGATTTGAACCCACGCCCTTTCGGACCAGAGCCTAAATCTGGCGCCTTAGACCACTCGGCCAAACTGTCCACTGATAATTGGTAAACCGTTTAAATAATTTCATTAATATTATCAGACTTACAACTGTTACAAGAAATTTGTTAACGGATATTTTATAACTAAACAACTGGTTGTAGTGCATAGTTGAAAGCATCAATCATAGCTTCATCGCAAAAGATTTGGTCAAAAAAATTTGAGAACAGAAGTTGTATATAATGGTTTTACCGTATGTTTACAAGCATATTCTTCTGTAAAAGAGATTGGAAAACATAAATGTTACTTACTCATGTACAAAATAACATACTAGTAAAATACATATAATGATATAAATCTATCCATCTAATCAAACTTAAAATGGATATTCATATAGGTCTGATGTTTCTTTGATCAGCTTAATCACCTTTTTTTCTGGGATTTATGTTCTCCCAAGTCATGAAAAACTTAGCGAAGTACAAAACTAATCGGAAAAATCAAGTTTTCTCCTCATCTTGTTTTTGCGGTTGTTGTTGTTGCTGTTGAGCTTTAAGTTTCTCGAGCTGCTTACGAAGATAAGCTTGTTTGAGTTTCTCCCGACGATTAGTTGCCTGCTCTTGTCTCCTTTGCTTCAACTCTGTTGCCTTTTCTCTCGCTTGATTCACTTCTTGATGAACCTCTCTGCACAAACAGATTTTTCATTACTAATCACAGAGACAGAGAGATATATGTTGATTCACTATATAAAAGCAGAGGACTTAACCCTTCCTTCTCTCTCTTAGTGCTACTTATCAGACATAAAACTAAATGGAGAACAAGGAGAGACACAACAATAGAATTTACCTGACCATACGCACGTGTTGACTTATATCAGCTGTCTCAACCGCACGTCCGAGTCCAGCAAATTTAGTGCTAAACAGCGAACCATCATCCTCACCATCTGCTTTTAACTCTTCAGGTGGTGCCGAAACGGAATTGTTGCTGGTCCTTGGTGGCTCTAAATCATCTCCACGTTGTACCCCCTTCCTGAAGAAATCCACACAGTACTTCTCCTCAGCTTCTTCATCCGAAAGCTCCCCCCTAGCAAGCTTTTCATATAACTGAGCCTTCTTCTCCAACGCAGCGTAGCTAACTGCTCCGTCTTTAACCGCTTTAAGCTCCAGCTTGTCCCTGCACTTACCACATTCAAAAGCGAACTATTGAATCCAGAACCAAGTCCTATCGTCCTAAATAAGTTCAACTAACTTGCCCAAGTTTCAAACTTTACTGCTTAATCTATGTTCAATTTCATATAAATCAATCTAATTAAGCTTGGAAGCTCGATTATCTTCCAATCTCATTCAATTTGCATAAAAAACCCTAATTCCCAAATCATCAAACCTGAGATTCTTCTCCAACCTACCCAAGTTTCATACTTTTTTGCTTAATCCACGCCCAATCTTAATCGATTAAAAACCCCTAATCTCAATTCAATAAACCCTAATTCACAAACCATTTTGATAGCAATTTCAAAAAAAAAGGAAGATTCAGACTTACTTGAAAGCCCGACCCTCGACGCCGGAGTTTTTCGCGGCGAAAGAGTCTTTAGCGGCGATCCTCTCCTTGGCGCGGTGGTACTGAGCATCGGAGCCCGTGAAATCCTTCGTCAGCTTAGCTTCTTCCTGAGACTTATAAAGCTGAGCCTTGAGCTCCATGATCGAGGAAGGACCCACGCCTTCGATGGCGCGATGCTTCTTCGGCATGATGGAAGATTCCGTTATCCATCCCAGCGATTCGACTACCACTCTCTTCTTCGTATCCTCTTCTCCTCCCATCTTCTTCTTCGCTCTATGAATCTACAGAGCTTGACGATAAACTAATTATAATTATGTTAATGACGTTGGGCCTTTCGTTCACTAGTGGGCCTATCTTCGTTTGTCTAGGCCCAAATTTAACCCCTCGTCATGAACACTCGCAAGTGGAGCATGTTGACGTCACCTCCCAAGAAAAAGTTGTGAAATTTTTTATTTTCTTTATTAAGTTTATTAACTTATTGCTAAATCTTTCAACAATTCACCAAATTTGGACCCCTCTATAAGAAAGAGAATATGTATATCCCATATTTTTATTTTTCACTTTAAACTAGTTTTCCTCATGTCGTTCTTTTATCATGTTAAGTAGATAAAACTATTCAAATAAAAGTATATACTTAAAAACAAAACAAGGACTATATTTACAAAACTCACAAAAACAAATGGAAGCAAATCCAATAGCATATATCATAAAAATATAAAATATGATACTGAGTATCAGATCCAAAAAAAAATCAAATCGTTATATAATTGATCTTGACCAATCAAATCAGTTTAAACAGATTCACAAGTGCATTACTCTTGCGACAAGGCTGAGGAACCATGACCTTTTGTTCTTGATCATTTCCTGTTACCACTTGAATGGTTTGGTCATTACTTCTTCCACTCGTATTAGTATTTTGATGATGATTCAATTCATCAATAACCACTCTTTGCTTTTGAAAATGCTCCCATTTGTCTTGAATTAGATAGACGACGACAAGAAAAGAGAGTTGAGCTGTGAACAAGATTGTCCAAATACTTGAGTCTCTACTTGATGATGTCTTCTTATGGTAAGCTCTTATGCCTGTGTATATGTTTATTATGCCAATTATTGACACTATTGTTCCAAGAATCCAATGCAATAAGAACCATTTCAACCTCCTTTTGCTCCCTCTACAATGCAGCCGATAAATTCGCGAGAAGTGTGAGTTCGGAGGCATGGATATATAGACAGATAAAAAAGAGAATACTTATGGTACGTATATGTACCTAGAGGGCCTGAAGATACCGGTCAAGAATTGGAGCCACATGGCAACATAAAGAGCCAGGCCAAGTCTTTGATGGTTGTTGTTAAAGTAGTTCTCCAATGTTCTTAAAGACATTATAGCTCCTATTGTTGCCAAAACCACTGCTAGTATCTGCTCATAATAATTTAGGAGAAAAACAAATTATGCAATCTCATTTAAGTAAAATCCTTGTATTTTATGTGTGTATTCATATATGTATATATTGATGATGGATTTGAGCATGTGTATAAGAAACAGAGAGTGTAATCATAGTGTGTCCTTAGCTCATTTCCCTTAATATTCAAGAAATCATGATCAGCTATAGAAATTTCAAGAAGCATTTCCTTCTTAAGCTACCTATCTAAAATTAATTTCAGTGCACATATATCTAGCTGTTGAAATTGAGTAAATGTAAGACTAATATGAGTGCTTCTTCATATTCAATTTAAAAACATTATTTCGCTTATTTAAAAGTAATACCCCTGTTGCCAAAAAAAAAAAGTTTTACCCCTTAAATAGTACTAGATTTTGACCCGCACCCCCGTGCGGGTATTTTTTTTCTAAATATGATGCTATTTGATTTTTATGTCACTATTTAGAGTTTGGCGAAAAACTCGAATTAAAAAAATTGAACCGATCCAATCCGAATAAGTAGTACTCAATCCGAACCGGAATTGATTAAATATCCGAATTATTCAAAATTTTGGTATTTGAAGAACTGAAATCTAATCCGATCCGAACCGAAGTATTTTGGGTATCCAAAATAGATTTATATACTTATATATATATCAATTATTTTTAGATTTAATATATATAAAATCATCCAGGATATATATGATACTTTTAAGTTCGCTTAAATGCTTGAAAATATATACAAATAATCAAACGTAAATATTTTAAATAGTTAAAATATACTCAAAACTCCAAAAATACTTAAATAATTATTAATTCTCTATCCAAATATTTAAACCAAACCTATTTAAATTGATTATCCAAATCTGAACCAAATCTTCAAAGATCTGAACTGAACACGAAATCCCAAAAAGACCCGAGAACGAACCCGAACGCCCACCCCTAATCACTATTATATATATCCTATATGTGTCATCATAGGTTACAAAATATGTGTTATCATATAATTAATCGTATTTTATATGTACCATCAAATAAGTTTTCTTATAATTAATAATATTTTATACGTGCAATCATATAAATAATCACATATATTATATTTTAAAATTTAATGTGAAATATAAAAACCATAATTTAAGTTGGTGTTTGAAATTGGGCTTTGTATTGTATTTTTATTATATATATTGAAAACATTTTTATAATAGTTATTGGAAAATATGTTAGTAAAAATCAAAATTTGAATATATATATATATATATATATATTTGAATAAATTTTTGATATAAATCAATTTTAAATTATTATTTTGATTTGAATATATATATTAAGTAACATAGATCCATTACTTTTTAATATAATGTAATGGACTTCCAATTTTTTTAGTAGCATAAGCCCATTATTTTTTTTTCTAACTTACTGCTATCCATGTTTCCAAACAGTACTATTTTTTTAACTACTATCTATATTGCCAAACAATCTCAATGTGTACTTCAACTTTAATAATATAGATATTTAATATTATATTTATAGTGGAGAAAATGATTAAAGTGAGATGTCATCATGAGTTCAAACTAAAGATTTGAAATATTTTTCCATATCTTATATTGGAGAATGATACAATCTATTAGCAATAATATAAATTTTCCATCATTATAAATATTTATGAGGGGATGGATACTAATTAAATTACCTGGAAAATGACATGAAGGTAGAAGAACACTTTAACATTTCTTCCATTTTCATTAGCTTTATTGGCCATTCTAATGAAGAGAATCCCCATTGGCATAAGAAATCCCATTGAAGCCCATAAGAGAATGCCATGAAGCTTTATGCTGGTTATCATTTGATTACTCAACTGTCATTCAAAATTAAAGATAATAGTTCAGTTAACGGTTAATACTACTAGTAAATACATTCAAAAATATTATTAGCCAAAAAATATATATCCAAATGTACTGAGAATCCTATAATATATAAGCTTGTATAAAATGAGGAAACAAGAACCAGTTAAGTTATATTAAAAAAATACTTTAAAAAAGACTGTCTTGTACCAGGGATCCGTTGTTCTTGAGATGCCTTGGTGAATGGTTATCAATGGTGACGTCAAGAGATGAACAGATGACAAATGGTGACGCAGAGGATAGATAGAAGATAACAGAAACCAAAACAGTCCCTAGAGATGTGGAGATTTTCATTCTGATCTTAATTACACTACTAGCTCACCACACTAAGAAAACAAAATCCACTCTCTAAAACACTCTTTAATTCTCTCCCTCTAAGTCAGTTCCTTGAGAATTTAAGAAAGACCCGTGATATATATACAAATGCGTATTACTGAGGAAAACGGTGCATATGTGATGATGAGGGAGAGAGACAAATAAAGAATAATATGCATGTGATTGCTGGTGCAAAAGAAGCTTTAATGGAATGATTTGAAGGCTTAGCTAGTTAAAGAAATGATATTCAATTTGTTCATGGAGGGGATGGGCCAAATTCATAATAATAATTTTCTTTGATTTCATAAATTCAGTCACCAAATCCAAGATACCATCCAACATAATCATTGTCATTATATAACAAGTCAAAAAGACATAAAATAAAAAGAAGTAAGAAAGTAATATGTAATCGCTTGGTGATTTCAATTTGCATATCTTCATGTAATTGAATCATGATCACATCCCCTTTTCTTCTTGATAACTTAGTATATGCGCGCACACACACATATATGCCAATACGGACTCGCGCACACCACTCAGTCACTTACATGTGAGATTTTGGACTTTATCTTTATGTGTTACCAAAGAGAATACAATAATGGTTTTAGCTTTTCAATTTGGTCCCATAAGCAACCAAATAATCCACTTCTTCTAGGCTCCAATGATGTAAATTATGCTCATAGATTTGTAAGCTGTTTTGCAAAATTTATTGGTATGTAAGTTATCACAAATCATATTAGATAGAATAAGAGAGTTCTTTTTTCATATATAGTAGGATAAGAGTGTTCATTAATCTATTCATTAATCTATCTATGTATGTTCACATTACTGAAGTTTAAATTCCATTTTTCAGAATAATATTTCAAAAAGTGTAGCAACGTCATTAATTAATTGGCACTTCAGAAAGGAGAGAGTATATATGTATTTTTAAGAAAGAAATAAATTAGCACTTTTGAGAGTTTTGTCATACGTCTTCACTATTATTGATCTCAAAACATCATATAAATCCCATTTTAATAGAATAAATTATATATAAACATAAACATATGAATGGAAATTATCTTTTTCGTTTCATTTTCATGTTTTCGTCTGTCGACTGTTCCAAAAGTTCTAAGTTAGTTAGAATTTGGCAGATTAAGTTCAAAGTGGTAATAATCTCAGTCAGATCGGGATTGCGGAGATAACCAAAGGCAAACCTACTTTTAGTTAATTCACATTATCGTTCGAGTCTCGCGGTGACTTCACGTTCTTCGAAATGATTGCAAATGCATGAAACACTAACCAGACTATATATATGTTTGCACCTAATAAACTTTTTGGTAGGCAGTCCATTTTGTATCAACTTTTATCGTTTCTCCTTTTCTCTCTTAAAGAATTTAAGAAAACTAAAACTGTGAAGAGATCTGAAGGGGAAGAAGAAAAGTAAAGTTATACAGAGATAAGACCTATGTAAGCTGCTGAAAGAGAGAGCAAAGACGATATAACATATGCCATTGTTACTATCATTGGTTCCTTCAAGCCACTTAGCCTTAGGTGATGATGAAACGGCACTGTTTTGAAAACCCGACGCCCTTTTCCCTTTAAACGCTTAGTCGCCGAGTAAAACGCTACCTGCGTGCCACAACACACACATTAATATATATTTACATCATCAGCCGTTAATAATGGGTTGATTCTACTACTTTACCTGAATAATGACAGAAGCAGCTTCCAAGATAGAAACACCAGAGGATATGAACAATGGCAAGAACATTCCAGAGCAAGCAGCCATTGCAGCCAAAGCTCCACCGATGGCCAATGATCCAGTACCTCCCATGGACACAGATGCTCTGTACCGATTATGAAGTAGAAACCCAAAGCAAGCTCCAGCCATCGAAGCTCCAAAAATAGAAAGATCTGGTCGCACGATTAAAAGTAGTGAGCAACAAACACACACTATCTTCACTTGAAATGAAATGTCTTTATAGATTTATGAAAGTAGATGGCCATTAGGGACTAACCAGAGCAAATAGGAAGAACTACTATTGCCATTGCAACGAAAGCCAAGGCAGCAATACCTCCAGCCAATCCATCGAGACCATCGGTTGCTTTGACTAAGTTCCCCATGGAAACGAAGTATAACGATGTCAACAATAGGTAAAGTTTTCCCAAGCAAATGAGACCTAATGGTGAAGGCAAAGGAACCAACATCTTCCTGGAAAAAAAGATATTCAGAATCAAGAATCTGAAAAACCGAATCTATCAGTAGCTAACTGTGGTCTGGCTTTGATCTAATCAAGTGGATCCTTTATTCACATGTACGTTCATATGAAAGTGGATACGCGAGTTACCCTCATATATGCGTTGATCAGATTAGTTATAAGATGCTATACATGCCATAAGGAGATGATATGCTTGCCCTCTCCAACCAAAACGCAAAACCTGTCCCGACCGCTCCCTGTGATTACATGCCAATGGAACAAGTCAAGAGGATGAAAACGTTTGAAACCAAAAAAAAAGATAAAGAATCAGTTAAAGTACCTCCAAAAGGAGTTGTATCTTTGCAGATAAACCGTTGTTATTATCACTGCAGAGGCTTAAAAAGTCGTCAACTAGACCAACCGCTGCAAACAATACAGTAACAGCTGCTGCTCCAGCGACTTCGATGGAAGAGAATTTAGTCATGGCTATTGCAACAATAACACCAATAGGAACAAAGAACAAACCACCCATTGTGGGGATTGTTTGTCTGCGGCTATGAGTAACTAGCCCTAGTCTCCTGATTGGCTCGTGCACTTTCATTCTGTCTAGCATGGGAACGCAAATGTAACCTGCTAAGGTGACTAAAATCGCCGATGTGAAGAAGGGCAGGCTCAAGAAATATGGAGGGAGAGGGAGTCTAACGATCTTCCAAGCAAAAGAGTCCATAAATAAAAGCAGGAGTGTCAAGAAGGCAAGAAGCCCCAAATTAATCCCGTATCTGATCCTGCAAATTATAAAGAAATCAAAGTCAGAAAGAAATAAAATTTTCACAAGAGAACAACTTGCTATAATATTTCGACTGGTGACCATTCTGGAAACAAGAAGAACGAATATAAAAAAAACGTAAAGGAATAAAATTGCAGAAATGAAAAGGAATGGTTGCTCCTTATCAAATTTAAGGAGAAATACTGTTGTTCTTTATTTCTCTACAAAAAAAAGAATGGTAGGGAATGAAAAAAAAAAATTTATTCCTCGTGAATGGTGATATTTTTTAGGAATGTTAGGGAATAGAAAATTTTATTTCTCGTAAATGATGATATTTTTTAGGAACGTTAGGGAATGCATTATTCTTCGATGTTCTCTGGTCACCATTCATACTATAAAGTCTCAAATCTCAAGGAAAGACTAACACTTTAGATCAGTTGTTTGACCCCAAAAAAAAAAAAGACTAACACTTTAGACTAACAATTAACCCACACACACGCGCGCACACGTATTCTAGTAGAAGATATTATCCCAACTCCAAATGTATTAATGGAAAAACATGAGAACAGACATTAGCTTGTAAGTGAAAGAAGAAGCAAAACGTGCCTGTGCTTTTTGCGGCCCCTAGGGAACTTGGCGAGCCTTTGTGCGGTTGTTTCAGTAACCACATTGAGACCGTACTCACCATCGCTCTCTTCGCCTTCACTAGAAGAAATGGAATAAGCAGCAGCAAATATGTCACCGGAATCATAATCAAATGAATCCTGAGGAAAACCACAACACGAAAACGTTGTAAGTTTTTGATTTCTCTACACATTATTGAAGTCAACAAAAACCAGAAAAGATTACGTCATCAAAGGCCTTGACTGAGAAAGAGCTAATATGCCCCATGGTGCATCCATGCCTTGCTACATTGAACTGCGTCGAATCCGAGCTATTAGTTCCACATTAGTAACAGATCTTACGGAAGACGAATCTACTGAAACCAATCGTATACTACTACTTAATCCAGCTTCTTACAAACCAAATGAAGGGTTACCTTGAAGGAAGAGGGAGATCGAGATTGGAGGACGCGAAGACGAGTGACGGAGAGGAGAGGCAGCGATTCGGGACATCGAAACGGATTCGGATGATGGATTCGGTATGAGCTCCCACTCAACGGTATAGATCTCATCGCATTCTCTTGCCTTGGAGAAAGTAATAGAAGAAGAAGAATAAGGTACGATTGGGTGAAGGTGTGGTCCAGTGATTGCGTGTGCTCCAACGAATCTCCGATTCCCTTTTTTCTTTTCTTTCTGTTGCAAACAACTACTACATTTCTCTCTCTGTGAAAATGAAATCCCAAAGACATAATAATCAATCATACTCTGTGGCCACTGATAAATCATAAAACCCACTCCAAAGGCCCATCGTCAAATATTATCCAATTATTAAAAGCCAATAAAAAATTGCATTTATACAAATACTAAAACATATATGTATTAGATTTTATAATCATTTAATTTTTTTATTTATATATAATCAGTTAAAACTCACAAATTAATCGTAAACACAAACAAATAAAACACTATTGAAATTAGCAGTTTTATGTCGCTTAGTAATTTATTTGTTGACATATATGGGCAATTCTCCTAGATAGATTATTTTTAAGTTTTGATCACAAATATAGACCACAAAGAAAAAAATGATTAAAACATTTTATTTAATAAGTAAAATGATCCTAATACCTTAGATATATAAAAAAATTAAAAAAATATTTTTATAGTTTTAGATTATATATTTTCAAATTCGAACTTTTTTATAACATTTTTTCTTAAAAAAAAATTTCAAATTTTTTTTTTATTTTTTTAAAAATTTTCTTCTTGTAATTTGAAAATACTTTTTGAAACTATTTTTAAAATTTTATTTTCAAACTTTTAATATTTTTTTTTTTATAAAATTTTAAATCTCAATCTCAAATCTCCACTCCTAACTCTAAACCTTAATATTTGGATTAGTTAACCCCTAGGAGTATAAGTGTATATGTACCTCTTTAATAAAACATTTTGATCACTTTAATCCTTAAAATATATATTTGTCACATAACCTTTTTTAATACTATCTTAGGGTATTTCCCTATATATATTTATAGAAGAAAAAGAAAACTAAATTTGACACAAGGAAATAAAAAGGTTTGGTTATATATGCGACTGGCTGCCCTAATTTAAATCTGATAATGCATGTCTTCTAGTTCTCTAGGTCCTTTGAAAAATTCTGTTGTGGGAGAAAGAATATGTAGAAAATGACTGACTAGTCCCCTCATATTCTTGTATAAAGATTGATATCATTACGCAAACTCCAAAGGTATACATGAAAAAGAGTCTTGGGAGGTAGGAATTATATCAACTGCCAACAAACATTATTGAGTTATGGTTCTTGTGACTGTTAGTGGAAATATATCTCCGGAGTCTAGAGAGAGCAAAATATATTTTAGAATGTGAGCTACCATTTCAACAACTCACGGGAAGTGTTTTCTTTTAATAAAATGTATAGTTGCCAAAATAATACGTTCTGATTTTTTTTTTTAAACTTCAAAATACGTTTGTAAGAGTAAGAGACATACACTGATACAGTTTCCTTCCTATAAATCGAATACTATGGAGAAACTCAGTTCAAAGATAAAATACTTCATGTATATTAATAGACGCATTATAAGTAATAACTCACGGAACCATTTTACACATGACTTACACTACAACACACTTCACACAAGCTAAATGTTATAGAAGTTTGTTACATTTTTTGGATTATGCGAAAACGAGTAACCAAAGAAAGCGATGTCCAACATGTTAGTGGGACGATAATCAAAATATCACAAATCATGAGTAGTGCGACTCTTTATTGTAGAAGCCTTAGAAAAGATATCACGAGTTACCGACATCTTAATTCTCACCCTAGAATTGGATTCTCACATGTCCAAAAGACAGACTCTTGTCACGGAAACATAATTTTATCTCATTTTTAGATTCTCATCACGTAGTAATAGTGATACGTGTCTAATGCGTGTATCGTGTGAGTGTGTTATGTGAGTGGGTGCTTGCTTATATAAAGTCTTAAACTGAATGAGAACATAGAGAAAGAGTTAAAACAAATATATCATGAGGAAAATGAAAGGTGATTTTCTCACATTGGCTCTTATATCTTTACTATTGGCTATCTCATTTGTTCATGGAGGAGGAGAGTCTGGAACCCCTGCTCATTCGGCGGTCAGCCAGAATAGTCCGACCGGAGGGTCCAGCGGTGCAAGTGGTTCGGCTCATGGACCTAATTGGGAATATGATTGGGGATGGGGATCAACACCAGAAGGTGGTTATGGCTATGGTTCAGGTTCAGGTTCAGGTTCAGGTTCAACACCAGATGGAGGAAAAGGGTCCGGGTTTGGGTTTGGTTCTGGTTCAGGAACTGGTGTTGTCTCAGGAGGAGGAGGAGCCACAGGCGGTGGCTCTGGCCATGGTAGTGGGACCGGACAAGCAAATGAAGGCGGTGGCTCAGGGGGTGGAAATGGTGCAGCTTCTCCAGGTCGTAGAGAAAGGAGCCAACACCGTTAAGCATTTCGTGTTACCTCTTTAACACATCTATAAATAAGACTGGAAAAGAAAACTAAAAGTATTATTATTGTAATGTATGAATACTACAAGCTTGATGAATAAATAAGGATCAAACGAATAATTAAAATAGTTGGGCGTTTCCTCTGTACTACGTATTATAGCTAAACCTGATGTATCTTTTGTTTTCTATGCAAAAAGTCGTGTATTAATATTTGATTTAGTAATGATCATATGCGAATATGCAAAAGGCATAGACTAAGAAACTATAGTTTCCTTATTTTCTTCTATTTTGATTTTCTTTTTAATTGTGATTGTATTCTATATAAATGAATTAACTAGCTATGTCATATATCTTGAATTAAAGAACAATATGTGGTTGATTCTAAACCGCTAGTGTTTGTCTATTCTGTGGCTAAGGGTCAAAGTAACACAAAGCTTTTGCCCCCAATATAAGTTTTTTCTTGAACAATAAACTGCTTTTATTTATTTACATATTAATTTTTCGTTATGAGATATCCATAAGTCTAATGTACATGATAAGGACGACGATAAACATATAATTTAATTATCCACCGAGTTGATTGGAATATCGAAATGAATATGAAATTTGTATTTATCGAACTTCAATAATTAAATTGTTTAGAAAAATATCCTAACCAATCACGTCATTATATAGTCTCGACAACTTTCCCTCTAAGATAGTCTCGACACTACAACTTGAATCATCGCCAACATCAAAATTGTCCAATACTCCAAGGTCATCTTTGCCTGTAGGAATAACAAAACATATTATTACATATTTTTATTATTATTACACATTTAATGCCCTCAAAACCATAGATTAGTGATTGTACCTTAGTGGCATAAGATGAATATGCGACAGATTCTGAATTCGCAGTGGTAGTCGACATTGTAGAAAATCCCAAATTGTAAGCCAATGATCCATCGGGTCGAAATATTCCATAATTTTTCTCAGAAGTAGGACCCGGTTTCATATCCTCATTGAACAAGGCGAATATATAAACATCTAACCTTGAATTCCGTCTCGCCGGAGTACCTTCGCCGGCGAATTGTCTCATCATAAGATTCCTATTATAAGTGGCAGCATTCGTAGGAGACGCTCCAACCTCTCCAGCATCTCCTTTTGAAGGCCACCCTGTTTCCGCAACCCTAACTTCTATGTTACGGTACCCTAGTTTCGCAGCAGCGAAAGCAACCGCATCGACTTGAGCATACATCATGTTGTCGTAATGTAGTCTTGTGTTGGGATCGGTCATACCGATGTTTCGGTTGAATAGGACATAGTCGATGGGGATTTTGTTTGGGTTGTCTTTATAGGCAAAGTAAGGGTAAGCATTTATCCAAAAAGGAGATCTCGTGGCTTCCAAGAATTGTAGAAGTTGTTGCATCACCGAGGAGACCTCTGGTTTGAAACTTCCGGCTGATGGAGGATAAGATTCGGCTAGGACGGCAAGAGAGCTTGGAGACGAGACTTCAATGTATCTATCTAAACCTAATTGGACCAAGGCTTTGTGGATGTTAATTATCGCCGGCATCATGTATCTATTTCAAAAAAGGAAAAAAAAAAGAAGAAGAAGCAAAGTTAGCATTATTGGATAAAAATTATTTCACCTACTTGAATAGATCAACAATATAGATGTCTTTTTGAACTAACAATATAGATAGTTTTGTAAGTATATAATTTTTGTTGCTTCTCTAAGAACATATAAATAGTAGCTTCTGTTGTATTATATAAACTCAAGTGTGAATCTAAGTTGTTTTGTAAACAGTGTGAAGATAATGTGTGAATATAAGTTATTTTTGATAATTAGCTTTTATATATATTGGATGCGGCAGAAAATCGTATAATCTTACCTTTAAGACGTTCCTAGCGGATAACATTATTAAAATCGCAGTGGAGTTTTGATAAATATTTTTTCGAATGATATTGTTATAATCGACCAAACTTTATTATATGTGAAATGACCAACGTAAAGAACTTATTGATTAAATTAATAAATTTGATTCGAGATTAGATACCCGATTAAACTAGAGTCTTCGTCGGTGAAAAGCTCGTTTCCGACCATGATTCCGGTGATCCTTGTGGCCGGAATATAGGGTTTGATGTGAGAATCCACCCATTGGAGAGCTTGTTGAGGATCTTGTAACAACGTTAAAACTTGATTTTCGATGGTGACGATGATCTCTATGTTTGAATTTGCGAAGGAAGTAAGAATTTGAGGATTAGTGTCGTAAATTCTTGTTTTGGTGATCCTTAGAGATCTCAAGAGATTAATAACTTTATCCGGTGAAGGCAAATTGTTCCCAACTTGTCCGTAATTGATACCAAGAGACGTTGCTTTCTGTAGTATATTTCCTGCATTTATTTCCAAATCAAAGAATCAGAATTTTTAGAAAACTATGCCATGCAAAACCTTTTTTAGACTAAATATGACAAAATAATGGTTGATAAAAAGAATAACTTCTTTGAAAATCTTAGACGTTGCTATTTTTGACGCGGCAACATACCGCATAACTTGAGAATTATAAAATATCTCTATATGAAAGTATACATAACGATGAAACAATCAAATCACCTGAGAGAACGAGAGAAAGCAGGAGAAAAACATTAATGAGATTAGGAAGTCTCGCGACTGTTCTTGATGTCATGTTGAGAAAGAAAGAGAGGAGGGAGAGATTGTTAAGCTTTTGGGTTTTAAGAAAGGGTTTAAGGGAATATAAATACACTACACATGAAGCCAGCCAAGTTGAAGAATACTTTTCTTTGCTTGTTTGTTTTTTTTCCACGTTTTTTATTTCGTAAGAGGAAATATGGTTTAGTTTTGAAGTTTATGTTTTAAATTTTGCAGCTGTTTAGCTTTGCCTTCCCTATACTGTTTTTCTCATTTATGCCTTTTTATCAATTGAGGGCTTTCTTCAAACCAGAACGAGGGATTCTTACTAAAAGTTTTATATATTAGGTTTCAAATATTTATATTTTATGTAAAATATGTTGATTTTAAATTTATGCACACTTAACTACGATAAAACTGCACATGCATGGAAACACATATGTGGGTGTATTGTTTACATGCATTCTACAAGTTGTGCTATTGTTTGCAGCTTTGGTTTAAAAAGTGAGCAGTGTTATTAAATTATCAAGAAAAAAGGAGAACAATAATGGAATACACGTAAGTGGACGTAATAGAAAATGGCAAAGTTTTCAATTAAGTTGGTTAGTCTGAATTCTGAAATAAAACAAACGTTTGCTCTCTCTATATATATACTAAAAGTATATTCCACGATAATCCGGGAGAAAAAGCTATAAATTAAGTATATCACAAAACAATAACAAAACTGATCTAAACAGACTAACTTTTAATATCATTATAGATGTTTTTTCAGTCTTACAACTCTCACTAAAGTAAACTCTAAAAAATTTAACCAGTCATATGTGTCTTGTAAAATCGTCGTATATATTATACACGTCTATAAATATAACTTTCTGGATTTAGGTTGATTGTTTCTCGGTTTTGGAATAGTTTTTGTCTTTGTTTTCCCAAAAAATAATTTTCATCTAATTAAACTTTTTGGTAAATAGATTTCTTAAAATATATAAAATTATTTTTTAAAAGTAATTGTCTATTTTTTAAAAAAAAAATCCAACTTTTTTCCAATTTTGTTGTTTGAAAATGATTAAATATTTTTTCCTTATTAAAAAATATCATTGTCCAATTCTACGGTAGTATTTTTCTACCAATCAAAGCACTGCTAAATGCTAATAATAATGAACACATGAGCACATATATTCAAGGCAAAATCTATTAGATATATAGTCTAATATTTTTGAAAAAGTGTTTTTAAAATATTAGTACAAAATACAAATATCATTAAATAAATTTTATTTACTTATTTAAAAATGAAAAAAAAAATTCTGGACTATTTCAAACATGAATTATATTCTCATCCATTAGCAGTTCCTGGCTTTTTCCAAAAACAAATACCGCCAGAAATGTGTTATATTTTATTATTTTAATTTTTTGAACTGATTCTTATTACTAATTGCGTCAATGGAGAACTATAATACGATGGAGGATTTGCTGGGCGTGAGAAATGCTTTAAAACTAAAAAATCTCTTGAGACAAAAGCTAATTGGAGATCCGATGTGACTTGACGTGTCAAACGATTCAACGGTATAAATTATAGTGAAGGAAGCCCCCTCCCCCGTTTCTCTTTTGAAATTTTTTTTTTAAATAGAAGAGTTAAACATTGGTCTGTTAAAGATACATACCTAATTTCTGATAAGAAGTACAGTTTATAAATAAATTTGTTCTCGGATGTCAAATTGATCGAAAAATAATAGCACATATCCGTATAAAATAACCAGGAAAATACAACTTAGTTTCGCATGGCAGGTAGATCAAACCTGAAATATGATGACATCCTAAACTCCTGGTCAAAAATCTGACATCCCAAAAACTTGGAATGTTTCTCCTTTGAAGTTTATTTTATGTTTTTAGAAAGGTTATTTATTTTAAGCTTGCTTACAAAGTTAAAATTCAAATCTCCCAAAAAAATAAAATAAATATAATTCAGATAAACAAACCAAATAAATTCAAGGGAATCCAATCAAATTAACATATACAAAAACTAAACCATTTATTATATAGGCGATCCTAAAACAAATCATCTAAAATTTAAGGTTTTATGAAAACTGAAAGTAGTTTTTATATTAAATTTAAATCAAAATCTAATCCAAACCAAATAATTTATAAGTTTTAATTTTACTTTGGATGTGAAAACTTACAAACTTAGAAAAACAAAAAAAAATCTAAAATTAAACAAAAATCATGATTAAACACCATTCATATATCAAAGGCAATAAACAAATTCCTGGATTGATATCGAAATTAATCATATACGACCAACGTAGTAACTAATATGTTGGTGGACCGGGTGATTGTGGTCGAGTGGTAAGGAGACGGGGCTGAGACACCAACATGTTTCAGGTTCGATCCACCTGCTGCACGAAACTAAGTCACAATTATCATGGTCACCCAACACGGATATGGGGCCATGTTTTAGGGCCCATTTGAATACCCGGAGAGAGGGTCTATTCGTGGGCTGCACCTCCCCTTGGGGATTAGTCTGGGCCTTTCCATGGGCATGGGATACCCCCAGGTTAATCAAAAAAAAAAAAAAAAAAAAAAACTAATATGTTGGTGGAGGTGGGAATTTTTAGAGGCGGGTTTCATCCACTTCAAACTCAGTGTAAGAATCTGATATTCCAGTGTTATAATACTCTTGACACAAAGAATGATTTACTAAAAAATTGAAAGATCATCCAAAATTAGAAAGATAGTCAACACCGAACTGATACAGTCAAACTAGAACGGAGAAGAAATCAAAGCATTAAATATAATTTTAAGGACATTTAATACGGTAAAGATTGCTCTTCATCATTTACAAAAAGAAGACCAATGTGAAACAGAAGAAAAATTAATTTTTCCTGTGGAAACCCTTTGAGTCAAGGATTTTTAACTGATAATTTATTAATGCTTCTACACCAACAAACCAAAATTTCAATTTTTTAAAAAAAATAATTTATTAAACAATTATGCAGACTACAAAGAATGACTTAAAAGAGATTTTTAACATGGTGCAAATAAATTCGATCAGACGTTAAGCGTAAATCTTTATAAAGCAGATAGTATTGTCAGTTGTCGAATCTTCTACATAATATTTTTAATAATTATAATATTTTAATAAATCAGCGTTAAAAAACATAAGAAAGACACATTTTTTCTTTTATCAAAAGAGACCCAACTTTCTTCGTATCAAAATTGTAGTCTAAATATTTATGTATTCTCTTATTTACGGAGAGCAATCAATCGAGAATCGAGGTTGAGTAAATAATTGATGAACAAAATATTTATTGATGATCTTATTAATAATATGTTATGATACAATTGTAAAGACTCAAAAAGTATTACCAGAGCACCTCCAAATTGATTTTTATGTGGTTTAACAAATCATTCTCAGAGAAGAGAAATCGATTTATTAAACAATTATGCAATCTACTGAAAAATGATTTACAAGAAATTTTTAACATGCTGCAAATAAATTTGGTCAGACATGAATTTTCAAATAAAGACTCAAGTAATGCAGTTATACGTAAATCTTCTTAAATCAGGTAATATTGTCGGTCATCGAATCGTTTATGTAATCTTTTTAATAATTTTAATATTTTAATAAATTAGTGTTAAAAAACACAAGAAAAACGCACCTTTTTTTATCAAAAGAGACTCAAATTTCTTCATATCAAAATTGTAGGCAAATATTTATGTATTCTCTTATTTCCTGAGAGCACCTGGAAGAGCTCTGATAAATGATAATACTTTTTGAGTCTTTATAATTGTATCGTAACATATTATTAATAAGATCATCAATTAATATTTTGTTCATCAATTATTTACTCAACCTCGATTGATTTTTGTGTGGTCTGTTTACAGTTGGTTAAACCTTTAGTCCGACGTTTAAAAGTTAAGTTTTGCGGTTGAGGATGGACTACGCGTCGATTTGTGGCAATTCCATAGCTAGATTGAATGACGCAACAGGCCATTTGTGTTAAATTATGTACTTTTTTTTTTTTGCGACAGTATAAAATTTAATGATAACAGACATTAGTTTATATTTTTATTTTCTTTGAATTGACATTTGGAGAACAGACGAATATGTTTTAATTAACAAATAGTCAAGAACGACTAGAGCAGCGGTGTGATATTTTTTCGTACGCGTTTATGACTAGCAATTTGGACTATGTGCTTGATTAGGCAAGCAATGGTTAAAAAGTCGAACTAAGTCACCAGTTAATCCTCTATGTTTTTACTTGGCAAAAAAAAAGGTTTTGGCTGGGAGCCTGGACTTGGGAGGTTCGTTGGCGGAAGCTAGACATCAATGGAAGGTATGAGGACAATGAGATTGCAGTGAAAGTCTCCTACATCTACTTGGTCACCATTCTAATAATTTGCTGGATTTTTAAAAATCACCGTCGACTACAAATAGAAATACTAGACCGTAGAATTTTCACAGTTACCAACTATTTATGAAACGGATAAGACCAAACCACCAGCAACAAAACCTGCCTGGCCGGTCAAGGTTAGAGTGGACCGACATATTTTTAATATTTTAGTTACGATGTGTAACCTGTCTCTCGTCCAAAAAAAAAGCGTGTATATATTTATGCATAAGCACAAAGTGCAGGGTTTGGACACAATCCAATGAAACAATATATATTAGATTCCCCACCCCCCCCCCCCCCCCCCCCCCCTCGAAAAAATATATATATATTTGGAAGTTTTTCATATAGGGATAGAGATATCTAAATTGTGAAAAAAAATTATTAAAATTCTTAGAAAATATTTCAAGCTCCCTATTTCACATTCGGTCTTTGACAAAATGAGACTAAATGAGTCTGTAATTAATATGTCCACGCATTCTTTTTTGACGTCATATATGTTAACTTTTATATAATTTATAACATGTGTATTGCCATAATATTTACATTCTGTAGTGGCTTCACACGTTAGACAAATCAGATCAGTTTGACGTATTATAAAACAGATATTGTGGGCCATTTATACGTAAAACATATAATAAATAAAATCGAGTCAAAATGGTGTAAGCATTACGAAATTTCCTTTTCTATAAAGTTGCCTACAAAATTGAATTTTTGTGGGTAATGGATAAGGATTAAGAGACAAAATATATGCATAAGAAAAGAAAACTTTGTAATGCAAAAAAAAACACTGTATAATGCAAGAGAGAAAGTAAAGATCTTATCCTTCGCCGAAACTGCTTTCTCGATAACCAGTGAACATCGTGCATGCATGGCTAAAAGCTTTTACGTGTGCTTTTTTTCTTTTTACTATTATAAATTAAAGTTTTATTATACTATTGAAAGTGTTTTTTCATTTATGACGCGCATACGTAAAAAGGGACTTAATCTATGTCACTATGTGTATGTTTCTCCTTTTCCGCTACCTTTTTCTGGTATAACAAAGAAAATGAGAGGTTGAACAAAAAAAAAACAAAGAAAATGAGAATTTCTAAGCATTTATAAGAAAGTATATCTGTTGTCAAAAAAAAAAAGTATGTCACTTGGGTGCGACATTAATGGATAAGACACGTCAGACAGTGGAAAGTTATATTGAAGTTCAAATGTAGTTGTCTTGTCTTACGTCGTGACATATTACACGTTTGTTATTCCTTTAATAAAATTTTGGTGACTCAAGTGTGAACTCAACATCAAATGTACTCTTGTCTTTTCTCTAATTAAACTTAATTATATTAAAATCTACCCAAATTGGGATCGACCTTTCGGTGAATTAGAAGATGGTTCGACCTTTCGGTGAGAAGAACTCGACGAGGATTACCAAAATAGTGTACCGACTGCCGAGATTCTGATCTCCGTTCCCGTACATTGTAATTTCATAAAGCCTGTATACGTGGTTGGCCTTCGTATATGTAGGGTTGTGACTTGTGTCTATGTTGCCTTAGTCACTTCTAAGAAGTAAGAACCATCTTTATCTTTATTGTCATCCAAGGGATATGAGAGAGTTACACTGAGAGACACAATCTGTCTTTCATTTACGTGAAGAGACACATTCTCTCTTTGACACACTTTCTCATGACAGCTGTTTTTGTGTGGATAGAAATAACCCTACTTTTTGTGTAAAGAGAAGTTTGTTTATTTTAAAGAAGGAAACGTAAGTTGAGCAAAATGAAACTAAGTTTGTTCTTAGTTGCAATAAATGATAAAAGTTCAAATGAAAAAGTAGATATATAAGTAAAAGTGAAATTTTTGGGGCGTTGGATCTATTTACAGGCATAAGATCTAACGACTGCAAATATGTTTACCTTCTATAATGTAAATATTTTTATATTGGTAGATAGTGCAATTAAAAGAGATACAAAGATGGTGAGAATAGTGTGATGTCATGTGAGCCACACGGCTTTAACCATTTCACTGATAAATTTTTCTTTTGGTTTCAAAACAAAAATGTATCTGAACCCTATCATGTTATACAAATCTCGTAAATACCCAGAACATAGAAGACAGAGGTGGGATTTTCATTGTTATCCATATCTCATCTTACCACCTCTTATCTAACCATTGCGCACTTGACCTCTCCCCTCCTCTCACTCTCATGTCCACAGCCACCACATCCACATACTGCCGATCACATCCACACATCCTCTGTCCACAACATCCACCAACACAGCATCTATCACCACTTTCTTCTCCTCACGTCTTCCACCTCTGTGTCTACATCTACCACCACAGCATCCACAGCCACAGCATCCACCACCTCCTCCTCTTCCTCACGTCTACGACCTCCGTATCCACATCCACCATCACAACATCCACATCCACTTCCTCCTCCTCACGTCTTCCACCTTCGTGTCCACATCCACCACCACAATATCCACAGCCACAACATCCACCACCATCTCCTCCTCCTCACGTCTTCCAACTCCGTTTCCACATCCACCACCATAGCATCCACAACCACCTTCTCCTCACGTCTTCTACTTCCGTATCCACATCTGCCACCACGGCATCTACCATCGCGGCATCCACCACCACAATAAGACAAAAAAACTAAATTTTCATATATGAGTCTGTTAGATATATCTATGAAATTAGGAATAGAGAAACATGATTGAGAATAGATTTGAGTTTCTGGATTCATGGTGTGACTCACTAATGGTCGAGGATGAAGAGCTGGAGAGGCTAATCCGGCGAACCAGTCTCAGATCGGGTAAAATCTAGAGGTGGAGACAGAGAGCTTGAACAAAGTGACGGCTCCGACGCTTCACCAAACACGCCATGACGGAGATCTTGTTACATAAGAGAGAAATCAGGGCAAGAGGGATATTTATAGTGATTGTGATTCTACCTCTTGATCAAGGAGAAGAAAGGGGATCGAGAAACATGGATTATGGTTCAATTTCTCAGACCCTTATGTTGGAGCAAGAGGTTAGGATTTGATTTGTTTGTGTTTTCACGATTTAGAGATTTCCAAGAGATAATGTTCTTGTTTTTTTTTTAATAGTTTATTTGTTTTAAAGAAATAGTTAGAAAAATAACTAAAGACACATGATCACCTAAAGATGCCATCTCATTGGTTGAAGGTTATCTTGGTAATTTCTGTGAGAGAAAGTGTTCTAAAGACACAATGTGTCTCTTTAAGTAATTAATAACTCAGAATGTGTCTCTCAGGGTAAATTTTTCAAAGGATATCTTAGTATTTCTTTAAAAGAAAACATATCAGTCGCTGGCACATGGCTTGACAAGTAAAAGGGGAATTGTAAGGGTGTGTGTGTGGATTCACGTTTTTGCATATGCATATAATATATATTACGATTCGTATCAAGAATCACAAAAGGAGATCCATAAAGAAAAAGGAAATATTTTTCTTTCCGCCAAAAACTTAAAAGACGTACAATTTTTCTGCCGCCGTAGTGAAAACACAAGCAAGTAGACGTATATGTAGAGAAAAAGTTTTTATTTCTCTTAAAGAAAGTATGTAGAGAAAATGGTCCTTTAAAAACAAGTTACAGGAAGAAAAAAACGAATCATAGATGATAAAACCGAAAATATAGTTCTCGCATAGAGTCAAACAATTACCGGAAAATTAACGGCAACATTATTATGTCATGCTGTTTGATCTTATTATTAAGGATTTCTTTCAGATTAACAAAAGATGTGTTTTTGTGTTAAGAGCATCGCACATTTCAGGTAAAAAAAACATGTGTTCCTTTTGTTTTGTAACAGGGACATATATGTGGTTCCACACAAGTGTGATCGAGTGTACTAGATTTGGAACTTACCATTTCAGATATATTTGTTTGTTTGGCCATTCGATATGAACATTTAATTCCTACTGCGACTACCTGGTACCGAAGAACATGCTCCCAAAAAATTAATCGGTTGGACTTCGTCCGTTGATATCCAGTTACTAGAAAAAACCGGAACATGTGTTATTATATTGTTTCTGCATTATTAAAAGAATTTGGTGAAAGATAACATGTTAAATTCCTAATTAAACATTCTAAAAAAATTATGTCACTAGTAATGTTTTGCGTTAATAACATACACTATGTCGGTTCTTGCATCCGGATAGTGACACACAACAGTGATACTATCGTAATTTTCAGAAAAAAAAAAACAACGATACTATCACAAAATACTATACTATAATGTTATAGAACTTGACTGTTTATTATCAATAGATTATATTTTCTAATAATATATTAGTTTTTATTTGAGATCTCATATTCAAAATGTGATTAGGCTTAATAAAAATTAATTAATCTATTTATAAGCAGTTGATTTTAAGTAAAAATCTATAAAATTTAATGTTTTCTTGGTCAACCTACAAAATTTAATGTTATTATAGTTTATTTAGTTAGTTTTGACTTCTGGTTAATAATCTGATTTCGATTATTGTCAATCTTAAAGTGGATAGTTCGAGATGAAAAAGAAAAAATAATCATTTGGAGAAAACATGTTAAGAATCCCACATCAAAATTCAAAAATATAAATATGTGTCAATCTACTTATTAACAATTAGTTTTGACTACTATATATTAGTAATAAGCTATTTGTTTTTTTGTAGCCTACAATTGCAGCTTAGGCATACACATCAATAGATTGAAATTCGAATCCATGACATAAAAGTAGGCAAAAGTACCCCATACAAATTTAACACCTCCAACCTAACACAAACAAGTCTGGGAGAATTCTAACTTTATATACTATTTTTGTAATAGTAGAATATTTTAAATTATTTGATCAAAAAAAGAAGACTATTTTAAATTATTTATAAATGTTTAAAAATTATTAATAGAAGTTTATAAATTCAATCTCATCTCATGAATTCTAAAACTTAAACAAAAATCACTAAATCCTAAATTCAGATATTTTTGTTAAATGTATTTTTAAAAAGTGATATCCGGTTTAGTGTATTTTAAATATTCTTTCAAAAAATCTTACAAAATATAGAAGTAGGCAAAAGTACCACAGATAAATTTTACACCTCCCAGTCTCCCACCAAATACCAAAAAGGTATGGGTTTATCACATTCGGACTGAACCGTGCACATTTATTGGGCTTTTATGAATCTCATACACATGGTATTGAAATTTCGCTTTTTTGACAGAATCAGTATGGACTATAACCAGAGCTCAAGTCTTAAGCCATACTCGTTTAATCACTAAGAGCATCAGCAATGCTAGAAACTTTTTTTGTTTCTTAAGGTAAAAAGTAGGTTAAGAAACTTTGTTAAGAAACTTGATTAGAAATGAAGATTATTGGTAGAAACCTTTTTTGGTTCTTAGTTTTAATTTTTATTTTTTTAATTATTTGTGTAGCAAATAAAACATATAACATAGATAATTGAAAACATATAAGAGAGTACAAAGTTAAAAAAAAAGATTACAAAGTTGAAAAAACATGCAAATTACAATATTTCTATTCAACTCATAAAAAGTTAAATAAAAAAAGTTATTATTCATCTCCAAATTTATCCCATAGATGTTCGATCAAATCATGTTTTAGTTGTCTATGGACTGGTCTATCCCGAACTCTAGCTCGGCGATCAAGTGCATCGAAAAGCTCAGTAGGCATCTTGACGCAAAAAGAAATATCCTGATCGTGAAATGTGTCATCTCGAGTATCCGTACGTTCTTCATCTTCGACAATCATATTATGGAGTATTATACAAGCTCTCATAATTTTTGCTATCTTCGATTTACTCCATAACTTTGATGGATTTTTGATAACGGCGAATCTAGCTTGCAGGACTCCGAAGGCACGCTCAACATCTTTTCGGGCAGATTCCTGTCTTTTTGCAAATAATGAATCTTTTTCACCCTGTGGGAGACTAATAGATTTAATAAATGTCGCCCATTCCGGGTAAATACCATCTGTAAGATAATAGGCCAAATCGTACTCCCTGCCGTTGACATTGTAATTGACTTCGGGAGCAATTCCGTTAATAATGTCATCAAAAACAGGTGATCGATCAAGAATATTAAGATCGTTCATAGTACCTGGAGCTCCAAAAAAGGCGTGCCATATCCAGAGGTCATAAGAAGCGACGGCCTCCAAGACAATAGTTGGTTTATCAGTTCCTCGGGAATACATACCTTTCCAAGAGGTGGGGCAATTCTTCCACTCCCAGTGCATACAGTCGATACTTCCAATCATCCCGGGAAATCCACGTTCTTCTCCCTTGTGTAGTAGCCTTTCAAGATCGTCGGGTGTTGGACGTCTTAGGTACTCATCGCTAAACAAGTCGATGATTGCGGCAGTAAAATTGTGCAAGCAATTCCGAGCTGTTGATTCACCAAGTCGGACATATTCGTCCACCGTATCAGCCCCACCCCCATATGCTAATTGACGTATTGCTGCTGTGCATTTCTGGAGCGGTGATAGACTACGCCTTCCGACTGCATCTTCCGTTGCAGCAAAATACTCCACTTCCGTAGAGAGGCGATGCACAATCCGCATGAACAATGACTTGCTCATTCGAAACCGTCGGCGGAATATATTGGAAGGATATGTAGGAGTTTCAGAAAAATAATCATTCCATAGCTGGATGTCGCCTTCTTCCCGGTGTCTTTCAATAAAAATACGTTTTTTTCTGTTTTTGGGTTCGGACAACATTTCGGGGATTTCTAATAATTCTTCAAATAGAGATTCAAATTCAGCATCATCTTCATCATTTTTATGGTAATGATAATGTGATGAACCAGCCATTTGAAATGAAAAAAAAAACTTAGTTTTTAATCTGATTTTTAAGAGAGATAGAAGACGGATGAAGTTGTGTAGTAAATGTGATGAAGTTCTCTTCTACTTATAGTGTGATAGTGAGTAGATATTTTACTAGCCTATAGGGGTCACGGATTGCTTGTGACACGAGTTTGTTGTTCTGTTGGGATATAGGGGTCACGGGTTGCTTGTGTACAAAATTAATACTTGCCGACATCACAGCTTATAATACTTGTACAAAAACAGCTTGATACAATAATACAATAATATAACATCCGAGCTTGTTACAATAATACAACATCTCTTACAACATCCCATAGAACATCCAATACAACATACAATAATACATCATTTCTCTCCTAAAAAACCGACCTCACCACCTAAACTGTTACTTAAACATTACAACCAAACCTATTGCCACAAGAAGAACGAACACTAAACCAACAACCATGTCAAATCTCTTGTTCAACCTAGAATTCTTGTTACCTAGCTCAGAAACAATCAACTCTAACTTAGCCACCTTCTGCTCTGTTTCATAGTCACTCATCATGGTTAGAGAGTCAACCTTTTCAGCGAGCTCAAGAGTGTGTCTATCCCTTGCTCTCATCTCCTCCATAACCGCGAGGTCCCATGGCTTCCAAACATGACACTCGCCATCATCAATGTTCTCACATGTGTAATATCTTCTGCCTGGATCAGAGCGGTTTGTAGCAAGAATAGGTTGAGCTCCACAGTAGCAGATTTGTGGGAAACCAAACTCGACTTCGGGTTGAGGAGGATACTGATGTGGTTCGGGGAACTCTGAGTGGCCTAGCTCAGCTTGATCACGCCGAATGAGATCCTCTGTAGAGCTATACCCACAGCTGTCTCTTGAGTTCCCACCATAGTCCTCGGACTCTGATGGCTGGCTATAGCTATAACGACGTCCCATTGCTCTCTTAACCTGGAAAAAATTCACCAAAACATTTTATATGTGAGAAAACATATATAAAAAGGATTGAAACACATTGCAAGTGGAAAAAAAAGGCAAGATTAATATATTAAAGCTGAAGCAAACAGAGAGTGGTACTACAGTCATTTCAAGCATTTAAACACAGCAACTAATAAACAGGAAGCAAATAAACAGGATTCAAATAAACAGGAAGCAAATAAACTTAGAACAACAGTTGGAGTAGCTTGTTCTTCACCACTTCTTCAGCCTCACTAAGTGGTTCTTTTCTTTGTAGGAGTGTGTCTAGGATTGCAAGCTTGGAGAGATTCTCCTTCACTGCCAAATCCTCCCTCTTGATCTCCCAAACGCGGTCATAGTCAACCTGAGCCTTCCCTTTACCACCATTCCTTCTTGCTTTTGCCGCTTTGACACCTTCCGGGCGTATATCCTCATCACCAACATTGGGGCTTGAAGGGTTGGAAGCGTCCTCACCAGTTTTCCTCTTACCAATGGCACCGGGTTTAGAAATGTTGAGTGAAATCCATTTCTGTTCAAACCTCAACACACACCATGCATGCTCAAGGTTGAACTTTATGGAGTAATCAGCAAAGTAGATTTCATGAGCGAGTTTCAACACATCAGTCTCACTCTGGCCGCTGCTTTGTTGTCTCTCAGCCGCTGCATACGCCCCACAGAACTTATTTGTCAGTTCATTGATCTTGTGCCACCTCTGCTTCAAGTTGAGATGACCTCTCTTGTCACCAGTAGCTTTAGCGTGAGGACTTTCAGCAAAGTATTCTGCAACACGTAACCAGAAAGTCCCTAACTTTTGACCATTTCCAACTATGATATCTTTAGAAGTGTTAAGCCATCCACTGATGAGGACCTCATCATCGGCTGGGGTCCATTTTTTTCTCTCCCTACGTCCCACTGGTGGCTCTTGAGATTCAGATGGAGCCTCATCATAATGTTGGCTAGCGAAGGGAGGGATTTCGGAATCTCCTATGTTGATACTAGATGGGAAACTCTCAAAGGGAAAGTTTGAATGGGGAACACTGTCATTTTGAGAGTTCAAAAGGCCCACATAGCTAGAGGACTGGCTATATGGTGCCCTTGGATCCATTTGAAAGATAACAGAGAGGGGCGAATTAAAAAGATTGAAAATCAGAAGGTTGTTGTATGAATGAAGAGTGACAGAAGCCAAGAAATGGGGTTTTATAAGTGGGAAAATGTTACTAGCAATAAGTTACTATATTAAAGACCTAACCATAAACGAGTATCCATCTAATCACAACTTATTACACTACCATCAAAGCCTAGAGGAAAATTAAATATCTTGATGTTTTCATTAAAATCAAACTTCACTTTATTCATATATAGTTCACATCAAACTAAACTAAGTGTTAAACATGAGAACTATTCTTCTAACTTTTGCATTTCAGTTGAGAACAAACTAAACTCATATCACGCAAATCAATTCCATTTCAGCTACCAGGTTACATAATTAATGCTCAAAGACACAAGTACAAGGAAACCACACATCACTCAATGAATTCTCAAGCAATACCCGAAGTTCTGTCATTCTATTATTTTCAAAAAATAAATCCAAACACTCAATGCAAAATTCAAAACCACATCAAAGAAAGAATGGTGAAGACCATTGAAATCAAATAAATAACAAGGGTTTTAAAAATATTTGGAATGCTGAAACACATTTTCACCAATGGGTTTTTTAAAAAATCGTGATCAAAGTTGCCATCAAACACATACATACAGCAGACATAGTTTCAATTTATTTGTATTTAAGCGACATTACAGTGTCTGTAAATCATGCTATATGACGATAAAGAACAAGTCAACACAGTTACGAAAATAAACCAAGAGATCAAACACCAATTTTAATACCAATCACCAATTTTAATACCAACCAATCACGAACCTACAATCACATATATACGACCCTAATTGTCAATACCAATCACCAAGCTCTAGCAAAAACCCTACCATTCAATCGACAGAAACCCTAATTTTAACCCTAAAAAAAAATTAGGGTTACATACAATCAAATCGACAAACGCAGACAGAGGAATGAGAGATACCTCGTTGACAATCGAATAGGCAGAGAGATGGGTCGAATCAGCTGTTCGTTCAAATCGAGGGAGAGATCGATGTTGACAGAGGTTCACGGCTTTGGTCTCGATTCGATATGTGAGCGGTCTCGATTCGATATGTGAGCGGTGGCTTCGATATGTGAGCGGTCTCGATTCGGTATGTGAGCGGCTCGATTCGGTCTCTGATCAGAGATTGCCTCGACAGAGAGATAACGGGAACACAGGAGAGAGCCAAGGGAGAAAAGAGAAGAAAGAAGAGAGAATGGAGTTGATTTGTTTTGCTCCCTCTCACGCGTCTTTCTTTCGGTCTCGCCGACGTGACACGTGCCTCCAGAAAGTGAATAAAAACGTTTCTTAATTAACAAACAAAATCTGCGTTTATAACCATTTTTGATTTAAATTCACCCTTTTAATTCTTAAGAAATCTCGCTATATACAGCGATGCTGTTGCTCTAAGCTCTTCCAACAGGTAGCTTCTTTTTTTATGCTCACTTCACATATCCACCATATTCTCACTTCATAATCTTTGCATGATCTTAGTTTTGTTTTATGATTCTTGCAGCCCGGGATGGATGTAGAAATACATTATGTATGAGACATATAATCCTTAACCCAAAACGCCGACTGCAATTATCCTCCACCGCCTCGCCAAAGTCCCAGAGAAAGCTGAAAAACCGCCGGAGTGGCATCTCCTACGCAGCGAGCACTCACTGGAGCCAAACCCTAGCCCAAAACCTTGGGCATATATCGAAGGGGAGCATGACGGACGGAAGGCAGCAAAATGAGGAAGCTTAACCTGAGACGAGAACCTCCTGCGTCAGCACCCGTACGTGCATGCACCGCTAGACGCCAGGGAAAACTCAAAATACGTTTGTTTCTTTGCCCGAGAGGGAGAAAGTTAATAGCTGATTGATCCAATTTACCTGCACACACCTTGCCACAAACTACGTTGTACGTGTGTCCGTCCCTGCTTGCAGCTGAAATTCTCAATAAAACCGGCTGATTTGGAAAAAGAAAAGAGAAAGTTTGATCGATCGAGATTACCTGTACGGAGACAAGAGTAATACTCAGATATGTAATACAATTTTCTTGCTTTCTAAGCATTCTTAACCCATTTTTTTCTAACATTTACTCTGTATATATATTTAAACGAATTACACAATGAGGAATTTTCTTCCACAATCCTCAAAAAGAAGAAGATTAAATTTTTTTTGAGAGTCTGATCTTCTGTTCTCCCGCCATTTTTTTATTTTATTTTGTTGTTCTTGATTGGACTGGCCGAAGTATGTTCGGTTTTTTTTCTTTAACAACTTCATTGGAGTGAAAATGAAACAATACTTCACTGATAACTACAAAATTCACAACTTAAAAAAAATACTTCACAAAGCCGGAATTCGTGTTGAAGTGGTTTATGCTAGTTTTGTCTTCCGTGTCATAATTTACGTGTATATATATGTTCTAGGGGATAAAACGTAAGACTACTACTCCATAAGAGTTAATTGCGTAGCCTAAATTTTCACTGAATTCAAATTTCAGTTTATGATGAGTAACGAATCATAAAACAAAAAGATAATAAAATAATCCACAAGAATGGTATAGAAACATTTTATATAGTTTTCTATTCATTAAAAAGACTATGAAAATACAATCATTGGCGATATTAAATTCTTGCAATATAAATGTCGTCCAAAAAGTTCTTGCAATATAAATTTATAACTAAGAAATCGCCAATGATTCATTTTTTTTTAACTTATTGCAATAAAAATTAATCTACATACCAAAAGTGCAAAAAAAAAATAGTTTACATCTTTTAAAAAAAAAACTAAACAAGTCATTCATAGAAAAGTATATCTAATAACATAAAGTTCACAATGTAGGCCTCTCAAACTACAAAGCTTAATTTATTTGCGTGAAGGCACACACAAAATCCCATGATATGATACTCGATTTGGAACTTTAGTTTTTAAGTCAATGATGGTGGTTTTTAGCCAAACTTTTGAGTTCTAAGATAGAATGTTTATTGTCATAATTCACTTGTAAGACGACCATACTTTAATTTTCATTCTTAAAATAGAGATAATCTGATTAATTTTCGTTCATTGGCGAAACTTCTTTCAGTAAGCATTTAGTTGATACGAAAGAAACACGACTTAGATATTCAAACTCTCTGTATGTACCACAAAAACCTATCAAATTCATTGTACCTGTTCTTTTCATAAATAGCCTTTCCTTGCTTTCACTGAAATCAGAAAATAAAGAATATGAGAACGATATGACGAGTTAAACACCGAAGAACAACGTGCGTTTAAAATATTAGTTAGTATATTTTCATTTGTTAGATGTATATGTTATTTAAATTATATATCGAATATATTTAACGTAAATTTTATAAATATTTAGATATCACATTTTAATTAAAGAGAAAAAATTGGAAAACATAAAATATATGCATGCATGCATACAAATTATATATACTTTTTCAAATTATATGTTTTCTTCAAATCCTATACATATACAAACTAGTGTTTGACTGAGTATAGGTCCATATAGTTATAAAATATTAAAGGAGTATGTGCAATATTATTTTCTAGATTTTTTTCAAAGAAAAAAATTATTTTCTTGAAGCATTTGACTTTCATTCCGACAAAGTCTAACTCATCCATTTTTCATAAATACCAAATAAAAAGAGCCGATTATTTATTCATTGATATTATACGATTATAGGAGAGGATATTTTTCAATAGATACTACTTTAGAAAATTATTTCGGATTTACGTATTTGTTTACGACTGAAGTTTGGAATAGTCTGGAATTAAAGTAGTGCGTCAAACTTTAGAAGTTTTCAATTTAGCCAATCTAAAATATACAGTTGCCAATATGAATTATATATATCTTTTTTTGTTGTTGATATATCTTGACAAATCACACTTTCGCAGTAGCGTAGAGTCTTCATTTGAACTTGGATTTCCGGATCCATTGAGTTTAAGCTATTCTCTTTGTTTCAATATAAATGGTGTTTAAGGTTTTTACACATAAATTAATAAAATACAAACTTTTATACAATTTATCTTGTTTATATAAAAATATCATTAAATGAAATTAGTTCAACCAATAAAAAATATTATTTTGTAACTAGTCACAAAATTCAGTTGATATTAAATTATATCTAGAATAGTGAGAACATCAATTATTTTGTAACAACAAATATTTCTTTGAACACCAACATTGTTTATTAATTCTTTGGATTTATTGTATTCTGATTTTTACGCCAACATTGTTCTCATTTGTGCTTTAATTCGTTTTTTATATCTGTCTAAACAAAATTTTGCTATTATATATTCTCTCTTTTTAAAATAAGTGGCATTTAAGATTTTTGCACAATGATTAAAATAATATAAAACTTTATACAATTTGTTTTGGTTACATAAAAGTATGATTTAAAAAAATAGTTCAATCAAAAAAAAATCTCTATTTCATTTTAATTATTGTTTTATATTTATGCACACAAATTCAGAAAAAAATAATTCTGCATATTTTCAAAATAAAAACATACTTATACACCTAATCATATTTTAACCAATAGAAAAATAAACTAGAGAATATTCTTCATAAATTTTGCATTAAAATTTATAAACGACACTTATTACGAAAATTTTACTCTACAACAACAATCAAACTAAAATGGAAAGAGTCATAGTTTGTAGTTAGTCACAAGTTTAAAATACATTAAATTTTATCTAGGACAACAAGAACATCATCTATTTTGCCACAAAAATACTTTCTTTAAACGCCATTTATAAAATATAACTTAATTTCATAGTGGTAGTCTTAATTAAAGTTGTTTGAACATAAGAATGTTTAAGTACTATATATTTTTCATTTAGGAACACACGAACACTTTCTCCCCATATATAGGCAGTTGGAGCATCTGCAGTGTAAATTTCTGGCAGATTATTTTAATATTAAAAGTATAAAATATAAAAGAAAAAAAGAGATATGGAAAAAGAAGAGAGAAGTTAAGAACGGGTTTGAAAAGAAAAAAATCTCCTATTTTTTGAGAGACTAAATCAACATATGTCAAGTTTCAATTTATTTACTTATATTTATGAATATTAACTAATGAATAAAAATTAATATTAAATTGGTGAAAATTTCTTGAAGAGCTGCACCACTAATGATGTTCTTAGTTTTGACAGTCTTATCATGGTATTCGTTAATTATTATCTTATATTTGTGCGCATATATAAATGCAGATATACCTACCAATGTGTAGATATATGCGTGTATAATGTGTCTTAGTATCTTATTACAACCATACGACATTTTGTCATGGAATTGTAATAATAACTTTTCTCCCTAAAACTTTATTAGAGATTTAGTTATTTTAACATATTATTTTTCTTTGTATTGTTTCAACCACACAAGTCGGGTACTTTAGTCAACAAGATCTCCACTATTCTTACGACAATTTGACATAATGATAACTGGAAAAAGCAATGTTCAAAACTAAAAATTGCAAATAACATTTTGATCAAAAAGGATGTGATCTTTTGCAGATGGTTTGTAAGATCTTCACTTGCAAATGTGTTTGAAAATGAATTGTCCGTCGTGGATCCATATCTCTGATGATTGGATTAATCACTTAAATATAAGAGAAACAAATAAATCTGATGTACGTGTACCCATAGAAATATAGAATTGAATCATTTATCTGGTGTAATAACAACTATAGCATTTAAAATTTTGTAATGGAATTCACATTGTCATTTTGAGTAGGGATAACTCTGCGTATATTTCAAGCGATAGACTAATGGATTTAATATGACGAATGACTATACTGACTAAATGCAACCTAACTAAATCAAGAATATGGATCCCCAGTTCTCATCATTTAGTTATACTATATTTTTCAGGGTCCCTACAAGTATGGAAAAGTTTTCTTTTTTGACGAGGTCGGTGGATATTTCAAGCCATCAATTCTCAAGTGTCTTTCGTCTTTGTTGAATATATATGTGATGTTTTGTTTTTGTACAAATATGTTATACTCTTAATGGTCTAAAGAGTGTATTTCATTTGTGGAATTTGAAAGGGTAGACAATTTTATCTTTGGATAGAAAAAAATTATTGGCCCTTAAGAAAAAATGATGCGATGCAATGCTAAAAAAAAATTATGCAATGCTGTTTTCTTAAGAAAATACTAAAACTATTTAAAAAAAATAAAATAAGTTGGCTAACAAATTTATTTTCTGTGACCAAAAAGTCGTTGGTTCAAAACGTTGGAAAGATAATCAGAAATTATGTTTTCAAAAATTGTGTTATCTATTTCAATGGTTGTAATGGCTGTCTCTTGTTAATCAACAATGAACTTATACTCTCTCTTTTTTTATTATAAATGTTATTTAAAGTTTTTACACACAAATTAAAAATATGATTAAAAAATGTACCCCTATTTACATTATTTTGTTTGATTTTGTAAATTTAAAGTAAAGATAAAATTAGAAAAATATTTAATATTCTTTTTGAAAATGTAAAATGAAAACAAAAATTTTAAAGCTAAAACGATACTTAATATGAAATTGAGAAAGTATATTTCAACGATTGGCTTTTGTTAATCCACACTGAAATGATATATTTCAATGAACTGATCTTTTAGATCGAAAACTTAGAGCATCAACATAGCAGTTTCTAGCGTGGAGATGCTTAAAAAAGTAATGATGGTGGCTCCAGCAAACAGATAAAATCGGTCACAGAAATAGCCAAAGAAGGATCGGTGTTTTGCTGTTTCTGGTACTGTTTGCGGATTCCACTGACACGTGGCGTCGCGCAATTGGTTACCTTTTTAAATTTTTTTTTTTAATCAGTGAAATTTTTTTTAGAAAACCTAAAAAAAACTATTAGCAATCAAAAGGACTTACTTTCTAGGACAATGGTCTTTGAATTTGTGCCAGTGTGAATGAGTTTGCCACTGATGTAACAGAATGGTCATGATCAAAGGTTGATAATGGCTAGGATAGTCAAACCATAACAAGCACATATTTATTATGGGATTTGCTTATATCTTACCTGCCTTAATTCTATTATTAACCACTCTCCAATTTGTTTTTGATCTTACCAATCAAAATGCTTTCTACTCATCTTTATCTCAATAGGTAGATAATAAAGTCTAAAAATTGACAGGTTAAAATAACCTTATTTCTCTTGGCCTAACTAAATTCATTATTTAATTCATATAACTTACCACCTCAACGTTTTTAAAATACTTGTTTATTTAAGATTTAGGACACGTATTAACAACATTGGATCTAGCTAGCAGCATTCATAAACTTTGTACGACTAGCTAGCAATTATCTTGTTTCTGCCTACTTTGACTCACTTTTGTTGCATTTATCTAGTCAAAATCTGATGATGCTCTAGAGTTTTATGACATAATGCAAGGTTTTCACTAAGACTTAGAGACGACATTCATGAATGTAGATTAGTTCTATATTTTCACTTATTTAAGAAAAGCAACATAGTATATTAGCAAATATGAATGCATGATCGTCTCATCACATGAAAAATATTAGAGTAAACGTTAGAAAAATAAATATTAAAAATACCATAAAATGAGAACTTGCAAGATTAACCGATTTAGGCATAATTTTCAAAAATGACTATCACTCTTAATTTTTTTAGGTCTAGAAAATCACTTTATACATACAGATTTATCAGTTTTGACCTATAAAAGTGAGCAAGTTTGAATTAAAATAAATGTTTTTTTTAAATAATAAACGACAATGTTGATTAAAATAACAAGATGATGAGCTTCCTTATTTTTCCTAATCGTGAATTTTTTTGAAAACCTATATTTTTATAAGATTTTTGGTTTGATGGTAATGATATACTAGAAAGTCCTATATTATGTTTTTATGTTTTGCTAAATAATTCCTACTAGATCTTGAACCGCGCGACCACGTGAGTATTTAATTTGTGTTCATATTTAGTGATATATTTGTTAATGTAGTGATATTTGTAAATGTAAATGATATATTTGTACTGGATTTTATATTTTAGCATTTTAGAGTAAAATGTATCACCGATATTGGGTATTATATAAAAAAAATATAACATTTATATAATTAGATCCATGTCTAAGATATATATCGAACACATTTTTTAAATAAAAAATACGAAAATAGATAATTGTGAATTAGTATGCTATTTATAAATGATATGTTAGCTATAATATTTGTAAGTAAATAAAATGATTGTTAAACTTCTATCAAATTTGGAACATATGAAAATTTAGATTTAAATTTGTAAGAAAATAAAATGAAAATATAAATTTGATGTAACTGATAAGAAATTATAAATGGGCATAATTTTGTGTACATTTAAACCATGACTTTGCGGATGTTTGCTTTTACTTTTGTAAATAATTTTTTTTGCCTAAGGTGATAGTATATATTTTAAAACTTTACATGTGTTAAATAATTATTTAA
The DNA here is from genome assembly GCF_000309985.2 of Brassica rapa. Lineage (NCBI taxonomy): Eukaryota > Viridiplantae > Streptophyta > Magnoliopsida > Brassicales > Brassicaceae > Brassica > Brassica rapa. The sequence goes on from NC_024797.2 coordinate 24,422,932, forward strand.
TAACATTTATAAGCATGATAATTTTATAGTTTATATTTTTTTAAATTTTATTTTGTCTTGTAAACCGTCAATGGTATTACCACCATTTTTAGAATATGATCCGTGCATCTGTACAATTGTTTTGTTTTGTTTTTTTGTTGTGGATCAAAATTTTACGATAATGTCTAATAAATTATTTTATATACATGGTAAATTGGTAAATAATTATAATGATGCATGTAATATATTTGTATTGGTAAGAAGAAGAATTTTTTCAAAAAAAAAATGAAGAGTAATGTGAATTGTGGGAGAGAATGAGACAAACTATAAGTTATATTTTTACATAGATATTTTGTGTATATTATTGATATTCATTATTGTTTATAATGTTAATATGAAACAGATAAGTTAAAATATTTATATTGAATTGATTGTGAATTTAATTTAGGAAATGTTTTATTAATTTTGAAAAAGACATGGAAAACACATAAGTAAGAGTAGTTATTACTTCATTAATTTTAGAAAAGACAAAATTACTTAAAAATAAGTTCATTTAATTATTTCAATGGCATTAGGTTGTAAATATTGTGCAAAATTAAGGGTTAATCTTAATTTATACTTCTCTTTTAATAGATTAGATATATATGTTGGCTAGTCATTTGCAAAAACAACATTTGTTAATAAGTTTGACCACTAACTGTTCTGTGTTCTTCCGTTTAAATAGCATGTTATGTTAGTTGATGAAAGCTCTTTTTGTTTTAGATGATATCACACTATATATTAATTAATTACGTGCAAGAAAAATAGATTTATTTATATTTTTGCTACAATGTGTTTTTTTCACAAACTTTTGCAAATTAGCATCTCTAATACAGCCACCTACCTAAATAAATGTATAAAAATAAACAAATGTCTGAAAATATGTAAAAGTTTAATAGAAAACCAAATAATATGATAGGAAATTCAAAATATCTAAAGAACTAGTCTAAATTTTGAAACATTTAACAGCATAGTGAAATGTGACATTAATTGAAATAAATTGACATTAATTCTGTAAGAAAAATGGATTTCTAGAATTACAATATTTCCTTTTCTAATTTTTCTGATCTAAATTTATTTTTAAAGTTAAAAGCATGATTGCTTTATAAATTAGCTTTATAAATAAAAATAGTTGTCTACAGTATCTAGAGCTATTGCCAATCAACCCCTAAATATAAATTAGTGTCAGGTATATAATTAATGCTAAGTTTTGGTCTTAGGCTACACATATATTAATATCAATTACCAAATTGGGTTTTCATCGAATCTGGTTTGATGGTACAACTACAATCCGTAAGTCTCATCATCTTCATGTGTGTAGAATGTGAACACACACTATACATCAAATTTTGACCTTTTTTTCCCCAGATGCGCTCGAAGACTCTGTAATCGTATGACATCATTAATTAATGTTTTAAAAATCGCTAGGCGGTGGCTAAGCATTTTATAGATGATTGTTGTTTAGGCGGGTGCGTAATTGATTTTTTAAACGTTTAGACCATTTTTTTTAATAAATCAGTTTGAAAAAAATCGTTTCGTTCATATCCGATTTGCCGACTAGGCGAACGCCTAGGCGTCGTTTAGTCCGATTTTTAAAACCCTGTTATTAATATACTTAATTTCTAGAAAATTTAGAAGCTTTATCTAGTGAACAAAAGAGCAGGGTAAGCCGTTTTATAATGTGGGGATATAGTTTACCGAATTTTGGTGGATAAATGTGCCAAACATCAATTATAACTTGCTCTGTTTTGTGGTAACATATTTTGCTGGTTTGGAAGGGATGATACAAATTTTGTATTTTGTATAAAATAGATAACCTTTTAAATAAGGAGCAAATAAGTTATTTTTATACAATAAATACAAATAATATTAAATATCTAAATAATAATAATTACATTAATATAGATGCTCATGTAATTTTAACTGGAGACCAACTAACAATAAATAAACACATCCGATGCAAAACTGTTAATTATGTTTTTTTTTTAAATTATGTTTATTACTCCTTATGTAACCAAATTAAATAACTTGTTTTAATTAGTTTGATGACTACACGTGTGGCTTTAGTGATAAATCACGTGGTATCTTTTTTTTTTTTTTTTGGTAAAATGTTAAAATTATATTACCAAGCTTTTCATTTTTTACAGAAGGACAGAGGAAACAAGAAACAGAATGCAGAAAATAAACTAAACAGAGCATCTTGAACAAGCCTATTCTAAGAATACAGACTAAAGTCCTTCAAGCGAACTGGAGATAGCAAAACGTTAATGCCCCAAGAGAAGGAATGAGAGGAGCGAGACCCCGGTTGCCGCGAGCTCCCAAAGAGAAAGGCGGCTCAAACCTTGAAGCAACGGGATAACCTACAGCTTCCGAGAGACCCAATCATCAAGACCATCACCGAGAAATGCATCCACGAAACAGCTAGCCCGTTCGAAATCGCCTCACCGACAGCACGAAGAGGAGTCCACAAAACAGGCGGTGCCGTCGTTCGGAACAGAGTGTTGGAGATTGCTGTCACCAACCCTCCAACTCCGGGACCGTATACACCCATTTAACCCACCACACACGTAGAGTAATAGGACATGTCGGGCACACCTCCTCCGGAAGAAGCGACATTCAAAGTAGCCAGTGCTCGAGTGCTCAACTAGCCCTTGAAGACACAAAAGACCGGCCTGCAAACACAGAATCAACCTCCACCAGATGACAATTATTATGGGAGAAGAGAGCGAAGAACGCGTTGCCACAGTCATGGGCCTGAAACCGGAAGACAGAGACACCATAAGAGACGCGGATGCAGTCTCGTGGCTCGACACGCGCTGCCACAGAGCCTCCAAGCCCGGGCGACAACACCGAGAAAGGAAGCTCTCCACACGCACCCACGACTGAGAACCAGTCACAGGATCTTCCAGTGTCAGGCGGAACCGGACGAACCAAGAAACCGAGACACAATCCAGGCCAAGCAGAGACCTCACGGGCGGAGGTAAAACAATGAAGAACCGCTGGGAAAGGAACCTCACCAAGACTCCACGCGCCATCGAACTTTTGGTTGGAACCCTAGGTCCGAGAAAAATGTTGGCGATACACCGGAGATCCGAACAGACGGGAGAAAAGATCGACGCCGGTTCAAGCACTTTCTTCTCCACCGCCTCGGTACCTACAGATCTACAGGGATTTCCAACGAAGAGACTCAGGATGCCAACCACCCACGAAACCCGACTCCATCGGCTTGCCCTAGCTCGAAAGCGTCGCCGTCACACCAGATCTGTCACCACAGGAACCAAGCCTCACGGATCCACCGCGAATGGAGACGAGACTTGAGGCGGCGAGAACAGAACAAGGGCTTCGACAAAGACCGCAAAGAGGAGGAGACGAGCCGGTGGAGCAAAGAGGAAAAAAGGAAAGGAAGCTCCCGACGACGGCCTACGGAACCACCGCCGTCGGAGCTAAAGGAACGAGGCGGCTGCACTAGGGTTTTCGCTAGGAAGGAGATAAGGGAGAGAAAAAGGCGTTTTTTTGAAATGAGAATATATGTTTTCTCTGATATATGAATCACGTGGTATCTTTGTCCATGCATAAGTGGACTTTCTTCTAGTTCACTCTTCGAGAGATTTAATTTACGTTTCACTAAAAATAAGTCAGTTTTATTTATAACATTTTTTTCGTATTCTTGAAATGTATGTTGAACCTATATCTTCTCATATTCTATAATGCTATTTTTTCGAAATGCAAATGCCCTGTATTTTTCAAAAATATATATTTTCGTAAGACATTTGCATTACGAAAAATACGAAATGCCCCTGTATTTTCCAAAATAATATTCTTTCTAATACTATAAAAATACATTTTTCTTAGCGAGAAAATTGATCTACATGAATAAGAAAAGATCAGAAGAACGAAGAGAGTAGAATGGGAACGTCTTCTAGAGGGTGAGTATTATAGGTTTTTTGAAAAAGGATTTAGTGGATGTTGGCTGGATATTAAAAAAAAAACAAGTACATGCACCATATTATCGGATTGTGCAAAACTGAAATTTGTTTAGTCGTCAATACAAGCAGAAACTACTAAATTCCTTCGATGTTTTGAAAATTATTTTGTTACATATGTTAAATCAGAAGAAACTATTCAACTAGGATTTTGATGTGATTTACATTAAAATGATAAATTTATTATTATTCAAACGTGAGTTTAAAAAATATTTTAAAATTTAATGTTATTGACTTTGTTATTTAATAAAATATTATAAAATTTATTATTATTGAATAAAATTTAAACTGTAGATTTTAGAGCTTTTAAGCATTTGTAGTGTTTAAGAATAATTTCTTGATTATTAAAATACAAATTAAAACCTCGTAATTTAAGATAAGATTTTAAAATAGTTTAACAACAACCAAATTAGAGTTTAGCAAATTCTCAAACTCATTTATGAACAAAATTTCAAAATAGTTTAACAAAATCAAAACCAAATTAGAGTTTTTGAATGAAGCCAAAATCGTTTATGAACAAAATTTAGAAGGGTGTATTCAATATAATATTTGAGTTGATTTGATTTTTAATGAATTTTTAGATGATTTTAATAAGTTGCAGAGATTTAGGTGATTTTTGTTAAAGTACTCTATAATATAACCTAAATCATGGGATTTGAGTTTTAATTTTTTTTACTAAGTTTTAATTTTTTTTACTAAGAAACTTCATCCAAACACCCTAAAGTCATCTGAAAACTTCAAAATTCTAAAATTAAAACTATTTTCAATAACAGTGGATTTTAAAGTATTATATGAAATGTTAAGTTAAATAACAGTGAATTTTAAATGAGTTTTTAAAATTCATGTTTGAATAACAGTGAATTTGTCATTTTAATTAATACAAATCACCTAAAACTCTCAGTTGAATACACCCCCTTATTTTTTCATTACTACTGCTAATGTATAACAACACTATTGTTAAAATGCCTTAATGGTTTTTTGGTTCTATTTATAGTGGCTGAGTTATTTAGTTATAATTTCTAATATAATACATATTTTTACCGTATCAACAAGTTGGTTTAATGTATTCATTGGCACATGTGAAGGATATCTGGAAACTAAGAGTATTTAAACTAAAATTTTAAATCAATCTATAGGTTTATTATTATTAAATATATAAGACAAAAATAATTTAGTAAGAGATATGCAATATGTTTAGCAATCAAAAGTTTTATAGAAAAATCTCTTAATACCTTACTTAATTTCTTTTGGGCAACAACACTTTATACCACGAGCAGTAATTTACTGTTTTTAAATTTTCAAATATTTTTAATTTATGTTTTGATGTTATTTAATAAATAAAGAAATTCGACACAATGCAATAAATTTTTGAAGAAAAAAATATTTTTTTCTTTTTTCAAAAAAAAAAAAAATCTTTTCTTAATATGATATCAAAAAGATTTGTTTCCTAATAAGAAAATTTGTCTTAATGACTTCCCGCTTTTAACCATAATGCATCAAAATTATTTAGTATTAATTTGTTTTCTACGGGTTTTCATGTAATACAAGGCTGGTTTATATCATTTTCTAACTGTACTTATAAATACATCAAAATTATTTAGTATTTACTATTACTCTCTGTCTCTATCTCTTACCCAACTCTATATATAGTTTCTCTTTCTTGGTTTTTCTTATCATCGAACTTTCTTTTCATCTCCTCTCTCTATTCTCTCGCCCTCTCGCTCTCAGTCTTCAGACCAGAAACAAAGATACAGTCAGTGTCTCAAAATACCATGGTTTCTCTGCTTACAATGTCGATGAGTGGTGCTCAAACATGGCCTCAGGCCCATACTGATTTAGGCTTTGGGCCCATCAAAAGACAGCCGAAGATTAAATGCACGGTGCATATCGACGTAACGGAATTACCCTTGAAACGGCCTTCATTCACACCCAGAACCACCGCGACGCCACCGCGGCATAATCCTCTCCGGCTAAACATTTTCCAGAAAGCGGCGGCGATTGCGATCGATGCGGCTGAGCGCGTTTTAATCTCACGTGAGCAAGATACTCCTCTTCCCAAAACCGCTGATCCACGTATTCAAATCGCCGGGAATTATTTTCCGGTACCGGAGTTTCCCGTCCGAGAGTGTCTCGACGTTGAAGGAACAATCCCTGACTGCATTGACGGAGTTTATGTCCGTAACGGCGCAAATCCGATGTTCGAGCCTATCGCTGGGCATCATTTATTCGACGGAGACGGAATGGTTCACGCCGTTAAAATAACTAACGGTTCAGCAAGCTACGCATGCCGGTTTACTAAAACCGAGAGATTGATTCAAGAAAAACGATTGGGTCGACCGGTTTTTCCGAAAGCAATCGGCGAGCTTCACGGCCACTCGGGAATCGCACGTCTGATGCTTTTTTACGCACGTGGGCTTTGCGGTCTCGTCAACAATCAAAACGGCGTCGGAGTAGCAAATGCCGGTTTGGTTTACTTCAATAACCGGCTTTTAGCAATGTCAGAAGACGATTTACCGTACCAACTAAAAATAACTCAAACCGGCGATCTCCAAACCGTTGGGCGTTACGATTTCGACGGTCAGTTAAAATCATCGATGATCGCCCACCCGAAACTCGACCCGGTTACAAAGGAGCTCCACGCTCTAAGCTACGACGTCGTTAAAAAGCCTTACCTGAAGTACTTCAGATTCTCGCCGGACGGCGTTAAATCACCGGAGCTGGAGATCCCGCTCGAGACTCCGACGATGATTCACGATTTCGCCATAACGGAGAATTTCGTGGTGATTCCGGATCAGCAAGTCGTGTTTAAGCTAGGGGAGATGATCGCCGGAAACTCTCCGGTGGTTTTCGACGGCGAAAAGGTTTCGCGATTGGGGATAATGCCGAAAGACGCGACGGAGGCTTCCGAGATAATCTGGGTGAATTCGCCGGAGACATTCTGTTTCCATCTTTGGAACGCGTGGGAATCGCCGGAGACGGAGGAAGTGGTGGTGATCGGGTCGTGTATGTCGCCGGCGGATTCTATCTTCAACGAGAGAGACGAGAGCTTGAGAAGCGTCTTGACAGAGATCAGGATAAACCTCAGGACGCGTGAAGCCACGCGACGCGCGTTGCTGGAGGACGATGTGAATTTAGAAATCGGTATGGTTAACCGGAACCGGTTAGGTAGAAAAACCCGGTTCGCGTTTCTGGCTATCGCTGATCCTTGGCCAAAAGTTTCCGGTTTCGCTAAGGTTGATCTTTTCACCGGAGAAATCGAAAAGTACATTTACGGCGGCGAGAAGTACGGTGGAGAACCGTTTTTCTTGCCCAGTGGCTCCTTTGACGGTAACGGAGGAGAAAATGAAGATGACGGCTATATATTCTCTCACGTTCACGACGAAGAGAAAGAGACGTCCGAACTTCAGATTATTAACGCCGTTAATTTAAAGCTTGAAGCTACGATTAAACTACCGTCTAGAGTACCGTATGGGTTTCATGGTACATTTGTGGATTCAAGTGAACTCGTGGATCAATCATTATAATTATTGTACTTGTTAATGATTTTAAAAAGTAGATGATATAGGTTAAGATTCTAACAATTTGTACCAGTTTTATAACGAATGGTTAGATTGTGTATTGCCTTTTGTCTGGACGTGATACAATTCAAAATAAACATATATATGAAACAAGAATGAAAAACCAGCTGCATGTATTTTCATCATACAAACATTGGTTGCATGTATGCGATTGATGCTAATATGCGATATGGCAATTACTCTGCGAATATGCAATTCGGTGGCTTTTAAAACTTAACGTTGTTATAACTAATATGTTCTTTTAATGACAGAGATGTCACAAATTCTGCAACTTATGATATATACATGTCACAGTTAACTTATGTTAAGTAATTGTATATAAGAACTAAATCCCGTTTTCAAATGATAATAAAGAATAAACCGAACAGAATAGCAGTGAGTTGCTAGATAATGGAGTGCCGTGTTTGGTGATATAAATTTAATCCATTTACATAAGAATTTCTTTATCTTATATTATGTAATATAAACTCCGAATATTTATATGATTCCTGAGTAGGATCATTTGCGTTCATGTTCATGCATGCGTTGACTCTTGTATGAATAGGAATATAAAAACTTAGCTGTATCACTATAAAAGATGACTAGCGCAATGACGAAACAGTAGAAATGACGATCTTAAAAATCAAATGTAGATTTCTCGTACGTATATATATATGCATAAAACACACGAAACCAGCAAAAGAGCTGTTGAAATAATCCATAGATTTTGAACATTATATATGATGGGCAAGAAATTCGTGGTATTAAGCGAATCCACCTATGGAATCATGTATAGATAGTTGGTATTATACAGTCAATATGTTGTAAAAGCGTGTAAGTGTAAACTCGGTATGTATGTACGTATATATACGTCTAGATATACGGATGCAAACGGTGGGATTGTCAGATGAATGTATGATGGTGATGTCATGGACCTCATGTCGTTTACAAACGTTACATGGTTAATGCAACCACGTTGTAACATTTTTCGTTTTCATCCAAATTATTTGGACCAAATTAAATTGTTGTTATCTCTTTGATGGTCGTCATCCAAAACAAATAGTCGAAGGTCAACCATATATTAAGTTCATCAGTTCTGTTCCGTTCATATATAGATACAAATTAGAAAGGTCTCGAAACTGTTATTGAAGCAAAAATAATGATAACTGTTCTAATTTATACAGATATATTCAAAGGTTATAATCATTTGAATTTGATATCGGTGAATGGCTAGGCTGGATAGTATAGCCGAGCCAGAAAAAATGATACCACAGTAGTGAAAATAATCTAACATGTTTGAAGTAGCTATCTCGGTCCTGTACTCTATAGTCTCCTCGGGTCGGAGACTAGCTAGATTGTTTTAGATGATTATTATAAGTCTCTTCCTCGTCGCTAGTGTTCTCAACAGGTTATCCTTTTTTTTTTTGAACAAACTCAACAGGTTATCTATATGTAATAAGAATATCTAGCGGGATCAATCATCAATGTTAGGCTAGTCCAGAGCTGAAGTGTCTTAACGAAAAAAAAAAAGAAGCAAACCAAAAATCAATCTGATTGAATTGATTTCGTACCCTCCGCTCAATGAGAAAATGGATCAGATTCTATAGGATCAAACCTATGGGACTTAAGAATGATGGAAGGCTGCAGAATGCTCGTGCTAACGCTTCCATACGACACAATTTACATGAATGTAGGGATTTTTGTTTGGCAGCACATAATTTATAGGAAGTGTGCTTAAATAAAATGGAAAAAACTTGTCGTGGCCTCAACTTGTATATATAGTTCTCTACTAAAATCTTACTAAACTTCTCTGGGTCTTCTTCAGTCATGGTGACCGTTTTGAGTCTTCTTTACCAAAACTTTACAAGTCAAAAAGCCCAATGAGAATTTCTCCTAAATCACAGAGGACGAAAGTCTCTAACACTCTACTTCTCACACACGTCGCTCTTACTGTGCAAAAAGTGGAGTTCTAGTTAGAGGGAGTCGCTCTTTTTTTTAATGAATGTTAAATTTATTCGATTCAAGAACGTTTTTACAATGAATGCAGCTCTATTTCAAAAATCTACTAGGCTAACCACTAAAGATTACATGTGCAAAGATCATTAACCCGTTTGACAAGCAAACCAAACGGTCATTGCTTTCTCGTATCCCTTCCTTCTCATTGTTTGAATCGTCGAGATTCTATTACGAATCAGCTTATCTATCAGGTGTTGAGAGTCGCCCTTTTCTACTACCAAACAACTGAGAGAAGCTTGCCCCAAACAAAAGTTAGGTGCAAAAAGAATCAACTAGCTCTGCTTTGAGTATGCTACTGAATAATGAGAATCAAAAAGAATTCAGTCTGACTTCTTATATGTATTTTTTTTTCTTCACTCAAATGTAAGTTTTCGATTATAAAAGTTGGATGTGGAAACACATTATTGGGTCATAAACTCAAACAACCATCTCTCTTTTCATTGTCTTTGTGAATAAGATTCCCCTTATAGCTTGGCCGGGAGGTAATGAGGAAAGTCCCAATCGGTCTTGATGTGGTTCCGACTGATCTCTCTCAGGGAACGGCAGCCACTAAGTGCCATTGTCAGCTCAAACTCGTCTCTTAGCATTTGCAGCATCTTCCTCACTCCCGCCTCTCCGTCCGCTGCTAGCGAGAACAAGCTCGGCCTTCCAACCTAATCGAACAAGTAATAATTATAAGTTCAAAAAGTAGGCATATGCTATATAGCAAAAGATTGGGAAACAATGTGAAGAAGTAGTAAAAAGGATAAAAGAGAGGAAACTACAAGAGCTAAAAGAGTGTGTGATGAAATGAACTTACAAAGACACCTGAAGCTCCAAGAGCCAATGCTTTAAATACATCTGTTCCACGGCGAACTCCACCGTCAAGAAACACCGGTAACCGACCCTCCACCGCTTTAACCACCTGCCATTTTGAAATTTGCTCAGTCAAATCATATTTAAATTTCCACAAAACAAGAATGAAAAAAGAAGAAGAAGCTGAAGGCTTTAGTTAGAACAGTTAGAGGTTAACCTCTTCAAGAGCCATTATAGTTGCAGGGACATAATCAAGCTGACGAGCTCCATGGTTAGAAACAATGATCCCTGCAGCTCCATACTCAACCGCGATTCTTGCTGCCAAAATATCAAATGATCAAAAGGAATGTTCTTGAATTTATGAGATTTTATAGTTGAAAAAAGGTTTGATGTAGAATGTTACCATCCTCAGCTGTAATAACACCCTTGACAAGAATTGGCAAGCTTGTGATAGACTGAAGCCACTTTATATCCTATAAGAAGAAGAAAACAGAGAAAATAAGCAAGAAACTATTATGTTTCTGTATAAAAAGTAGTTATCAACTTGTTTACATATTTCTAACCTTCCAGCTAAGTGATTGATCAACTTGACCCGCAACATATGAAGCTAGCCCTGAGTCATTGGTCTGCATTTATCAACAGAAACAAAAAAAAATATCTAAGTATTAAGCTTTTGGATCTCAATCATTTGTAGCCAACTGACCTTGTCTATTTTCCCAAGATCCAACCCTTCAAAATTCTTCAAGGTCAGACCTCTAGGAAGCGCAAATCTGTAAAGATAATATCCATCAGGAGAAGAAGCAAAAGATCTCACAAATTAGTTTATATGATGATAGAGAAAGTTTCATCACCTGTTTTTGATGTCGGATTCTCTGCGTCCAAGCCTAGGGGTATCAACGGTAAGAGCAATCGCTTTGAAACCAGCTTCTTCAGCTCGTTTCACAAGCTGCCTAACCACGTTTCTATCCTTATAGACCTGAATCAACAATAGCCTATATCAAGCCAAAACAGATAGAAAGTAACAAGTACATGAAAGGTCTTGTCCATACTTACATAGAGTTGGAAAAAGCGAATCCCAGGTCCTGTGGAAGCAACTTCCTCAACACTACACGTAGCCCATGACGATAATGTCTGAAAAAAGTATCAAAACAACACTTCCCACAGTTGGAAACAGAACCAGAGAGCCTTTCAAGAAAAAATATCAAAGGACACAAAAAATGAATATCTTATAAGGAGGAGATAGAATCAAAAACCATGATTGTTCCAGCAGCAGAAGTAGCTCTAGCAGTTGCTAGCTCGCCTGCAAGGACAATAAGACATTTCATTTTTACATAAAATTTATTCTTAAGACAAAACATACATCTCTTTCTTGACAAGACATAGCTCTAATAAACGGACATACCATCAGGGTGAGCCATTTTCTGCATAGCAGTGGGAGCAACCATGATCGGCATAGATATGTTAAACCCTAAAACAGTTGTGCTCACATCAATCTTGCTTACATCGATCAGAATCCGAGGCCTAAACCTGTTTTTTTTTTTTAATAATCAACACACGACCAAACCAATTAATATACTTTAAAACAAATAAAAAATAAAAAAATTAAGACTCCTTACAGAATCCTGGAGAAGGCGTTACGATTCTCCTGAAGAGTCCACTGATCCTCTGCACCAGATGCGTAGTAATCATAAACCATCTTTGGTAGTTTCTCCTTTGCGATCTTCTCGTATTCCATCACGTTCGTTATCTCCATTTTTTTTATAAATTTCTGCGTGGAATTAAAACATCTCTTTCATGTTTTCATCATCAAAAAATCAATTTCAAGAATTTACAACAAGAACGAGGGCTAAGTCAACTATAACGGTACAGTAAGCGATCATATAAATCAAACCAAGAAAAAATCTGATACATATTCTAAAATCAGAAGATCTTTCATAAACAAATCATAAACAAGATAAGCTAACTGAGAGTTCACCGAGAGAGAGAGAGGGCGGCTTGGTGTTCTTGAGAAGGAGGGTGGCGAAGAAAACTATATGAAGAATAAAATAAAAAATATAAATGTGGATTGAATATTCCTGATATAGATCTCATTAGTCACAAAATTAGGTACGTCTCTGTTTTCATTTAGTACTATTATTATAAAGTGAGACAGCTAAGTTTCTATTTAATAGTCATCTTTTTCAGTGTATGCAGCTAAGTTTCTGCAATCCTATTAGATTCTACTACTGTACAGTGTCAGTTCATGCATGAACGCAAATATTCCTACAGTTAACGACAAAGATCTCATATGGGGTATGATCTCACCCCACATAACCACCTCAAGATTGACACCGGTTAACGGTATAAGACAACTTATAAATTAAAAGTAAAATCACAGTATGGATATAAAAACACTTTAGTTTAGACAATAGGGGTAAGGGTTAGAAGAGTCTTTGTATATACTCCCTCAGTCCCTCTGTTTTTAAAAGATACATATTCTAAATTTTTCACATATATTAAGAAAACTCATTAAATATGCATTATTTTTTGTGAATAACAATTTTCCATAACTTTTAGCCAATAGAAATTCAATAAACACCATTAATTTTTTTGAAACTTACAATTTTTCATAAAATCATACATTGGAAAGGTAAAAAATGTATCTTTTTGAAACAAATTTTTTTTCCAGAATATACATCTTTTAGGAACGGAGGAAGTATATCATATGTAACACTGATGCAGACATCAACCCAATTAGGTGGGTTGGGCATAGTGCTGGGAATATGAATCATTATCCGCGGGCCCCACCCCGTTTGATCCGCTGCAGAGTGGGTGTGGGTCGAATGATTTAAAAAATTCGGTTCGTGAGTGCGGGTGCGGGTTGAGTAATTTTTATGCGGGACGGGCATGAATCGGCCAAAATTCAACTGTGGGTACCCGCTAACCCGCAAAAAATTTTTTTTTCTAAAAATATTATTTTTAAACAATTTTTTTTTTAAATGTATTTAATTTTAATTATAAATAGATTAATATTATCCGCGGATCTAGCGGATCATCCGCAGGTTTAAGTAGGACGGATGCGAATTTCATATTTTCTTCTTGCGGGTCAAATGGATTAAATTTTTTGAGTCAAAAAAATCAGTCAACCCGCAAGTTGACGGATCAAGCGGAGCGGGTCTGACCCGCAACCCAGCTCTAGTTTGAGCAGAGAGATACCTTCGCCCAATAGCGATGTGAATTTTGTGATCTTTTTTACCAATCTATGGACATAGAGATAACTCTGTTTTTCGATCCTATTGTTGTTGAAAAGTTTAAAGACTTTTGTCTTCTAAATGTAAATACAAAAATGATTTTCAAAAGGGTAACACATACAAAGGACATGTAATAAAATTTTGCTTTTAAGCACAGTGAAGAGACCAAATCCATAATAAAAGACTAGTGTTTAGTTATTATACAATCTCTCGAGGCTCTTCTACTCTTTAAGCTGGATCAACGAAAGCTGTTCCTCGACAGAGCAATCGACATGGCAAGACGTCCTGCAAGAGGCAGGGATTAGTATCATACCAAGACAACGCTGTTCGGTAGGCGAAGGAGACGATCTTCTTATGCTGCGATACTCGACAGCGTCTTGGAGAAGTATGTTTCCTTGCTTGTCAATGCAATGGAAACTGCCAAGGAAGAATCTCCCGTCTTTGATTCCAACCAGCATCTGGCGAAACAAGAGCTTCCTCACTCGAGCTATCGCATCTAAACTCGACGACTCTTCGGAGGTTGATGCAACGATGGTGGTGCTTCTCTCTGCTTCTTCGTGTTCCATTTTCCACAACAGGTTCTTGTTTCTTGTATATATACTTAAAACATCAAGAACACACAAGAAAGAACAATCAACAAGGAACCAAGTTCATAAACACTACCAAAATCCATCAACAAACACGAATCAAGACCAGAAGATACCTAGAAGATGATGCTTGTTCGTTCGTAGTAGTAATCTTCTGAGCTTCAGATCCGAGGGCTCGGGAAACCCTGGGATTAATCTACGGCGTCAATCCGCAGCTGAGACTATTGTCGGAAAAGACGATATAGATTATCACGTCTTGTCTGTAAGAGGGGCAGGCGTAAGTGACGTGGGCCTTAAATCCATTATCTTATAAGAAATATTAATCCATATTCAAAGCCCAATTGCTTTCTTAGTATTTTTTTTTGAAACAGCCGTGTATCACCGTGGCTAAAATAGCTTCAAATATTTCATGACAGATAGATAAATTTTCATATTACCACAAAATAGCACTTGTGTTTTTATTTTGAATACTACTAGTTTCTAGAACTACAGTCTTTAGTTTTCTTTTGGTTTGGAACTGGCTTGTGATCCATTCGGAAAAAAAAGAACGTTCGATATAACTCTCAAAAGGATCATTTTGTTGCCTTCTTTCTATCATTTTCCATTTGTAAATATGGACCATTGACTTTAAACGATATTTTTGTCTCAATCTTTTAATCATTATAAATGTGACAAAAACTTATCATAATAAATACTAATATGGACCATTTGACTCTCTCCATACAGAAGATGCAGAGAAGAGTAATCAATTCGAAAAGTGTGTGTTAAAGATGATGAACAGAGACGATATCAAACATTGGAACTCGAAACACCAAGAAATACCTTAATACTCACGAAATAAGCAAAATCGGATGCACAAAATCTTGCAGTAAACAAGTTTTGATTCAAAGTCTATAAATTTATTTTTGAACTAAAAAAAGTATAGGAATTTGCCATTTATCAGCAAAATTTTAAATGTAATTAAGGAAGATTGTATAAAAGTTACTTGAAGGAATCCTTTTTATTTTCTGTAAACATGATAAAGCCCTCCGAACACATGAAACACAAGTACACCAACTTTACTTTAAATCCCAAAACCACACTAAAGTTGAAAGCTTTCCTAAAATAAATAAACAACTAAAAGAATGAATTTAATAATAGTTTGTCTAGTACCCTAAAAGATGGGTTAGCCATGTGGGTGCAGAAGAAGAAGATCAAGTAGCCCATGAAACAAAACGTTTTTAAAAAAAAAAAACTTAAAATAATAAAAACAGATCGTAACAAAAATTATGAAAATTTGGGAATAGCCATTGTTGAAGACAACAGCTGTCAAATGGGGAAGATATATCAAATATTATACTCCTATATAGATAGATATGAACCAATACATATAGAGAGAGACAGAAAGAAAGACATGAGAGATGCTAAGGAAGAAGGGAACCAAACAGAGATCACAACAGGAGACAAATAATTTTAATTTTCACTCTCTTCAATACATAATGGGCATTGCCCTAAATTTTCAGTTTCAGTTATCTATCATAATTATTTTTCTTCTCATCAATGTGAAATTTTTATATTTTCATTTTCATTTTGAGTTTGTGGTCTCTTCATTTTAATTTCCGTATTTTACTTCTTCTGATATTTGATTTGATTCAATCTAGTATTCTTAAAAGGCTCGCCCTATTACCTTGACCTATACTTGTTCATGAATACCAAGAAACAGTGTCTTAGTACTATAACAATTAACTAAAGAGATTTTTAAAAAAATCATGCCAAAAATAATAAACCACAAACAAATTGATATTATCACAAATACAACATTACAAACCCAATTCAAAAAAGATTTAACACACATTAAGGATAATAATCAGAAGATAAACCAAGAAGAAGAAGATTGATCACACTTGTGTGATGAATGAAGCAAAAACAAATAAAGAAACATAAAACAACAGATGCAAAATGGTAACACAGTGTCATCAGTTCTTGCCTTTACCCTTTTGGTCTGAGTTTCTGCATCCATTCTCATAGTAAAGCTGAAACTGGTGATTGTTGTTGTTGTTGTGGTGCGGGTGTTGATTCTCTGCGGGCATACCGAACAAGAACTGTGGACCTCCACCACCTTCTGATGATGGAAACCTCTGTAGATTGGCAAGAAAAGACTGATGCTGATGATGATGATTTGTTGAATTGGACTGAAGGGTCCCCCTGTTGAAACCACTGAACCCGGTGGAGGCCACGGAGGTTGTCGACATGTTGAAGTCGAGATTGAAAGCTCCACCGCCGTTGGATCCTGCCGGAGATATCAGATGGTCGGGAACGAAGGAAAACTCTTGATGAGGCTGATGATGATGATGATGATGGTCGAAAGGGTGAGAGTTTGTTTGGATCGGGAAGTGGGTCTGACCCGACCCGAGAATCAAACCGGAGCTGAAATACTCCATAGGGGCTGGAGATGAAGAAGGAGCCATCCATTGCCGGTTAGCGTTAACCGGATCCGAACCGGAATTTAACAGATCGGTAAACGAAGTCGTATGGTGGTTGTTATTACCGTCTCTCTCCTTGGTCTCTTTAGCTGTTCTCTCTCTAGCTCGTTCTCTAGCCTTATCCCTCAGCTCCGACCTCGAAAGAGACAAACCAGAAGAGTTCTTGCTCGTGTCCGAATTGCTACTACAAGCCGATTTAGACAACGAGTTAGCCGCAGCAGCAGCGGTAGGAGAAGCACCAGTTAGTGTCGGAATCTGATTGTCGTCATCGTTCATCGGAAAATTTGTGTTGTTGAGCGAAGGGAGCTCGGAGATTGAATCTTCAGCAGCTTTGATTAGCCATTCGACGGCTTTGCTGGGCTGATCGTAGCCTAACCGGTCTTGGAGATCGTAGAACTGAAGAGCGGTGGAGACTGATAACCGGACGCGCCGGTCACGTGGGCCTTTGGAAGTCCAGACTTTGCTGTGTCGATCTTTGCCACCGGAAGCTCTCGAAACCCTAATGATCCTTGAAGAGTTGTGATGCCACCGGCTTAACCGGTTGTTGGTGTTATCCACGACGTCGCCATTGTTGTTCTTCATCAGATCTCCAATCATTTCATCATCACCAATACTCTCATTCCTAAGCTTCTCTATAACCATTTAGGGCATTTTTTTTTGGCTTCCCCTCAAAATTAAAAATCTAAAGGTTTTTTTTTGTGGGTTTTATTGGGATTTAAAGGAGTAAAGGTTGGGACTTTGAAGTTTTTATTGCTTACCCACTGTGTAATGTGTGAGCATTGATGATAAAAACCCTCAGAGGAAAAATTCAGGAAAAGAAAAATTTAAATTAAATTAAATTAGGGTTTTTGATATTTCACCATCAAAGTCAGTAGATACATGCTTCGTTTAAGCTTGTCTGCAGCTGTGTTTGCAGAGTCATCAAAAGCACTGTCTGAAACAATCTCAGGCCTGCAATAACAAGATGAAAATAAAACCAAAGAAACAATCTCATCAGAAGAACAAATCACTAGATATATATATATATAAGCATATGTTATATCATTATCTACAGTCTTTACTAAGGGATGACTTTCATTTATGTACATATTTAAGATGTATCAGTTATTCTGATTTGGAATTTATGATCTACTCTTTTAGATCTGACAGACTGAAAAAGATGATTTTGATAAAATGGGTTTAAAGATGATGATCTTTTATAACACTGATAATTAAGGTGAGAAATCAAAGAACAGCTACAAGAAGAATCAGAAGCTATGATAAAAAATAATTAAGCTAGTTAATTGATATGAACACGGCAACTTTCGGCTGAAGCGAGTATCAGTGGAGACTTTAAAGATAACAAGACAAAAGATGCAGAAACCGAGTTCAATCTGTACATAAAGAGTTATTAGGGTGTGTTTCTAATTATGTAAAGAAATACTAGTATAATAAATTGAGTTGTTGTTTCATAGTTACCAACAAGTAGATAAATTAAATTAAATTTATTGCTATAGTGTTCTGGATTCTATGCAGATCGTTGGACTCTAGATGAAACAGGTGTCAAGCTCTCTTGCTTGATTTGTCTGAAACAAAATAGGAGGTTTCTTTCTAAATTGAATTTGGCTTTCCTGGTTTAGAAACTCTCATCAAGATATCTAAATCATCGATCTGAATTTGGTCTTCTCGAATCATAATTGAAAGAAAAAAAAGAACTCAAAATTCCGATTCTTCAACTGATTGGTTTATTTATTTTTTCCGGGAAAAGTTCAAAACTTTATAAGATAATCTGAGACTTACAGGAACAGAGGAGCTTGAGCTGGGTTGCGTGAAAGAGGACTAGGGTTTTAGGGATTGTGAGAAAAAAAATTTAGAAAGAAATCCGAGAAAACTGGAATTTCTTTGATGGTGATTTAAAGGAGTGATGATCAGAGAGAGAGAGAGAGAGAGATTGGACACAAACCAGTCTTCTCTGTTTATTTCCAGTTCTACCCTTTATTACATGACTTTTTCACTCAATTGCCATATTCCTCTATAAAATATCTGAATTAAATTATCATCCTTTAGCTTGGAAATAATATTTATGATTTATTGAATATAAAATGGTTTAATTTTATTGGATGTAAAAGATTTAAATATTGGAATTGCCATATTCCCCTATTTAATGTAAAATGGTTTAATTTTTTCAAAGCGGACAAAATTTGTCTGATTTTGGCATTAAATAAGACACGCACACAACAGTTTATATATTTACCAACTTTAAAATAAAATTCAAAACATATACTTTTATTAAGTGTGATACAAAACTAAATCAATTCTTGAAATTAATAGAAATAGCTAAATAAACCATTGATGTGGGATCGTTGGCTATAGCATTATTGCAAATAAAAAGGTAATACATGTAGAAGCTTTGTTTTTTTTTTTGGTTAAATGTAGAAGCTTTGTAGATATGTCTTTTCAAAAATTATTTAAGTTGACCACCTTCAAGATTTTGGTTGGTATTCTGATTGGTGACTGATTATGCATGTTGTATTCGGTAATTTTTGTGGTTATATTCTGATGATACATTTAAAAAAAAAGAAGCAAATAGAGATATCATCAAAAGAAAGACGAGAAAAATGAAGTCGGATCTTTTTCAACTAGGTCGTATCGTATTAGGCCTACATAACTTGAATATCATTACCTACTTACTCTGTAGCTTGTGCTCGATGGTTTATACAAATTTATTCCTAAATGTACGTGTGTGGATGGAGACAGTTACTTGCACAATATATATGTAAATATCTGCTTTAAGCATTTTGTAGCTATAATGAGTTAAATCGTTTTTTTTTTGTAACCTACTATGAGATAATATCTCTACGCGAGAATCTTATCCTCTTTTGAGTACGAAATTTCAAGTGATCTGTATCGGAGACTGAGTAGCTAACCTCAGGGAGTTAGCATCTTTTGATCTCTTTAACCATTGATCGGAAAGTCTTCTTTATAGAAAGCATGGCAATATTACTTCGTCTCGAGGGTCCAAAATAAATGATAGTAGTATTCATCACATTGTTTGATTCTTTGTAGAAATATGCTTAAACACCCTAACACTGGTCTAGAAGATCAAGAAATAAGCTGAGAAGTAGCTATAACGCGACACTGCGAAACTTGTTTTAACTAAATTTCACGTAATGTTAAGTGAAGTTGTCCTTTAGCATTGATATTAAACCCAAAACTACACATATTTATGCAAATAAACATATATATGCTTATATATGCAACAAACATAAATACTATATATAACTACTTTTTACTCTAGATAGCTTTACAAGTTTATTTTCCACCTACTAATCATATTTATCAAGAATGCAGACCCATATATTGTTTTATAATACATATTATGTCATATCTTATGTCACACCGCTTAAACTCATACTAGAATAAACACCTATAGATTAATTTAAGAGCTAAATATATGTTTGCATTCGCGCAATTTGAATCAACTTTAATAAGGGGGATAGTTAATGTGATTTGTGGAATTCAATAATAGTAGTAATTAAGAAGAATAAACGAGAAGCAAAAAGAGGAGCAAGTGGTTCACGACGGGCTCGAGAGCACGTGTCGCTGTCTTAACGGACACTTGCTGACTTCTCGATCACTGTTGCCTTTACCAGACCACTGCACGTGTCTGCTTCTTGGTCATCCAAATTTCTGCTTACTCTCTATTTATCGCTCTCAAACACAGTTTTTAAACTGTAATATATATAGTTGTCCAAAAAAAAAACTGCAATATATATATATATATTAATATTTCAATATAATTTAACTTTTAATATTTAAAAATGATACCCTTAAAATATTATAAATATAGTGGTTTCTCAAAAAATCAGATAAAATGAATGTATTTATTCTTCTTTTTTCTCATGTTTTATTATTATTATTTGTCTCAAATCATGATGAAAAAACCAACAATGGTGTTTTTATAAGACTGTATAAAATTTTAGGTTTCTGCTTTTTCAATTAATTTCTAAAGAATTCTATAACCTATAATCTGGTTTCTTCTTTGATGTTGTTGTCCATGTTAACTTTGGTAATTCACCAATCTTCTAAGTTTTATATGCGTTTTTTTTGGATCAAATATGCGTTTTTCTTATTTTACATTTTATCGCTTGACCTCTAAACATAATAAATAAGAAAATAAAATAAAAAGCTTTCTCTCTCTTATCTCTCTCGTATCTTTTAGAGAGAGAGCTTCATCTTTCTGGCTGTGTGAAATCAACGGGATGGTGATGTGTTATCTCCATCGATTCACCGGATTCTCAACGGCATCGACTCCAGCGTTCGGGCTTTGACTCTGGCAAGCAGCGGTTTCGTTAACGTTGTCTTGGCCGACTTCTCTTCTGGCAGGCGGCAGCTTCCATAGCATTGATCTTGGCCGTATGTCCAGCGCCGTATTGGCCGGCTTACCTTTCTTCCTATCATCGTTTCATCTCCGATGTTGGGTTGATCTTTTAACTGGATTTGTCCGGTTTGTTTGTTTGGTTTTTCAGTTTTCTTAGCGTTACATTGTCTTTCGTCGTTGTTGGTGCGGTTTGATCTTGAGCTTCATGTTTCCGGTGTGTTCCGGTGGAGTGCTCGATTAAATGCTCCGGCGGCGAGCTTCAGGCCGGTTACGTGGGTGACGTTTCCGCTTATGAGCCACATGTCTTCTTCGTCCTTCTAGGAGCTACATGTGGCTATGTGCTGTCGGCGAAGCGTCACTGTTCACCCTTAGAATTTTCTACTGTTTGGGCTTTTAAGTTTGTCTATGTTTACGTTTTTCTTTGAGGTCTTTATGTTGGGTCTTGTTTGTATATTTGTTGTCCTTTGTTGGTTTTTTGGACCTTCTAATAATAAAGAGATGACAAAAAAAAAATAAGAAAATAATATTCGTGAAAACTGGAAACATTGTTTATACAAAAAGTTATATATTGCTTTTAGGCTAGCTAGGATGTACATAACCTCGTGTACGTGTGCATACAAAATCCTAGAGTTATTTTGCAGAATACCAAATACTTTCTGGTGTATTATAAGTATTCTCAAACTATAATTGTTAAAAATATACTTTTTTTTTTTAAAACAAAATTAAAGATCTACGGGAGTTTTGAACACGACGTCAATCGAACACTCAAACCTTCTGATCGTTTGATACGAAACTACAATAAACATACCTAAAGTAGTAAAAGTGGAAAAGAAAAATAAAACATTGGGCCTGTAGAATAAGTATTATGCATTTTACGTGTTATATATTTCAGGAATTTAAACGTTAGAGTATTGATATTGTAAATATCAATAAAACTAAACTATTATAAATAATTAGGAAATGAAACTAGTGCATGGATCTGAATCTTTACTAGATTCGTAATGTAGTGGTACTGTTTTGACCACAGTTAGTGATGTGATGTTATGATTTTATAAACAGCCTTTTATAGTGCACATGTACTATTTTCTGGTCATTGCAACTATGTGCGTTACGTACTGCCTTGCACACAAATAAAAGATCTAACTATTTTATAATATTTCACTTTAGTCTCTTTTTTTTTTCTTTTGGAACAAAATGAACATGTAGACGAATCATCATATCACTTATACATATATATACGAAAGTAAGTTCAACGATAAAGACTGCTTATGTTTGACAAAAGAACTTCTGAATCATGATATATCTATATCGATGAGCATAATCCACTGACTGATTGGTTTGTTGTATGTGTAGTTCATTCATCTAGATAAGATTTCATAGCCGTGACTGAAACAAAATGTAAAATTATTTTTATATTAGTCCAACAAAACAGTACCAAGTTGATTCATTTTTTTATCAACTTAATTTATCTTTTTGTTTATTCTAACAAAATACTAAGAGACAGCAAAACTACGTAAAAGTTATTATATGAGATTTTTTCATGACCAATTGGACGATCAAGTGTATTAACTAAGAGTGTACATTAAAATATAAGCGAAGTTGATGTGCTTTTAAAATGGACCATTAATGAATCTAGTGGGTCGTGACTCATGATTACTTTTGTCCATTAAGCTTGTACATGCTCTATATGGAATAAACCCTAATTACGATTTGAAAGATAGGTCCACCCTGAGGTATATACCTTTCTATTATTAGATTCACTCTAATTAATTTATGATTACCCATTACATGTAAATTAGTTCAAATAGCCTATGTACTAAACTTTGATCTTTATTGGTTAATTATCTTTCAGATAATCATGGAAGGACCACAACATACACCCATGATAGTACATATTGTTGCAATATCTATATAATTTATATATGGTTATAGACTTATAGTGAGTTCAAAGTCATATTTCCATCGAGGTTTAATACTATAATTAAAGCGACAAAATGATGATAAAAATAAAAATTAATTTAAAGGAGACAAAATACAAAATGTGACGAATTTATAGAAAAAAAGTTAACTCCAAAAAAAATTATGGATAAAACCAATGTTTTTAAAACCGGACCGGATACCAACTCGAAAAAGCTACTGGTTAAGTGGTCGGACCGGTTCAACCGGTCGAACCGGATTTTCTATTTAAAAATAAATAATTCTAAATAATCATATATTTACATTATATAGACCTAAAATGTAGTTTCACATATAATATGTTCTATGTTCTCTTTTATTAATTAGATATAAACAATAACCATAAGTTTAGTTATATATACAAGTGAATACTATATCAACTAAAATTGATTAAAAAACTGAATGACCGTTTAAATTATATATTTATTTATTTTTACAACTAAAAATCTTAAATTTTATGAATATAGAAAAATGAGAATAAAATATGAGAGTCAAAAAGAGATTTAAAAAAAAAATTCTTAAAAAAAGAATCAAAAGAAAACTAATTAAATAGTAAAATTATAAAACTAAAATTTCCAGTCTAATTATTTGGACAAGAATGTCCAAATTAAGGCCCAATGTGGAAAAATTTAGGGGCCTTTCCTATAATTCTTAGTTAGAAGATGTCTTTAGAATGGATGTAAGTAACCGTGGAAGTGTAACTTCTGTATATAAACTTAGATAATCGAATGAAGTTTCAATCATTTCACAACTCCATCTAAAATATAAGCACCGGTTCAATAAACATCATACCCACGTAGAACTAAGCATCATACACATTCTCTTCTTTTTTTTAACGTTTTTTCTTAGCTCGTTTGGAAGAAGACCTCAACGTCACTTTTCTCAGATCTTCTGGAGCTTTCGTGTACAGAAACGGCTGCACAGAAAGAGCAAATTCAACAATGTTACAACTTACAACAACACGTGAATCCAGATCAGGATCCAAGTTTAACAACTTCAATCCCTACTTGGAAGAACAAACTAGTTTCACAACATAACATGTATCTACCTAATGCTAACAAGTTCATATAAACATGAGAACATATGAAGAAACAAACATGCAATGAATAGACTAGAGATCGAATTTGCTAACCTCGTTCTTTCTCTTTTGGAGCTCAAGAAGCTCTCGGCAATAAGCAATACACTCGGAGTGGTAAGCTGCAGCTAAGTCCTTAATCAAAGCCTTCCTCTTGATGATCCCAATCACTTTAGAGTCAAAAAAAGCTTTTGGTTAGATACATAGAATCCTTAACAAGATGTTGAAAGAAGCAAAACAGAGCAAGATGGTGAATGAATCTGAATCATGGATCTTTCAGAAACATTAGTGATTCAACTTGTTACACACATCTGTTACATTAATGAATCTGAAACTGAGAAACAGAGTAAGTGTTCACATCAATCGGATTCAGCTCTATCAAAGCAAAGTTGATGTCTTTCTCTACATTTGGTCAAAACCCAATTGGTTCTTGTGGGAAAGACACGAGCTTTGGGGATATTACATCAGTCTAATTGAAGGGTATAAGCTATGAAAGCCCTAGAAATCAATTTGATGTTGCAAGAAGAAAGAGGGGAACTAGAGAATTACTTCGACTAGGATCGAATTTAGCCGGAGGAGTAGGCGTTTCCGGCGGCGGATCATCGGGGTTTGATGGAGATTCCGGCGGAGAAGGAAGAGTGGGCTCAGGTGTAGGAGTAGTTGGCTTCTCTTCTTCCGCCATTGAAGGGAGTTTCAGGTTTCTTTTCCCCCACAATGATGCTTTTTAATTGTTTTTAGTATTTATTTATTTATTTGAGAAACGATTTATTCATTTATTTCCGATTCTATTCATTTTTTCTGTTGAGAAAAGATGGCTTCACTTTTTTTTTTTCAATTCTTTCTAATGCTTATTTTATTTATTTTTATTTGTATGCATGGCTGATCCTCAAATTCATGGAATTTAAACAAATACTAAATATGAGTCTGTATTTGATGACAAAAAACAAAAACAAAAAAAAACAAAAACTAAATAATTAATATAAATTTTAATAATTAAATTGCAAATCGAATGATTTATATATTACACCTTAATTTTTGCTATGTCCATGATTAATATGTTCATGATTCATTATTTACTTTAAGAAATACATATAAACGTATTTATTTACTTTGAAAAATAACATCCTTTTTCATTCTTTTATAGCTTATAAAATAATAGAAATGTCCAGTGAGCAACATAACAAAGAGAAAAGATTATCTAATTCGCTAAACTTATGTGTAACTTTTAAATATTATGAGTTATATAATAGAACAAATATCAAACTTGTGTGATTTTAAGAAGAAAAAACGTCAAGTGTCAATATAACGGATTGCATAATTCATATCTAAGTAGATTTTTTTTTGTTGTGAGAAAAACTACCTATAAATAGTAAAATTGATATTTTTCGGGGTATGTACATTAACTTAACTGTTTTTCTTACCTTTTTGGTATGCACTGTATTTTACTTTCTAGAACCTCTTCTAAATTTAGCAGGTCATTATCTTTGATATTTTTGGATATTAGCATTTTCCCATATTTATATAATTAACCGTAAAAAAAGTCTTCTGATCTTTAAATAAATAACCTATCTTTTGTTCCAATCCAGGAGTAAAACAATCAAATCCTTCATACAACACCTTAATATTCTTCTTTTTTCTCTGCCCATTTTCAAGACAACAAGACTTTTAAAACTGCATAGCTAATGGCGAATGAAATGAGGTTTATTCAAACATGGGGAGAGGTAACACCTTCACTATTTCATCGGATTCAACAGAGACGATTATCGAGGAGCATCTCGCAGCCTAAGTTGGAAACGATTCTTGAAGAAGGATGTGGTAGTTTTCCAGTTCAAGCTCCAAAACGGATTGTGATCTTTCTTCCTCTTCTCCTCTCAATGATTTTGTACTTTGTGTTGTACAAGACTATCAAAGACTACTGATTACTTCTTCAATCTGCAGTTTGTATATGTTGTTAATAACAAGTTATGTCCATGATTTAAGGTTAAATAAAGAGTCATATAGAAAATGTGTGTTTGCTTAGGTCAAAAGCTATTTTAAACATATTTGAAATATTATATCGGCATAAATTTCAACAATATCTAGCTTTGCGGATTAAGGCGATGTGTTTTCATATGATTTCATTTGCCAAAAACTCGAGCCTTGTTAAAAATATATTACTGGTAAGAAAATTCAGAACTTATGAGCATTAAGAACATGTTATAAAATTCAATTTGAGAATGAAATGAACTGAAACAGAGACATAAGATTATATATTGCTATTACATTTACCTGCTGCTTTTACATTTACCTGCTGCTTATACATAAATTACATTGAAATACTTGTGCATATGTATGTAACATGTTCAAGAAAATCGAACAACACGATCATGTCTATACAACAAAACACAAGACACGGCCGATATAATCGCCGGAACGATAAGGAAGAGACGGTGTCGTTGGCCCACAACAGCTTTTGAATAATAATTTTGATGGTTAAAATCATCGGACCTTTCTTCAAATATGGTCTCTAGTGTCGGAGACATTGAACAGCTCCGGCGAGAAATCATTGACGCCGGCGCCATTTCAGCTCGAGATAAAAATCTCCTTCTTCCTAGTTCTGATCTGACCATGATAGCTCGATCTTTTAAAGTTTTTCTTCTTATTCTTGAAAATGTTTATGAAAGTATTTGGCTTCTAATTAATCTCAAATGGAGAATTCTGGATGTATATATAGAGGCTAATGATATATACAGAGTCTAATTCACGGCGACAAAGATATATAAAAACACGGTTTCAGTTTGTTTGGAAAAAGTTAAAAAAAAAAAGAAACAGATGGATCAACCGTTGTCTCTGGTCAAAATTGAGCAAGTGCTCTGCATTTCTACACACGTACGTGTTCCTTTCGATATTGACAAAAATAGATACTGTAAACAACCACAATTTTATCTATTGTTCGGTGATGCATAAAAGCAAACACAAAACTCACGTCAAAAAAAAAAGCAAACACAAACTAAAAACAAAGGGAAACAATCAAAATTCTCAAACATATTTTTTCTAATCAATATTTTTACAGATTATTGTGAAATGTAATTTTAATAAGATCCTGCCCAGGCTAACTTAACTTATTTGTACCAAAACTGTAAGTATGCATGTATAAAGGTTGATACAAAGATTTCAATCGATTTATTATAAAAATAAATTTATTTGTTTTCGTATATGAACAACCAGAAACTTAAATGGGAAAATATTTGTTTAAATATCCACGCAAAAAATTCAAACTAGATTTTTTATATAAAAAGCTTAATTATGGTAAAAACTATATCAAACCGAAAACTATTGTGTATGTATCCACTTCTTTTAATAAAAACATAATCATTATATCATAAGTTAACATACTACAGGATAACTCAGCTAATGGACCTGGTATGTGTATGTATGTAGTCAACTTATAATTTCTATACATCATTCACATTTTAATTATAAATATTAAATACTATGCTATATTGTGTCGGCGTGATATTTAGTGATTCCTGAAACCTTTCAAGTTTTATTATAAAGTTGTAAAAATATCATTTTCAAAGAGTATTGATAAACTTGGAAAAGAAATACTAGTTTACAAGAATATCTAAATAGTCTCGCAACTTGAATTTCAGAAAGTACTACATGAGAAAAATATACTACATGAGAAAAATAAATATAACAATTTAGATGATCTACTAATAAACGGGATTTAAAAAGCTAAATAATCTGGATTCAAAATATCTCATGACACTAAACATATATGGTCATGCCGATATAAAATCATAACTTAGATCTTAATTAAATATCTAGGAACAGGTTCACCTGTAAAATGCACTTTTATTAGAATTAGTCTGAATCTAATTATAAATTTTAGATACCTTAAATTAGAAAAATAAATACACAAAAAGTTTGGGAGAACTATATAAACTGTTGAAGTAGTCATTAGTGTCGGTCCCATGTATTTGATTTGCCGTGACTTCTACGTGGACAAGATACACATGACAGATTTTCAATAAAGTTTGGGTACATTCAATATCTCTTACAACTTCTAGAAGTATTTTCTTCATTCTTTTGACACAAATCTACAACCTCTAGAAGTATTTTTTTTTCATTTTATTTCTACATAAACAAAATGTAACTCTTTGTTGACAAAAAACAAACAAACAAAAAACTCTCTCTTTAACTATAAACAAAGCATAGCACTCATAGCAATCATTTCTTTCTCTAGCATCGATTAAAAAACTTGAAAAAAACTTTCAAACATCCTATACGAACCATATCCCACCGCATTCATAATTACAAAGCGGCCATGAAACACCCTTCACATTTTCCGAAGCCCCATCATAGAAAACCCACTTTAATGAGCTCAAATAAAAACAACCAGGGACAAATTGAAGAACAGAACTGGCTGTTCTTAACATTTACACCAAAAAAAAAAAAAAAAAAACAAAACAAAACAGAACTGGCTGTTATAAGTTTAACGCTTGAGAGCTTTTAACTTGGAATCTTGAGAGGTAAAACGTTTTGCTCCTATCTACGGTTTCTCTAATTGTTACATGTTTAAATAATGACATTATTTGAACTTTGTTCCTTCTATCTCTCACCATTTCTCTTGTTCTCGTCTCCTGTCGCTATGTTTTTAACTTGTTCTTCCTTCTTCTATAGCAATAAACTCTATTAGGTTAGCTTTAACAAATTGTCCAGTTTCAAGCTTTCTGATTTCAGGTGTGGGCCAGAGAATAGATGACTGAGGCCCACGAACTTAAAGCTGCCCGAAACAATAATTATCCGACATGAGACCTGATTCTGTCTCTATCTATTCAATGAGGATTGCAAAGTAGCAACCGATTTTGAAACTTGATAAACCGGCTTTGGATTCAATTTCATTGACCCGTAGCTTGTGCATTTCCGAGAAGTACAAAATATATTTGACTTCTTGCTCGTTATGTAAAATACCCTTTAAATCGAAGGCGGCCATGAATCTATTCGAATCGAAAACAAAAACGGTGGTTGATGATGATGATGAGAGGAAGGTTCTTTTTTTGTTCCTCTATTTCAGACAAAGCGTAAAATCACTCTGGTTCTGTGAATCCTTACCGAACCGTACCAAACCGGGAGTTAAATTTTGTGATTTCAAAGGTTTGTTTTAAGTACAAAATAAATGTAAGTATGGACACCAATTCGAACCAGGGCGAGTGGTTGTGACTCAGCATGCAAAATGAGTAGCACCAGGGTTCGAAACACAAATTGGTACCCGATTTCCGGGAGGGATTGAATCTCTCCCGACTCACGAGAAGACTCGTGACTAACTCACGGATGGATTCGTGGGGGGGCAACGCCTGCCTGATATGCACACAGGGGACAATGTCCAATGTGCCAGATCTTGAATAGAAAAGATCTGATGCCGGATCGGATATTTAGATCCGGCGTGATCGGGGCCATTCAGATAAGCATGCTGTCTGATGGCGATTTGAGGTAATCTTAATTACCTTTCTTTTCATTTTTTTTTGACAAAACAGAGAATGATTAAAAGAGGAGAAAAGAACGTCTAAAACGTGTTTAAGATCACATATGGTTTCACAAGCTACACCTACACTTTTCTGCAACTTACAAGATTGTAATCCCAGCTTCCATCTGTACATGCTTCGTTAAAGAACAACCCAAGGTGTTCTATCATCCAATGTGTGATACCACTTTTATGTATTTCATAATACATCAGCCACTTGCAGCACTCAAACTCTCAGCCATGAGTGATATTCCAGAGTCAAAAGCTAAGGCACCAATTCGTATCTAATATATATTTACCGAAAAATATGCAAAAATAAGGTTGTGATCAGCAAATGAAGTACTTCAAAGTCAAATATGTTGACAGTATATGTGGAATTGCCATATTGCTTTGCATGACATCTTTATCACATCTCTCTTCTCACGCAGAGCAACATGCAGGCCATTTTATTGTATCATGTTTCTCTATTTCCTAGCTC
Source organism: Brassica rapa (assembly GCF_000309985.2). NCBI lineage: Eukaryota > Viridiplantae > Streptophyta > Magnoliopsida > Brassicales > Brassicaceae > Brassica > Brassica rapa. Next base: position 24,452,955 of record NC_024797.2, read on the forward strand.
TGCATATGATTCTCAATAGGCTTAACCAACTTAGAATCATATTGAGGATTGACAAACGTAGATTTTGGTTCTTAAATAGTATGCCGTCCAAAATATTATACCAGTCTATTATATAGCATACCTTCAATTATTATGATTAACTTAAATACATTATGCACCTCTATTAGAAAAATTATATGGTTTTTGTTACTCTTTTTTCAGAGATCATCAAAAGAAAGAAACTTGATCAACCCCTACCGGCAACGCCGCGAGAATCTCCAAAGCTTCCGCTGACAGTGGCGAAAAAAAAACAGCTCACCGCATTTCTATCGAATAAAACGACCGCACCAAACACCAATAACGACATGAAAGCATGAGCAGAATCTATAAACCTTACTTTACATCTGTGTTTAAAATGGCGCATGGCGCACCAAGGCGAGACGTGCCGAGCCTTGCGCCTCGCGCCATGGCGCAATATGGCGCTCGCCTTGAAGAAAATTTTAGTTACGTCATTTTAGTTACGTCTTGTTTTGTTTTGTATTGGAGAAGAAACTTAGAGAACACTTATGCAATGATTGATATACTAAATTTAAATAAGATGCAAGCTTTATTATACTAGAGAGTTCTAACCTTAAGCAAAAAACCTTGAGATCTAGATCTATGTTTTACGTAACTTCTCTTTTATAAAGCTAGGGTTTGGCGTTTAAGTTTCCCCGGTTAAGTTTTTTTAAAGTCTAAGGTTTAATTTTTTTTTTTTTTGAGCAAAAAAGTCTAAGGTTTAATTATTAATTAAGGCTTATATGGTTTAGATACGGTTTACATTAATCTCGCCTTACGCTCGCCTTTGCCATGCTCGCCTTCTCGACAAGGCACCCATGGCGCGCGCCTTAGGGAACCCACCCTCGCCTAGGTGGTACATGGCGACAGAGCCATCGCCTGAGTGCGCCTTGCGCCATGGCGCAAAAGGCGAGCGCCATTTTAAACACAGCTTTACATTTTTTAGATAACTCTTGAGGAAGCGTTGCCGATCCATCAATGATCCAAAACCCACGCAATGTTGCTAATCCGTAGCAAATTGTACCGTTTTTTGTCTTTGTAAGAATCCGTGAAGCTAAGTATGAAACAAGAGAGCCTACATATGCCCACTAGAATCGTTAATGTCATGATCTTGCTAGCTAAATCACATTGACCACCGTTTGAGAAAATTGGCGATAAGAGCTGAAACGCGTAAACCGTTCCTGTTGGTATGAGATTAGCTAAATGAGCTGTGGTTTGAAACGTTTGACCTATATATTGCCTTTTGTATCCATGTTGTTCTTGTCTTGTCTGGAAGTGGCTTCTTGATCTCTTCTTTAGTACTTTCTTGATAATCTTCAACAACTTTGATCTACATATCTAGTAGCTTTTTCCTTTGCTCAGTCTCTATGTTTTACTCAGGTTTTGGTATCATTGATGAAACTAAGTACGTAAAGGATATTACGAGAGGTTGATAGAAAAGCTAAAGTTGTTTTTTTCTTCAAATGCCTTGCAAGTTGCAAGTAACCTTTGAGACCAAACCAGAGTCTTTGTTTGGGCGAAGGATGTTCTTTTGTCACACCCTTTTTAATTAAGCGAGTTAATATTTGTGTGGTTAGGATAATCATTAATTAGTGTTCTGATACGTATGTTTGAATAGTTTTTAAAGCTTCCATGTAGTTTCCTGACGTGTGAGGAATACTTTCGCATGAGCAAAATCCTGCATGTCGTTGCTAAATCTTTTAATTTTTTTATTATTTTGTTTTGTAAATATCTTTTGACGTTTAGACTGATTGGATTTTGTAAAATCATCGTGGGATTCTTATTTGGACTGTGTCAAATGTCATTTAGACGAGTGTCATACAAGAATTGTATAAACGACCGTTTAAAATAATAAGTTCGATCATGATCATATTTGTTTGTGTTGAGAATCTTTGGATCATCTCGAAATTTTCTTTTGATTGACCGATCCATCGTGGAGGTCAAGTAAGGGCTAGCTAAACGAAATAAATAAGTAATTAATTTGATATAACGTAAAGTGCTTAGTCAAGCAGTCCAACCAACCATATTTCATCTTTGGAAAAACAATGTGTATCACAACAACACAACCATTGTTCCTTCTGTCATTTCGAAACAGATATACAGAGATGTGAGAAACATAATTATAGCCAGGAAGAAGAGGAAGAAATTCAGATCTCTTCTTGCTAGTTGGATAACTTGAACCTGTGTGGTTTTCTAAACCGATTTTGCTCTATCTTGTTTTTCTTTCTTTTGCCTTGATAGAGTAACTTTAGATTTAACTTTTGTAAAATCTGAACATCATTAATATGATATTAGCATTCTTAGCAAAAAAAAAAAAAAAGTGCTTAGTCAACCACGAATTTCGTTTCCTTTACCTTTTAGGCTTTTATATATGGTTCCTTCTCTTCCTTTTAGAAAGAAAAAATGATTTAGATTTCAATTGCATAGTTTTTAACTAACGTCAAATTACGAAAGTCAAATAACACGCATTGACACCTGCACGTTACATTTTTCTTCATGAAATCGGGCAAGTACCAGAAAGCCCAACATGAGAAGTGAGAGATCTGAAAATATGGTACAACACTCTTTTTTGAGTTTAAGTTTCCCCTGAAACAAAGTTATTACTATGTGAAAAGGTTGGGTTCGGACTTGATAGTTTACAGGTAAATTGGTAGCATACGATCTTGTTATCCTTAGTATTAATCGAAAAGCATTTGAAACTTATATCAGGTTATGTGGTAACAAGTACACCTTTTAATACAAATTTTTTTTGTGGAGTTAACCGGACCTGTCGATAGGTTATATAATTAAAAAAACATATATAATAAATAATGACCGCATGAATTTTAGAGATCAATATGATGATGATTGTCAAGTGAACGACACGATAAACATGGGCATGTTTTTGATGAGACTTGGAAGGAAAGATCATGTCATAATTTGGATGGTGGACCTAACTTGGCTCCGTGTGGAACAAGGTACATTTTCTTTCTCTCTTTTGGGTTTCAACAAATTATTATGTTCCTTTTCATTTATTATCTCTGTCTATATAACATATAGATCCTTTTATGTTATAAGCATTTCAATGATATGTTATTTTGTGCGTTCAAAAGCTTATACTGATGGGGAAATATTAATTATAGCAGTTTAGTAACACACAATGGAAAAAAATACAACATTAACGAATGCGATACATATTAGTATATTACTGGTAGTTTATTGTATTGGATTGCGAATATGTTTCTCCCTCTCTTGCTTTGTTAAGTACCAAACCACTGCACTGGTTTCAACTTTCGTTTAAGTGGACTGCTCATGTGCTGACTAGAAATCCCACCCAAATCTAACACCAAAATGTTCAGTTCGAGAGAGCTAGGGACTAGCATTTTGGTTACTTTTCAGGTTTTGTTCACGACTAAAACACAATTTTTAACCGGACCATCTCTTGTTCAATTCGCTACAAATTCGCGGGTTGTGTTGTAAAACCAACCTTAAACCACACCCCCTCTCAAAATTATAAATTCAGATACAACAAATCCAGGAACCAAAACCTCTCTCCAAAAGAAGTACACAAAAACAAAAACAATGATTTCAACTTGAGCAACAACCAGAGGACTTAACAGCAGTAACATCATCCTTGTTTCCAATATCAATGGTCTGTCCTTTAGGCAACGATGTTGGATCTCCAGTGCCATCAAGAGCTTTACGGCTCATTACACGATAGATCTGAGTCAAGACATGAGTGAAAGCTTGCTCAACATTTGTAGCATCAAGAGCAGAAGTTTCCATAAAGAACATATTCTCTCTCTCAGAGAAAGATCTAGCCTCTTCCGTGGGAACAGCACGAAGGTGACGAAGATCAGCTTTGTTTCCAACAAGCATGATCACGACGCTGGCATCGGTATGGTCACGAAGCTCCTTGAGCCATCGTTCAACGTTCTCGAACGTTACGTGTCGAGTTATGTCGTACACTAGAAGAGCACCTACTGCTCCTCTGTAGTATGCACTCGTGATTGCTCTATATCTGTGTAAGAACAAAACAGACTTTAAAGAGAAACCAAACCAAACTATACGATACGATATTATATTCATGTCATTGTAATTTAGTTTGGTTATTATTACAAAAAAATATTTAAATATTTATCTAGTTAGATATTATATTTATGTAACTACATCAAATTTTCAAGTCTTCTAGATTGATATAAGAGGTAAAACAACAAAAGCTTTTATAAACTTAATAAAAACAGACTTTAATAAATCAATTTCGTTATGAGTAACCAAACTAATTGGTTCCAGTATGTAATAAAAAGAGAGGTAAGGAGGATTTGTATACCTTTCTTGACCGGCGGTGTCCCAAAGCTGAGCTTTGATGGTTTTCTCGTCGACATGAACGCTTCTTGTAGCGAACTCGACACCGATGGTAGACTTTGACTCGATACTGAATTCATTTCTGGTGAACCGAGACAACAGGTTGGATTTTCCGACTCCGGAATCTCCGATCAAGACTAGTTTGAAGAGATAATCGTAGTCGTCGTCGGATTTGTACGCTCCCATTGTTGATTTTTTCTGAACACACCAAAATGTAAATAAAGAACAAAATTGAAATGTTAGATCGTTGTAAATAAAAATCTTAGAGAGATGGTGCAATGATCATATGGTATGATTGATGTGTTGCTGTGTTTTGTAATGAAATAAAGAAGGGGGTAGTGGGTAACGACGAAAACCTTATTGGTTTAAGATCAATGATTTGTTATTATTAAATGCATGACTAAGCATATATATATATTTTGAAAGTCGTTGGAAAGATTAGAGAACAAACATGTTTTGACGAATTCTCGAGGTTTGTGGCCGCCATGAACTGGTAAACGCAGAATATTTACATTTCCAAGGAATATTTCTTCAATTTATAATTGATAGCTTTGCTCAAAATCAAATTTGATCATTAGGAAACTTTTCCATATATAAAATGATAGCAATGTGTAAGAACATATTTGGGAGATGTTATATATGGTATTAATAAATTGCTGCTTTAACTTATCACATTTTTAACAATATTTTGGTCAAAATGACATTTTAAGTCTATGTTTTAAGATATTGCTGTGACCTGTGAAAAGACATGAAGTAGAGGTGAGATTATTGAGAGTCGCATGTTTTAGTTGAATGAGTTGAGAATTGAGATAAATCTTACCAACTCTAAAGGAAAAGTAGTTAGTTTCTTTTCAGTGAAAATTAGTTACACTGATCCTGTAATATTTATTTGAGATTGGACTTGTGTTCATGTAAATGGTAACAATGAATAAAATTGCATAGCAAAAGCTCTGAATATGACAAAAAACTGATAACGTTATTTTTTAAAGAAAAAATTATTGGATAAAATTTATTAGATTACTCTTTTCTTTCATATTTGTCTATAATTTGATCCATAACTACTTGATTATAAAATATATATAAACCACTCGGATCAATAGAAAAGAATTCAACTTGTGAACTCTTTATCATTTGACTCCATTGTAGTTAATTTTCCGTTATATATGACCTGTCTAATTACCACAATTTTTAATTGGTTTGAGAATAAATATGGTTTTATAAATAAATAAATAAAAAATAGAGGGCCGCCACAACTGATATAATTCAAAGATTATTTGGTGATGTCAAAATCTGAAAGAGGAAACATAACACAAAAGTACAAGATTATTCTCATGAATCTCCATCACTCAACGTGTAAGGCATTGATCTACATAAGTTGACTTTTTTGTCATTCTCATTTCATTTGGAAAATAATAATAATACAACGGCACAATCTTATCACCATCATCAATGTCACAAGTGCAGAGCTTCATCGACTGCCAAAGCCAATGCAGCAGCAGCACCAACGTACGTGTGTGGAGTTAGCTTCAAAAGCTGAGATTTAGCTTCTTCAGGCAAATCCAAACCTTTGATAAACTCTCTGATGCTTTCTTCATTCACAGCTCTTCCTCTTGTTAGCTCCTTCAGCTTCTCATACGGCTCTGGAACACCATATCTCCTCATCACCTTTTTAATATAATACCGTGAGTTAGTGAGATATATGGAAGTAGCTAGTTCGTTACAGAAGATACTTACAGTTTGTATGGGTTCAGCGAGGACTTCCCAAGTTTGATCCAAATCTTCTTTCAACCGAGCTTCATTAACCTATATATCAACGAACATTCTTACTCTATGACAAGCTAAAACCTTTCCTTGCAGATACGGTAATAATAATAATAATACCTGAAGCTTCTTGATTCCCTGTATGGCACTCTTGTAAGCAAGAAGAGAGTGTCCTAAAGCTCCACCCATGTTTCTCAACACAGTTGAATCAGTTAAGTCACGCTGCACACATGGTACATTTTCTCAGGCTTAGCTTATATTCCCATTGCTCTAGCAAAAGAGATAGAGAGTATATGCTCAAACCTGCATTCGTGAAACGGGAAGCTTCATGCTGAGAAAAGTAAGCTCTGCGTTTGCTTTCCCTAGATTCCCTTCGCTGTTCTCAAAGTCAATAGGATTCACTTTGTGTGGCATTGTGGATGATCCGATCTCTCCAGCTTTAGTTATCTGCTTAAAGTAGCCTAGAGATATGTAGCTCCATATATCTCTATCGAAATCAATCAAGATGTTGTTGAACTGGCTGATTGTATTAAATAGTCTAGCCATGTAGTCATGAGGCTCAATCTACAAAAACAGTTAGAACAATCACTCAGTGAAACAATGAAAATGTAATGAAGATAAAAAAACCATATAGTATATACCTGAGTAACGTATGGGTTAAAGGTTAAACCGAGAGAAGTAACAAACTCATCTGCAACATGAGGCCAGTCGATATTAGGATACGCTGAAACATGAGCGTTGTAGTTCCCAACAGCACCAGCAAACTTCCCTTTAATCTTAGTTTCTGCAAGATATCTCCTTTCTTCGCTTAACCTCACCGCGAAAATCGCCATCTCCTTCCCTAACGTTGTAGGTGAAGCAGGCTGCATTGTAATTGATTTATACAGAATCAAAAATCATGAACAATAGCTTTAACAAGTCTTTTTTATTTGGAGCCCTTTACCTGGCCATGAGTTCTTGAAAGCATGGGGACGTGTGCAAATTCCTTAGCCATGAGGGAGATAGACTTGATGAGCTCATCCATGGAGGGGAGTATAACGGAGCTAAGCGCTTCTCGAAGCATCAAACCGTGGGAGAGGTTGTTGATGTCCTCGGAAGTGCAAGCGAAATGGAAAAACTCAAGAACCTTAGCAATCTCTGGATGAGATTCACACTTTTGTTTCAAGAAGTACTCCACTGCCTTGACATCGTGGTTGGTTACTTTCTCGATCTTCTTAACTTCCAACGCGTCGTCCACGCTGAACCCATCGATGATCGCTTGCAAGTAAGCCTCGGCTTCTTTGCTAAAGCTTGGGACTTCGGTGACGTCAGCAATTCTTGATAGCTTAAGAAGCCATTTAATCTAAAAAACAAGAACAATACATAAACAACCTTTCACTTAATAGTAACAAAGAAGGTTCAAATAAGCAGATACCTCGACGAGTACACGGAAGTAGATCAAACCGAACTCGCTCATAGAAGAAGCCAAGTCCTTGACTTTACCCCAGTAACGTCCATCCAAAGGTGATAACGCCGTTAAGTTCGACATCTCCAAGTCTCTGGAGCTTCCCGTGGCCATTGCTGTCACCTGTGGTATCGCCGTTTCGACATAAATTAGAATCAGGGAGAGGAAGGTTCGCTAAAAGAGCTTACCTTTCTTGGCTTGAGAGGATCAGTAGACGAGAGAGAGAGTGGAACTCTGGGAAGCGGATGGTGAGAAGCTAAGGTAAGCGATTTTGATGGGTTTAAGAGTGTGTTGGTGGTGGGTGTGGCGGCGAAGCAAGGGAGCTTGGTGTTGGTTAAAGCCTTGGAAGAGACATTGAGCTCCATTTTGTGATTATAGAGTAGAGATTCCAGAAGCACGAGCACGACGAAGAAGGCAAGGAGTGAAAGCTTGGCGCTTTAGGGTTTTAGATGATTTGGTTTAACGGTGGGAGGCTGGAAACATGTTAGAGATCATTTTTGGATTATACTAACATCCTTAAGGAACAATAAGAAAACATCAAATCCGTTGTAGTCTAGCTGGTCAGGATACTCGGCTCTCACCCGAGAGACCCGGGTTCGAGTCCCGGCAACGGAGTTTTTTTTTGTTCTTTTTGCGAACAATCCTCTCTCTTATGAGGGGAAACATTGTCTTCTTTTGATTACATCATATGTTAGTTTCTTAGCTTATATCAATGCAAGAATGCTTTGAAAATGCAAGGAAACAGAGCTTAATGGAGAAAAGAACAACTATATTTTCAATCATAGAATCAGATTTGTCTGTTCATTGTTTCTGCTTCTTCTCACATTTTACAAAAGTTAAAAAAAAAAATGATAACAGAAGCTGCTAATCTCCTCCTATTCAACTGAAAACCTCAGCGAACTTCTCAGAAACCAAAACTCCAGAATCAATAGACTCCAACGGATCTTTCCTGAGACGGTGCCTTAAGCAGTTAGGTATAACAGTTGCAACATCATCCGCAGTCACTCTATCTTTCCCTTTCAAAGCCGCAAGTGCTTTCGCCGCTCTGTTAGTCACTATATCTCCTCTCAACCCATCGACATTCAGCTCCGAACACACCTTAGAGATCTTCACCTTCAGCTCCCTATCAATCTGAACAGACGAAAGACAGCTTCTCGCATTTGAAATCTGGTCTTGCAGCTTCTCCTGCTCGGTTTTGTAAGTATCACGAAACTCCTTGGGGTCACTATCAAACCTTGCTCTCTCCTCAACAATCTTGACTCGTAACTCAGCATCCCTAACCGTCCCTACTTGCGCGTGCATCCCAAACCGATCAAGAAGCTGCGGCCTAAGCTCTCCTTCCTCAGGATTCCCAGAGCCGATCAAGATAAACCTCGCAGGGTGAGAGATCGAGATCCCTTCCCTCTCAACCGTGTTCCAACCAGAAGCAGCGGAATCAAGAAGCACATCAACCAAATGATCATCCAGGAGATTCACTTCATCAACGTAGAGTATCCCTCTGTTGGCTTTAGCCAACAGACCAGGCTCAAAGGCTTTGACACCTTCTGTTAACGCCTTTTCGATATCGATAGTTCCACAAACTCTATCTTCAGTTGCACCTAGGGGAAGGTCAACCATGTTGATCTTGGTGGCGATGACGGGAACCTGCTCTCCTCTTTCGACTCTCTCTCTTACCTCAACGCCCATGAACTCAGGGTCTAACGGGTCAGAGTTGTAAGGGTCGCCTGCAACTACCGTAATCTCGGGTAAGAGATCGACTAAGGACCTGACGGTTGTGGACTTCCCGGTTCCTCTGTCTCCCATTATCATCACACCACCGATCTTGGGATCAATCACATTCAACAAGAGACATAGCTTCATCTCATCTTGGCCTACTATAGCTGCAAATGGATAAACTGGCCTCGCACTCTTCTTTGAATCAAACTTCCCTACCTAAACCAATCATATATGTTCTTAACTCTTTGTAAAATCAAGTAAAGACTGAAACTTTATGTGAACATGATATAGTTAGAACTCGTACTTGTTGTTCAGTGGAGTTGATTTCTGTGGCTACATTCATGACAGAGACATGGTGACGAGACCTGTTCTTCTTTGGCCTTATTTGGATTCCTGCATTTGACGCTCTTCCACAGATTCTCCCTGTAAACAAGAATTTTCGAAGTGAGATGACAGTAGGGTTTAAGGATTGGAGAGATTGTTTGGGTTACCTGGCCTGAAGCAAATGGGAGAGATCGAAGGTGTTGAGGAAGAAGAAGACGAGAGAGAAGGAGACGCACGTATTGAAGACGTTCCCAGAAGAGACGCCATTTTTTTTTGTGTGTGTGAGCTTTGATGCTTCACTAGCTTCTGATTGGCTTTTGAGAATTCTTCTGAAGTTTTGTTTGGTTCTTGTGGTCTGGATAAGGAGAGAGAAAGAAGGGAGATTTTCTTCGCTATTTAAATGTTTTTTTTTATTTCATTATTTTTATTTAAAAAACTAAAAAGTACTTAAAAGGCCCACAATACGGCCCATTAACCAAAACAAAATCATTCGCAGCCCAGCAATTTTCAAATCTTCCCTCTGAGCTCCCGTCGGCGAACTTTCTCTCTGGCGTCGTCGTCTTCTCCCCGTTGAGCGTTAACCGTTAGCTCCTACCTCGGAATCAACTGTAAATCAATTCAATCGGTAAGAACTTTTCGTTTCTTGCTCGTCGCTCGAGTAGAATCTTACTCTCATGCGTCGTTCTAGCTCCGGTTCGAAAAAAAAAAATTGATGATCGTAGTAGGTGAACACTAATCTATTGGATGTAGGCGATTATGCGTAGATTTGAGTTAGAATGCTCGATAATAGTTTACGAATCGCCTGAGTTTCTGCGAATTTGGTGTTGATTTCTCCAGCTACATCTCTTCCTTCGTTTAGGTTGCTTCTCGTATAATAATCACATTGTTTTGATCTGTTATTTTCTCAGTCTCGCTGATAGTTTCGATCTTAGTAGCGAATCCTTTACCTGCTAACGTTCTTCTTTACTTTGTGACGTGACTTGATTTTTTTTTTTTTTTTGGTTATTGACTAGTTTCTATTCATCAGAACATAACAGATCAAACAATGTGATTTTGCCATGCCTGCTGCCTCTGCTAAAAAGATTATGATGTTAGCTTTTTTTTTTCTCTTTCAGTAAATTGTCAAAAGTAATACTGAGCAGATTTTGCAATGTCTCCGCCTGCTAAAAAAAGTTCTACTGAAGCTAAGGAGAAAGATCTTATCCTCGGTAAGGTTTACAGTGATCTGAACATTATTGAATCCAATTGTTTTTACTAGTATGGAATCCCTTCAAGCCGCCTGCGGCAAGAGTTATGAAGTAGACTTTCTTGATAACTTGATGTTAATGAGCTTTACATCAGAAAGATAGCCTCATTGTTCTATTCCTAGTTATTGGTCAACTTTAGTTTTTCTTGACATAGATTGATACTTTAGTATGTTGTTCCATTGTTAAGATGGGTGATTTGTCTGCAGTCTCTAAATTTCCATGGGTTACCTGCAGACAACGACATGGAAAAAGATACATGGAGCTTTAAGTCAATGGCGGATGATCCGATGGATTTTGCCTTTGGGTCGCCAGCTAACAAGAAGAAGAATGCCTTCAAGCTGTGAGTGTAACCTATATGATGTGCTTCTTAAACCATCTTTGCGTCTAAGCTAATATTTTTTCTCCATTGTGATGGATTACATCTTTAAGATGCGGTTGCTTGACAACAATGTCTAGGCAGGCTCTCATATAAGTTCTGTATCTATGTCTCCTTTTCAGGGATATGGGTTTCGATTTTGATGGAGATTTTGGAAATTCATCATCATTCAAAATGGATATGCCAGACTTCGATTTCTCCAGCCCAGCCAAGAAAACCACAAAAGCGAAAGAAAGCCCTGGTGATAAATCTAGTGGAGATTTAAAGCAGAAAAAGAATCCATTTCACTTCTCTTATGACTTTGATGCGTATGAATCTCTACTAAAACAGTACCCTTCTAAGAAATCCTATGTCAATCTGAATTTTACTTAGCACTATTCTTATCTGCAAGCAGGTTGGACGACTTTAATCTTGATTCAAGCCCACCGAAGAAGGGAACCAAGACAACGACCAAGGTCATGGATTTCGAAGAAATTGATAAGTCTGGCTCTTTGGACTTTGGTCACGACTCACCGATAACTAGACAAGCTGCCTCCGTGTCAAACACCGATGTCAAGGAAAAAGCTTCTGCTGAAAAAGAGAACCTAAATTCCAAGACTACAGATACTATGGTTGTGGAGAGTAGCGCACACTCGAAGCAAGCTACAGAAGAGAGGATGGAGAACTCTGAGGCTGTGGAATCACCCCAAGGTCTAAGGATAAAAACCTCAACTACTCATACAATGTGTCTGCAACCTCAATCTGTAGACGCTTCACCATTGAAGACATCATGTGTAATGCTTGAAGACACAGATGATCCATGTCTTTCAAACGAGACCGCAGCACCCTCGCCATTACATGCTTCTGAGACTACACATACTGCTGCAAACAGAGAAATCAGTCCAGATATCAACGAAATCTGCAGGTCTAGCTCAAAAGAAGACTCTCCTAGAGATCCAGAACAGAATGCAAACAAAGATATGATTTCCGCAATGGACACAAGCTATGAAAAGGCTGAACAGACTAAACCAAGCATCTCATCTCAGTTATGTTTGGACAAAATGGATTGGCAACAGGAAGAAATGGGTATAGGCACTCAGGCAGAAAAGCAGGATCACACTAGAAGAACATCATCTGATCCAGATCATGGACATCCTCAAACAACTCTCTCAGGAAAAATATCACCAAGCTCTCGTCAAAGCCAAGCTGCTCAAGTACAAGATTCGAGTGGAAAACTACCACTGGATACATCCCACAGGTTAAAAAAACCAAAACTACTTTATGCTTTAACGTTATCCCAGTAAACTTGGAAAATGGAATTAATGTCTAACTGCTCTATTCTGTAAATTGAGTGCAGCGTGCCAGGGCTCAGTGATTTAAAAATCACCCAAAACAAAGACTCAGGACTTATCAGATCCAAATTTTTTAAGAAGACAGAAAAACCACAATCCCATGTACTGAAGTCCTCTCTAACTCAAACAGAGAGTCGGCCAGTGACCCGAGAAAAGATTGCGGTTAATATGAACCTTACAAATGATAGAAGGTACTATTTATTTTCTTCATTGTCTGTCTAACTAGCTTTTCACTAATATTTTCCTCTCCAAAATGCAGACATGATATCCAAGATGTGTTGCCTGGATCCAAAACTAGAACATGTCCAGTTGAGCTTGTGAAAACGGATTCTGAAATAGCAAATGTCAATTCTATCAGGTAATGCTCTGGGATTATATGCTAAAACATAAGAATAAGGTTCTCTCTTTCTTTTAAGGTGATAAATATAAGCTAGGTAACAAACTCGATTGTTTTTACCAGCAGGTCTCATAAAAAGATAATCCACAAGGACCATTCAAATGTCAAGACTGCAGAAAATGTGGCTGCACAGTTGGATCATTTAAAGATGCAATCTAAAAATACAACTAGAGAGAAGTCTATCTTGCAGATCAATATAAGGTGAGATAAACTTGTTTTACGTTACTTCTTTCCTATCTGTTGCCATGCTCGTGATTCCCTAAGTAGGTTACTTCCTCATTGTGTATAAATTTGTATCTGCTAAAAAATTTATCTCTAGAAAGTTTTATTAATTTTTATGGATTTTGTCACAGCTCAAAACTCGATGCTTCTAGCTTGACTCAGAAGCTAAGTAAAAATTTGAGTTCTGGAGCAGAATCTTTGCAGAAGTCCAAGTTGGTATCTCTTGAAAGGCCTAAACTTGGAAATATGATGTTTGATCTGCTTTCTGCGAAAACTCAAAGGTACAAAAAGAACACTCAACAGTTTGTTATACAGAATCTCACGATAGTATATCAATTCAGATTCCCTGATTTCTTCAACTGTAGGACCATTGGAGTAACTAAAGACCAATCCAGTTCGTTCGTGCAACCAGTAGTGAACTCTACAACAGGCAAGGAGAGAAATACCGAAGCATCAGTTAAAAGAGGCTCTGAGACTCACCATTTGGCTCCTAGAGACAAAACTCAACTCCTGGACTACCCATCTTCTTTAAAGCGGAAAGCTCTTGATGAGGTTTATACTTGAACTCACATTTTTCGATGTTTTCTCTTCATGAATATATCTGGACATGGAATAAAAGTCTTTGTTTTTTCCACAGGATGCAGATAGATCTCTGAAGCCACAACTTAAACGATTTTCCATGTCTCCAAGGGAAAACAGGTTTCTACTTTTGGTTATCCAAACCATATCTATCTAAAGCCTTGCTTCATTAGATCTTATTTCTTGATATATGATACGACTGAGAATGCACAGGAACGCTGAGGATCTCACACATAGAGTTGCGCAAGGAAAGGTTAGATACATCAACAGACATTTGATTGTTACTATCACTACAACCTTTCTGTGTTTAGTTTACTTCAACACTTTCTCACACAATTGATTTTCCAGTTCTCAAGCCAAGAGAGTAGAATAGATAATAACACAACCAAGGAGCTTGTCGGAAAAAGTCCACGGAGTACGTCTCATCACCAGATGGGAAACATGGCAAATCTGGAAATCCCGGTCACTGAGAATTCTGATAACATAGAGAAAGCTGAAGCATATACAAAAGAACTCGAGAGTGTAAGTTTCTTCTTCTCGATCATTGTACCATATTTCTAAAATGTTTCATCATTGCCTTTTGTTCCATTGTGCAGATATGCAACACTCTGAAGAAGAAGCATGAGGAAGCGAAAGAGTTGCTTGTCCGTGCTATAGTAAACAACAATAAGCTACTGATGCTCAACCATCCTTTACATGAAGACAAGATATCCTTTTAATTTCTGTGTCGTTGTTAGATTTTGTCTATCTATAGCTGTATACGTATGGACTCTTGTGTGTTTTGGTTTCCCTTAATAAGCAGAATACATTCGTATGATCCAGAAGTTCGCAGCCAAGTTGAGTTTGAGGGACACTCAAACCACCACTGTTGCTTAAGAGGTAAAAGAATATTTACCTTTTCTTCTCTCAGAAGTCAGAACTATCTCAAGATAGATTTTATCAGACTGTTAACTAGTCGGAGTTATTCATTCTTTGATCTGGTGGCATCAACCTATTTGGTTATAGGTTCAGTGTGGACTTACACCAATACTATATGATCAACAGTACAGAAGTGTTGACTTCACATTAGTCCAAGGTATTCGATCATCATTCTCGTTTGCTGGTAATAAAGGAAAAAACGTCACATTTATAATTTGGAACGTCATGTTCCGTTATGTCGGATGACTCCAGCTATGATCTGGAAACAACCGATATACAGTACTCAGAAACCAATATGCAAAGAATAGAATTTCTTTTTAAAAACACTATAATTGAAGAAATCATTATTAAATACGAATTTAGATGATTGATAAATTGAATATTTGGTTAATTTCATTTTTATCAATCATTAAATACGAGTTTAGAACTCACGAATACAGTCATGCTAACATACACATTGTGGATATATCTAGGGTCCCACCAAATAATGTGCATGCGTGCATTACAAGCAGATAAACCCCATGGGCTCGAAAATGAGGGAAAAGTGCCAATTTCGATCCCAACTATTTCAGTCGTGCCAAATACGACCCAGACAATTGATCAGTGCCAAATACGACCTCAACTCAATTATAATTCAAAAAAACTACCCGAACTTCTTAAAACGTGCATAAATTTACATTGACTCTAACAGACGTTAGTCAACCGTTAACAAGATAAAACGACGTCGTTTTGATATACGAGGAAAAGTGCCAATTTCGACCCCAACACTCTCAGTCGTGCCAAATAAGACCCGAACAAATGGTCAGTGCCAAAAACGACCTCAACTCAATTATAATTTAAAAAAAATTATCCAATTTTTTTAAAACGTGTCTAAATCTACATTAATTCTAACAGAAGTTAATCAACCTTTAACAAAGATAAGACGACGTTATTTTGATATATGTATTTTTTTAAAAAATATGTTCATTTCGGGACTCAAATCTGTACTGGGATATCCTTTTAAAGGGGCACACTAACAACTAGACTAAAATAATTTTTTGAAATATTATTACAAATTGAAATTCTCCATTATATAAACTACTATTCTTCTTCATCTTATCCAATTTAAAATTTTGGTGATTGCTTTATATATTTTAGTTATTGTTTAATTTGTCTAATATTTTGTACAACATATCTTAGTGAAAGAAAGGTAAAAGGCCTCTTAACATTTTTGAACAAATTATCAAAATATATAATATCAACTTTGAAAACTAAAAAAATTCCCACTTAATTTTAAAAATTAAAAATAATTTATATAAGAAAAATGTATAAATAAATTCAAAGTTTTAAGCATATTTAAGATCGTATAATAATAAATATTTTATTATTTATATTTTAGTAAGATATAATTTTATTAAAGATATGATAAATAAGAAAAACATGTTAATGTATTTATATAAATCAGAAAAAATTGTCACCAAAATTTTAAATTGGATAAGATGAAGAATAATAGTAGTTTATATAATTTCAAATTTGTAATAGTATTTTAAAAAGTTACTTTTATCTAGTTGTTAGTGTGCCCATTTAAAAGGGTATCACAACATGGTTTGAGTTCCGGAATGAACATGTTTTTTAAAAAAAAATAGATATATATATATATATATATGTATATATAAATGACGTCTTCTTATCTTGTTAACGGTTGACTAACTTCTGTTAGAGTAAATGTAGATTTATGCACTTTTTAAGAAGTTCAGGTAGTTTTTATAAATTATACTTAAGTTGAGGCCGATTTTGGCACTGTCCATTTGTTCGGGTCCTATTTGGCACGACTGAGAGTGTTAGGGTCGAAATTGGCACTTTTCCTCGTATATCAAAACGACGTCGTTTTATCTTGTTAACGATTGACTAACTTTTGTTAGAGTCAATGTAGATTTAAGCACGTTTTAAGAAGTTCGGGTAGTTTTTTCGAATTATAGTTGAGTTGAGGTCGTATTTGGCACTGATCAATTGTTCGGGTCGTATTTGGCACGACTGAAATAGTTGGGGTCGAAATTGACATTTTTCCCCGAAAATGATGTAGTCGTTTTAGGCCCAATTTTGATAAATTGATTTTCTGTTTAGAAAAAAAAAAAAGAAAAACAAAGCTCGGCGATTCCCTCGTCCTCTTGGCGCACATCCCAAACCAAATGGCGCGTAAAACTGTGCTAATTATCTGGTACAATGAAATGATTTGAGATCTCTTCAAATCAAAAGTCAACACTTTAAATAGTAAAAAACAAAACCAAAATTTTGAACCAAAACAGAAACGGAGAAATTTTTCTTTCCAACACGAGTTCCCTCCATAACACAGAGCCCTTTTCCAAGTTTCTGAAAATTTTAGAACCATCCTCAAAACCAAAAAATTCCCTCCAGAGAAACGAAAACACCAAAAACTTCAAAAACAAATCTCAGATCTATGAACTTCCAAATCTGTTTCAAAGTCCCTCCTATTCACACACTTCATATACAGTTCTTCAGTTCCTCCTTTCCTCAATCAAGTCCATCTCTCTCTCTTCTCTCATTCTCACTCTATCTCTCTAATTGTACATCAATGGCGGCTCTCGATCTAAAAGCTCAACACGACAACAAAGAGAATGTCTCGCCCTCGGAGATGACCATTACTTCTGTCAAGCCTCTGGATTCTTCTTCATCCATTGATAAAGACAAAACCCAAATCAGAATCAGGAGAAAGAGATCTAGAAGACAGCCTCTTAAAGACATCACCAATCTATTTGTCTCATCATCACCATTGTCCTCTTCGTTTCTGATTCGTCACTTCTCCTCTTCTCCGACTCTATCGGTTGATCCCAAATGCATGAAGAGAAGATCTGTTGTTGCTCTCAAGGCTTCTTCTACCTTCTCTTGTAGAAATTTCAGATGATCTTTAGAATTGGGTTCTTTTCCAGTTTTTGGAATTATGTATCAGTTTTTAGTTAAGGGTATCTATCAATACCCTGTCATTAGCTTTTATGTACTCAACACACAAGATATGTTTCCATGAGTATACTGGTTTCTCAATTATTACGATTCTTGCGGATGGTGACACACAACAGTGATTTTATTCGAATTGTGATCTGGTCTTTTTGACTAGCTCTTGGTTTTTCAAATGCACTAGCCAGGAATATTTGAGATAGTAGCTACTGCAATTTTCCCCATCTGAGAAGTGAATCGAAGTCGTCTTTCTGTTAAATGATAACTGATACTATGTCCTGTGGTTTAGGAAAAAACCTGTGTCATGGAGTTGGATTGTGTACTATGTGTACACTGATAAGTGATAACTGTGTCATGAACTTTTTTAGAGCATCCCCACCTTATTTTTGAGATTCACCAAACTTCAAAATTTGAAGTTTGAAAAACAACCTCAACTGCAGTTTTAAATTCTTTGTATTTTGTACTGAAGTCCATATTCATTAAATTAAGTTGGATCATAAGTTTTTGTTATAAACAACTTAAAAACATACACTTAGACCTGACTGGTTTAAACGCAGCGGTTGCGGTTGCGGTTGCGGGAGTTTGTGGATGCGAGCAGTTGCGGTTTCTAGCGGTTTTAAGAGATTTGTACGACTGGTACTGCGGTTAAAAATTTGTGCGTTTGCGGGTGACTTATGACTGGTTAACTACCAAATGCGGTAACATTAAAATAATAAATTAACAATATTTACATTTAATATAATGATAAAAATATTAAAAATCATAAAATTATAATAAATATAAAATTTATATTTAGAAAGTTATAATTTTAATTTTTGAAAATTTATTGAAATTGTTTTTATTATAAAAATTTATAATATTAATTAAAATATAATAGATATATTTTAATATTTTCATAATTTCAATTTTAAAATTTTTATTAAATATTTTTACTTTTGTATATATATTATTTAAAAAAAAAGAAAAAAATTTACCCTCCCGCAACCGCCCGCAACCGCAAACGCTTGCTGGAGCCAGCTTTTAAATTTATGAGATTCGGAGCGGTTTAAAGCGGTTTAAAGCGATTCGAGTGATTGTTGCAAACCGCCGACAACCGATACCAACCGCTACCAACCGCAAAAGCTGCGTTTGCGGGTGGTAGCGGGAAAACCAATCGCCCCCTTAATAATCACTAGCAAAATTGATTGTAAGTTTGTAACGCAGTCTTCATTTTTGTGATATTTATATGTTCATGCAATTTTCTTTCTGTTTGTTGTATGAGTTTTTTTAACATAAATTGTTGATGTGTAAATTTTTGTTTACGATTGAAATATGAAATATTTAATAATTTTATTTTCACTTAAGATGTTCACTTAAATTATGTAAATATATATGTGACAAAAATTGTATGACAAAAATTTATGAGATAATAACTATATAGATTAGAATGCATGCAAATGAAAGATGAAATCCCATATTTAAAGTTGCTTTTTTTCGCAACTGATTTTAATTTAAAGTTGCTTTTGAAATGAATAAAACTTCAAATTTTTAGATATCTTTTAGAAATGTTCTTAGAAGACAGAAGATATATTTACAAACTCATATTAAACATTTATAACCTCTGTAATACGGTCTAAAGATTATATATGATCTTCCAAACTCTCAATAAAGTTATTGCATTTTTGTAAAAGAATATTATATTTATTTAAATAAATTTTACCCTTAACATCTATAAAATTACATTTACAATCTCAAATTAAGCATTCATAATTTCTCCTATACCATCTAAAAATTATAGATGATTTTCCAGACTCTAAAAAGTGTAAAAACAATTTATTTATAATATACATTTATATAAATAGTATTTTTTGAAAACTTATTAACTACTATTCTCAATAGTTTTTATTAAAGTTGTTTACTTATTTTAACACTTATTTGTCAATGCTTACTTTTATCCTTTAAGATAATAACATTATTAGTTTCAATTCACTTACACTCTCTAGATAAGAATCATTAGGGAAATATTTTTCATGACAAAAGTGTAACATTTGCAGAATGATCATTGATTATGCATTCTTTTTGCACTATCCCGCTTATTTTTTTAATCCAATCCAGCATTCTATATTTTATATTCAGTGTGAAACTAAAAAATGATTTTAATTGTACTTTGGAATGATGTTTATAATTTTCAATTCTCGATAATTGAATTGTAAAACACTAGTCAAAACATAATGAAAATATAGACGGATCAAAACAAAAATATTTGTTAAGAAGTTTGAGTAACAAAACCACCAAAAATAGACCATTTAATAGGGAAACAATTTTAGTTTTGTGTTGTGTGTATATCATATTTTGTAATATTTTCTTGCCAAAGTGAAATAATGCTTAGCAAATGCCATGTTGATAAAAAAAAAAAAAAAAAGAAGCAACTGCCATAAAAGTATCAAATTAGATATGATGTATTTCGCTAAAAAAACATTTAAGAAATATATATACAAAACAATCCGTACTTATGCACTCGCAATCACCTAATCATTCAATAGAAGAAAAAAACGATTAGTGATTTACCGATGTGCAGCATCATAAGCCTATTAAAAACAACAATTTATTTGTCAAAGTTTATCGTTTTAAATTTTGTTGTCAACTAAAAAAAAAAAAAAAAAAAAAACTAAAGTAAACTTCTGACTTTTTGGTCAGACAGGAAGTCTCTTTCATCTGTCACTAAAATGCTGTAGTGATTTACCGATGTGCTGCAAAATACTTGGCTCAAACAAAAACTTGCTAACACAGCACAGTGACACCCTTAATAGATGATGTTATCTGGATTTCGATAAGAAATGCCTCAGTTAAAACGTTAATTACAGTATAAAGTAGCTGAGATTAGTTGGAGACTTATCCTTTTATATAAATCACTTTTGACCTCACCTTAATTAGTGGAGTCTTAAACTACACTACCACCTACAAAAGTAATCAGGATTGTAATACTTCTCGTTTTAAGAAAAACTTTCAATATTCTTCTTGTAATGAAATCTCCTGATGACTCAGATATGTGAATATATATCTCTAATTCACCAATCCAAAACCAACACAAACCCGCAAGTGCTCTTAGCCTTTGACTTCATTTAATGTTCATATATATTACTCCTTTCCTTATCTATCTTATTGGAATTTCATGAATCACTATCCTCCTCCATTACCATTACCTCGTATTTATTAAGTCTTTCTCTCTATGTTCATAAATGTTTAGTATATTTAGCACTCCGTGCTGTCTCTTATCGTTCTTTTTGATAGACCAGTGTAACTATATAAGATTCTGAAGATTCATATCTTTCTTTCTTTTTCGAAGATTCATATATCTTCTTTTTTAATTACCGAAAATGGTCGCATAAAAGGATAAATTATTATTATTATTTTTTTGTAACTTAAAAGGATAAATTTATGCTCAGACTTTTTACTATAATAGTTCTCATTTCATTGATTAAGGGTTTAGTCTTATTTGCTTTTGATCATGTAAATACATGTCAGTTGCAGTGACCTAACAAATCAGAAAGTATTTAAAATGGATGATCGCATGCATGCCTGATATATGATTCAATAAGGTTTGACATATACTCGTAAATGCTTCAGATAACTAGAGTTTTATAGCTTTTTTTTTTTGAAAAAGAAGTTTTATAGCTTATTATGATCAAAGTAATCATATTACATAAATTTAGACTAGATTAATTGAGGGAATCGATTATGAATGCATTTTAACCACTACGGTATATTCACATAGTTGTTTTAGTATTAAAGTATAAAATCCATCCTTTGAGACAAGGTCACCTAACAAATCAACAAAAGTTTTAAAATGGATCGCACATGAGTCTATAAAGGGCTTGGCCCTAAGACAATAAGCATATTTATTACGATGTCGATCGTATTAAATATGTGTACTAAACTGTAATGCGGCGATCTTTATCAAATTTTATACTACTAGGATAAGATCCGCGCCTTTTGCGGGATGAAGTTGTTATTTTTATTATGTTTTGGAGAATGAAACAAAGTTCGGTTTCATTTGGATTAGGGGTGTTTAATCCGGATATCGGGTTGGTTTCGGTTCGGTTCAGTTTTTTCTGTAGTTCGGTTAGTAAAATATAACTACTATACTAAATCCATATTTAATTCGGTTCGATTTGGTTTATATACGTCGGTCTTCAGTTTATTCGGTTTTATACTGAAAAACATAATTACTTAGTTTAAGATCATATTATATATTATACAAATTTTAGAGACATGTTGTCAAAAAGTCATTTGTTAAAAAATATTATATATTTAAATAAAAGAATAAAAAACAAAAAATAATGTTTCTATCATGTAATAAAATAATCAAATCTAGAATTAATATCAAAGCTCTAAATTTTGAAAATAAAAATAAAAAACAAAACAGAAGCATGAAAGAAATTTTTTTCAATTCTTCCATATTTAGTGTTCATCAAATTAATATGTTTCGATTGAACACAACTCTGTTTGTTTAAAGATAAAAAAATTTGTAAATAATTTCAACTAATTTTTATCCATCAAATTTATAATCTTTACTTCAATTTAGTTACTGTTAAAATAAAGCAAAAAGATCAAAAAAGAAAGACTAAGAAAATAATAAGCCTCAGTTGCAGTAAATTGTTACGTAATTATAGATCAAGTGATTTACAAATTATAATTATAGTTCAACTCATATAACAAATAGATATTCACGCGTCGTTATAAATATATACATATTTACATGTTTCAGTTTAATCGGTTATAAATCAAACCATATCCAAATCCTACGTTTTTTATAAAATCACATACATTCGGTTTGTATGGTATATACCCACCCAAAACCATATTATCTATTTTTGTTTGGTTCGGTACTCTTCGGTTTTAGCATATTGAAAAGCCCTAATTTGGATATTAGTTGGTTTTGAATTGTTTTTTATCATGTCTTAATATCCTATTGTAGAATTAGATTTTAAATTCATATTTTTTTGGAACCTTACATGTGAGTTTTATCTTGAAAATTCATTGAAAGTTTTGAAAGTAAAATATTTATGTAATCTTATATGGTATATAGTTTAATATATTTATATATATATATATATATATATTTGTTTTATTATTAAATGATACTTTTTACTCATATGGTTTTAAAATAATGTGTATCTTTTATAGTACAAATGTTAAACCATTGATCATTAATTTTTAACATAGTAATTTTAATAGGTTTAGTCATTTATTGTAGTTTTTTCAAATTCAAAATATAACATATACGAAAAAAATCTAAATTTAATTTTATAGCTACTTTGATTGTTTAATTTATTTTAATAATATAAAAATTAAACAAAAAATGATGGAAAAGATATAAATTGTTATAAAATCTTTATGATTAGAAGCATTAATTGTCATATATATATATATTAATCATTTATGGTAATTTCGTAAGTTTTATTTAAGGAAAGAAAATAAAATAGTAATTATATCTAGCGGAACAATCATAAATGCTTCTATCGTAAATATCATATCATATAGTTTGACCAACGAATGTATCTAGCAGCATATACAATTCGAATATGGACCTACTTGTTTTTCAATTGAATGTAATTGACTACCTAATTGAGTGACACCTAAGCATGAAGTCTTTTTTAATTAATACAAAATTGAGATTATAAGTTTTCAAATGTTTCTCCTTTAATATATAAGGGATTCAAAGCACCAATTTATTTTGCAAGTCGCAAGAGACTTCCTAAGCTGGTAAGTTGGCAACGTACAGATTAAATATGAGTATTATACATTTTTTTTTAATTTATAAGATATGAAAATAAAATCAATTTTTGTTTGGTATAATGTACAGTGTATTGATTTTAGATTTACTTAGTTTTTAACCAAAAATCATAACACTATTTTACTTATTATAAATTTGTGTATTTAACTTTATATGGTTTGAAATCAAATTCTTTGAAATATAAATCATCAATACCAATGCTCTAGTATTTTAAAATAATATTCGTTTTTCTTATTTAACTATCGAGATAAAAATATCTATAATCATTTATAAAAGTTATAATCATTATCTAAAATAGTAAATGATAAGAAAAAAAACTATTAGCATTTTTAATATTACTGAATAAATAGCATTAAGCAAAATGATACAGCCAACCACAAAATTTTAAACCCAAATAACTTTTTTGAATTTTAAATGTCAAAAATATATCAATAAAATCACTTATATTTATATATTAACAATTATGTTATAGAGTTTACATATAACTATAATACGATATTTATATATTTTTAATTTAGTTGTTATTTCTTCATTTTGTTGGTTTGATTGTTTTATAACCAAACCATATACATATATTGTAGTTTCTTAAGCCTAATATCCATACTATTTAAACAGTATTATCAAAATCAAACTATATTATTTTTCTTTTTGTTGGATTTATATATTCTCTGTGTGAAAAAACCGTCATCGGTGACAACTCACGTTTGCACTTGCCATAGGCACTCAAGCCCTAAGGTAAGCTTAAACTATCCCCACTACCACTACTAGAAACCCTTCAAATAAATCTCTATAAGTAGAAACCCTCTGAGATCTCTTCTTTCCTCATATACATTCATACACACACCACATTAACTACTTCAACTGCAATCTCTCTCTCTCTCTCTCCCTTTCTATTGTCTTTCTATATATAGAAACTAGGTGCAGTATCTTGTCATTATAATGGCTAAGTTAAGCTTCTCCTTATGCTTCTTGTTGTTTCTTCTGCTAGCCTCAGTTGCCACCGGAAGCCGCCCTCTTGAGCGGACTCCAGTCGTGGTGAAGGTGAGAGAGTTAAGCACTTCTATTGAGTGTACAAGCCCAACTGTAGCAGATGGTCAAGCTTCAGGGGGCAGTGGCAGTCAGGTAAAAACTCCGGAACGTTTAAGCCCAGGAGGATCGGACCCGGAACATCATTAGGGTTTCCTTTAAAATTGAGAGTTGTTCTCATTTTCTTCCAGATGTGTATTTCTTATTATCAATAATTTGGTTGCAATGAATCTGTTTTTTTCCTTTGTCATAAGATACGAATACGTGTTTGTAAGATCATTACAAAGGTATAACAGTTGTATTGATCACACATAATACATTATTCTAATTTCCTTATCGTACGTTAGATATTGAATTTCGCTATTTTACGTTACATATTATATATTTTGTTTTGCTTTGACTGAGATAAGGACCGTATCATTAGTATCCTTTATTTTTTGGAACACGTTTTTCTTTTAGCTCTATTACTTTTTGCCTTTACGATATATATAACAATGCAAGGGAGGTTGATTTAGATGTTCCTGACTTTGCGCCTTTACAATATATATAGCAATGCAAGGTGCGAGCCCGCCTTATGATTATATCGTGTTTTATGCTGATTGTGACTAGCATGTTGAAAAGCAAAAGTAAAACGAACAAGTAAGTTGTAACTTCTAACAAAAAAAAAAAATCAAGCAAATACGTATTCTTTCTTTGTTTTTAATCGAAACACAGTAGAATGGCTTGAATGTACAATTTACATGTGGTCGATTTAGATTGTCTGGGCATAGCAGATCATTAAGCCGCATTTTAATTGATGGCGATTAGCTTATCAAAGAAAGGATTAAACAGTTGAAGACAATGATTAAAACAAACAAATTCAAGTTACATATCTTATATTCACCTCTGGATTCTTAACTGATAGGAACCTTTTTCTGATTAAAGGAGCTTCTTACATTAACAAAAAAATAAACACTATTGGAAGCAATATATTAAAATGGTTTTTGATTTCTTCTCATAGTTAAATCGTGTATTAGTTTGTATAGATACGGGAAATCTATAAATATAACACTAGAAAGTTGATTTTGATATATAATTTAAGTTCTATAAAATAGATATTAGCTGATTTAACAAATATTCAATATATAAAATTTAATTTCTATAACTAAGAGTAAATTTTTTAGCAAAAGAAAAAAAAAACTAAGAGTAAATTGATGGCGGATTAAGTAGTGCAAGTAATCTTTGATGGCTGGTTAAGTAGTGTAAGTAATTTTCAAATATTTATGGGCGATACTATATTGTTCTTCATTGTATCTATGGTTAAAACTTCTATTGAAGTCAAAAATCTTGTATTCGAGTATTGATTAACAAAAATTTGATGTGTTGCCAATAAAATATCATAGTCTAGTCTGGTGGTGATTAAATTAAGAGCAAAAATCTAATACGGTAAATTTTGGTTCGAATTCGGGCACTATCAAACCGCCTTCCCTTTTCTATCTTTTTTTTTTTTCTCGAAAATTTTTCTTTTTCTATCTTATCGGAATTTCATGAATCTCTCTTCGTCTATTACCATTACCTTGTTTTTAAAACTCTCTCTCACACACACACAGACACACACACACATATATATATATATATATATAAATATAATTTGTTTGTGCGCATGCTTATATTATTATATATACTATCACTGGCTAGGGACGGTCGAATTAGACATAGTGTGGCTTTTTTTGGTGTTAAAGATTTGTGCTTTGTGGACATACACAAATGATTAAATGCTTATTATAATTAGCATTCCAAACCGTCTCTTATCGCTCTTTTTGATAGATCAGTGTAACTATATAAGATTCTTAAGATTCATATCTTTATTCTTTTAAGATTCAAATTTTTCTTACTTGATGATACAATTACCGAAAATAGTCACGTAAATGGATAGAACTTTATGATCAAACTTCTTATTTTAATATTTCTCATTTCACTGAATTAGGGTTTAGTAGTCATTTAGTTTCGATTATATAAACACGTCAGTTGCGGTGACCTAACAAAATCAGCAAGTATTGTAAACGGATGATCGCATGCATGCCTGATATATGACTCAATAATGGTTTGGAAAATATTGACACGCCGTGATAAAAGATCTTATTAAATTCAGAACTCGTAAATGCTTCATTATAGCTAATTAAGATTGATTTAAATTGATTATAAGTAAATTACATGTTGGTTTGCCATTTGTTTAGACCAGTATTCTAAAAATAATTAAGTTTAGGTGCAGTCATAAGTAAAACGATTTTTGTGAATATATCTTTTTAAGAATCGGTTTAAATGGAGACTATACTTTCGACCAGCACTAATCTCATATGAAACGTCTAATTAGCACCTAAAGATTTTTGAACATAACTTGGTTTCGACTAAATTAATTGAGGGAACCGATTCTTGCATTTTAACCACTACGATTACATTCATATAGTTGTTTTGGTATTAGTACAAAATTCATCCTTTGAGACCATCTCCAATGGTTTCCCTCATTTTTTCCTTCAAAATGATGTAAACTCAAAATGAGGTTGTGATTTGTTCCAATGGTTCCCCTCATTTTCTCCCTCAATTCTTATTATATTCATTTTTCAACTTTTTATTTATTGCAAATAACACCTTTTATTTTATAAGATTTTAGACTATACTCATTTATTTTTAAATTCTACAATTTAACCAAACTTTAACTTATAAAAAACAAATATTTATTACATTAATAAAGTTACATAACAACATACAAAGTAATAGTAGAATTTTACTTAAACAGTACTATTACTATATTTTTTCTACTTTGTATTAGTTATATATCTCGATGGTATTGTTTTCTATTTTATTTTCTTTTAATTATATATTATAATTTATAAAATTATAAGTTATATTTTAATAACTAATTATTAGTAATTATATTTTAAAAAGTTTAATCAGTATATACATATTGGATATAAAGTTATAAAAATTATGTTTAATGTTAATGTTTTGTTTATGCATAAAATAAAGATTGTTAAAAATAAAGGACTATTATGTAAATAAAAAAAGTTTGACATCAAAATGAGGTTGTGAATAGTGTTCCCTCAAATTTGAGGGAATACTGTTCATATTCTCATTTTTTTCCTCAAAATGAAGTATCATTGGAGATATATTTCCCTCATTTTTTGATGTTTTTCCTCATTTTGATGCACCATTGGAGATGCTCTCAGAAAAAGACCACCTAACAAATCAAAGAGTATAAAAATGGATCGCACATGAGCCTATAAAGGGCTTGGCCCTTGCACAATAAGTAATTTACTACGGTGTCGATCGTATTAAATATGTGTACTATACCGTAATGCGACGATCTTTATCAAATTTCTATACTATTCAAAGCACCAGCTTACAATTTTCGAGTCGCAAGAGTCACCTGCTAAGATGGTAACAGGTGAAATATGATTTTGTAGATGTTTTTTGGTAAAACCAAGGCAACAAGAAAAATGAATACTTAATTTGAATTTCGGTTTGGCTTTTGGGATATTGATTTTTGGTGACATCTATTATAATTTACTTTTGTTTGCTTGGCTTTTGGCATAACTATATTAAATCTAATGTACAATTCTGTGAATTTTGAATGATATGGTTGATAATCAGATTCTTTTAAAACAGAAAGAACTAATGTCAATGCTCAAATTTTAAACGGAAGGTTTTTTTATTTAACTATTTAGATGAAAATAATAATAAACAGTGAAAACAAAAACAACTAAAATAGTAGTGAATATATATTTTTTTGGCCTAAAGTTGTGAATATTTTTCTAAAATAGAAAATAAGAACAAACCTGATGACAAAACAAAAACAAAAGAAAAACAAACCTATTAATATTTGTAACATTACTAAATAGAATTTTTTTTATCAACGTAATAAAAATAAAACTTAATTCTAAATAACATAATAAATTAATAGAATTAAAATTTAAATGTCAAAATATATATTTTATATCGCCTACATTTATATACTAAATAATATTTATATTATAGAGTTTACATATAAATAACTATATTACTATACATCATTTTAATATAATTAACCGAGTTTTCAAATTTTCAGTTTATTTGGTTTAATCATGTATAACCAAACCATACATGTCTACTACAATTTCTAAAACTATAATCCTGTTCGGTATTATCATAATCAAACCATATTCTCTATTTCGGTCTGGTTTGGTTTGGTTTTGCATATTCTCCATGTCAAAAAAAAAAAAAACTTAATTCGTCGGTGACGACGCACGCTTGCACTTCCCATAAGCACTCAAGCCGTAAGCTAGGTCAACCTATCTTCACTACCACTACTAGGAAGTTAGGAACCCTTCTCTATAAGTAGAAACTCTCCTGAGATCTCTTCTTTCCTCATATACACACCACATTAACTACTTCACAATTGCTTGTCTCTCCCTTTCTATTATCTTTAATTTCTATATATAGAAACTAGGTGCAATAATTTGTAATTTTAATGACTAAGTTAAGCATCTCGTTTTGCTTCGTCTTGTTTCTTCTGCTAGCCTCAGTTGTCACCGGAAGCCGCCCTCTTGAGAAGACTCCCGTCGGGGTAAGGGTAAGAGAGTTAAGCACATCTAGTGAGGCGACCACCTCGACTGTAGCAGATGGTCAAGCTACAGGGGGCAGTGGCAGCCAGGAAAAATCTCCGGAGAGGTTAAGCCCAGGAGGATCCGACCCGCAGCATCATTAGGGTTACCTTTATAATTGAGAGTTGCTCTCAGTTTCTTCCACATATGAATTTCTTATTATCAATAAATTGGTTGCAATGAATCTGTTTTTCTTTGGTGATAAGATTATGAATACGCGTTTGTAAGATCATTACAAAGGTATAACAGTTTTCTCGATACATCTATTGAGATAAGGATATAGAGTTATATATTTCCTATTCTAGTTATTTCCATTATTCCGATTAGGTTTAGGAGATATCACAAAGGTTGTATAAATATTGGCTTAACGCCTTCTTAATACACAAGTTATTATTCAGCAACTCATAAACTTGTCATGGTATCAGAGCATTGATCCGTTTCTTTCAAATTCATCATTCTTGAGCTGCCTCTGTTTTTCATTCACGAAAACAGAGCCGCTTGATTTACGGATTTTTTTTCAACTTACTTAAAGATTTTTTTCGGCTGTGCACGATGGGAGACACAACCGGAGTACCTAAAAGACGCACCATCTCACCTTATGACCTCACGTCCGGCGACAACCCGGGTGCGGTGATTTCATCCCCGTTACTTAACGGTACGAACTATGATGAGTGGGCAATTAACTTGCGTATGGCGCTGAGTTCACGCAAGAAGTTTGGATTTATTGATGGAAGTATTCCAAAACCACCTGCCGATTCCTCAAACCTTGAAGACTGGATCGCGAATAATCACTTGTTGGTTGGATGGATCAAACAAACCATTGAACCAAAACTCCGATCTTCGATATCCACTCGCGAGGTAGCTAAGGAACTGTGGGATATAATTAAGAAGAGATTCTCGGTGAAGAGTGGAGCACGGCTACAACAGCTTCGCAACTCTCTTGCCACTTGTAAACAGAACGGAGCGTCTGTTGATGATTACTTTGGTAGGCTTACCAAAATTTGGGATGGCATTCGGGAATGTATGAATTCTAAACAATGTAACTGCGGAAAGTGCGAGTGCGATCTCAATACAGCACATGAAGCGGAGAGAGAAATACTTCGTGTTCATGATTTTCTGGCAGGTCTTGATGATTCAGCTCATGGTGTTATTCGGTCTCAAATTTGTGCTGTGACGCCACTTCCGGATCTTGATAGCGTGTATCAGACGATTCTTCAGAATGAGACAATAAGGTCGACTGTAGCTCAAGAAAATCAAGTCATGAGTTTTGCCTCACAACTCAACTCTAGTCGGGAACAGCCCCTACGCTCAAACGACAACTTTCACTCATCGTCATATCCTACAAATCGAGATCCATCGAGGAAGTGTACGGTGTGTGGAAAAACCGGCCATGAGGCAAGCTCTTGTTTTCGAGTGGTTGGATTTCCTGAGTGGTATGGCACGAATGGTCGTGGGCGTGGTGGTCCGGGTCGTGGGCGTGGTACCACACCGCGAGCAAACAGCACACAGATAGTTGCTTCCAACTCGGCGGCGGTTTCTTCTCCTCTGGTCTTAACAGATTCCGATAGACAAGGAATTGCGGGTATATCTGATGAGCAATGGAAGCTAATACAACGTATGGTGGGGAGCAAACCAAAGACTGAACCATTGAGTGGTAAGATTATTTGCAATGAATGGATACTGGATACTGGTGCAACGCACCATATGACTGGACAAGCTGAGTGTCTTGAGGACATACGTCCTATACTTCCAGTCTCTGTTCGATTGCCTACAGGATTGAATGTTCTTGCTTCCCAGCAAGGGACAATTCGATTAAATCCACGATTAATACTTCATAACGTGTACCTCGTTGATGGCTTTGACACAAATTTGATCTCATTTGGTCAATTACTTACTGATAACGGTTTAGTAGGACAGATCACTGATAAAATTTTGATCTTACAGGACCGCACTACGAAGATGCTGATTGGGATGGGTGAACGAGAGAGAGAGGGGCTTTACCGGCTCTGCTGTGCTTCAGAGATCACATCGTTGCATACTAGTGTTGGTGAAGACTCTACCTTATGGCATCATCGTTTGGGTCATCCGTCTTCTCGCATTATCAGTTTGCTTCCGGGTGTTAGCAGTCCTAAGGATTTTTTTAAAAATTGTGATGTTTGCTTACGCGCAAAACAGACTAGACAATGTTTTCCAGAGAGTTCTACTTATTCTAATGAAATTTTTGATTTGATTCACTGTGATTTATGGGGTCCTTATCGCACCACGGCATTGTGTGGCACACGTTACTTTCTGACCATAGTAGATGATCACTCTCGAGCTGTTTGGGTATATCTTCTACAAGATAAGACATCTGTCTCGCGTCATCTTAAAGAGTTTCTGGCCTTGGTTCATACACAATTTTCAAAGAAAGTAAAAACCATACGATCTGATAATGGGACAGAGTTCGTATGTTTATCAAGATATTTTCAAGAGAATGGAATTCAGCATGAGACTTCATGTGTATACACACCACAACAGAATGGGCGAGTTGAGCGTAAACATCGCCATATACTCAATATAGCACGGGCGTTACGTTTTCAAGCTCATCTTCCTATTGAATATTGGGGAGAGTGTGTGAAAACTGCAGTATACTTGATGAATCGTACTCCTTCTCAACTTCTAAATGGCAAAACACCGTTTGAGAAATTGTATGGGAGGACTCCATCGTTTAATCATCTCAAGGTTTTTGGATGCTTGGCGTATGCACACAATATCAATCATAGAGGAGATAAATTTGCTCCTCGGAGCCGTCGATGCGTTTTCTTGGGGTATCCTACCGGTAAGAAAGGTTGGCTTCTACTTGATCTTGACAAACAGAGCACATTTATATCAAGAGATGTCGTTTTTTCTGAGAACACGTTTCCATTTGCGGCTGTAACTTCATCACCAGAACTTTCTGAGACCACGCCTGTGCTAGGCGAGGTTTCATTTGATGACACAGATTCTGATACATCAGAGGTTGAGCTAGCTGCAACAGAAGAAATTATACAGGAAGCTCCAGCAACTGATGCGAATATACAAGAAGATTTGATTATTGCTCCTACGGCTGGTGAAACAGAGACTACTATTGAGAATCTGCCTGTGATTGTTGAGAACTTAGGCAGAGGTCTTCGAACTAAGACACCATCAACTCGCTTACGTGACTATGTAGTCAACACAGTTACTCTCGACACTTCTCTCTCTCTCTCTTCAACTTCACCTACTCATCAGTCATCTTCAGGTTCGGTTTATCCTCTCTCAAATTTTCTCTCTTGTGAAAAATTCTCTGACTCACATCGCAGCTTCTTAGCATCAATATCATCACTTCATGTGCCACGTTCCTTTAAAGAAGCTATGCTTGACAAAATATGGAAGGATTCGATGGGCACTGAGGTTACTGCTTTAGAGAGTCAGCATACATGGGATCTAGAACCATTACCACCGGGTAAGAAGGCCCTTGATAATAAATGGATCTATACGATCAAGTATCGGGCTGATGGTACGGTTGAGAGACCAAAATCGAGGCTGGTCGTATGTGGAAACAGGCAAAAATATGGTGTAGACTACACAGACACGTTTTCTCCCGTTGCAAAGATGACGACAGTGAGAGTGTTTCTGGATTATGCTGCTAAACATAATTATGAAGTCCATCAAATGGATGTACACAATGCTTTTCTGCATGGTGATCTTAATGAAGAGGTATACATGAAGATTCCACAAGGGTTTTCTTCGTCTAATGAAACAAGAGTGTGTAGACTTCGGAAGTCTCTTTATGGCTTGAAGCAAGCTCCTCGATGTTGGTTTGCTAAGCTTACAGAAGCTCTCATCAAATATGGCTTTACTCAAACTAAGTCGGATTACTCCCTATTCGTCTACTCCAAGAATGGTGTCTCTATTCGCTTACTAGCATATGTAGATGATCTAATTATATCAGGAAGTACACTCGCAGAAATTCAGTCCCTGAAGGACTATCTATCTTTGTGCTTTCATATGAAAGATCTTGGTCATCTCAAGTATTTTTTGGGCATAGAAGTAGCTCGGAGTCCTTCTGGTTTCTACTTATGTCAGCGCAAATATGCAACTGATATTGTTACTGAAGTTGGTTTACTCGGGTGTAAACCGGCTGGGTCTCCTATGGATCAGAATCACCAGCTGGCTAGGCTTAAAGGTCTAGTGATTTCAGAACCAGAACGTTATCGCAGACTCGTCGGTCGTCTCATTTATCTAGCAGCTACTCGACCTGATTTGACCTATGCTATTCATATCTTGTCTCTATTTATGCATGCACCTCAGGAAGAGCATTGGCTTGCTGCACTAAAAGTTGTCCGATATCTCAAGGGAACTTTGGGTCAAGGTATTATTCTTGATGCAAAATCTACGTTTCATGTAACCGGTTGGTGTGACTCAGACTGGGGAGGCTGTCCTGTTTCTCGACGTTCTCTTAGCGGATGGATTGTTCAGCTTGGTGCTTCTCCAATAGCATGGAAAACAAAGAAACAAGACACAGTTTCATGCTCATCTGCAGAGGCTGAATATCGTGCCATGGGTGCGATAACAAAGGAACTTTTATGGATCAAAGGTCTTCTTAAAGAAATTGGTATTGATCATCCAGAACCAATGACACTACATTGTGATAGTCAGCCGGCGATTCATATAAGTTCTAATCCTGTATTTCATGAGAGGACTAAGAATATTGAAATAGAATGTCATTTCATCAGAGATGAGATAGTTAAAGGAGTCCTGAAACCATCGTATGTCCCTACTAAGGAACAGCTTGCAGACATATTTACTAAGGCATTGGGGAGAAAGGAGTTTGAAGTTTTTTTATCCAAGTTGGGCATTCGAAACTTACATGCTCCACCTTGAGGGGGGGTATTGAGATAAGGATATAGAGTTATATATTTCCTATTCTAGTTATTTCTATTATTCCGATTAGGTTTAGGAGATATCACAAAGGTTGTATAAATATTGGCTTAACGCCTTCTTAATACACAAGTTATTATTCAGCAACTCATAAACTTGTCAACATCATTCTAAGTTTCCTTATCGTATGTTAGATATTTGAATTTCGTTATTTTACGCTAGATATTCTATATTTTGTTATGCTTTGACTGAAACAAGGACCGCATCATTATTTTCCTTTACCTTTTTTTTTAGTTCTATTACTTTGTGCCTTTACAATATATATAGCAATGCAAGGGAGGTTGATTTAGATGGTCCTGCATATATATGAGGTTGTAATACATATGCGAGTCTACCTTATGATTATATGCCGATTGTGACTAATATGTTGGAAAAACAAAAGTAAAATGAACATCTACGTTTTAACTTCTTCTAAAGAAAAAAAAAATCAAACAAATACGCATATTCTATCTTTGCTTAACCGACAAACAGTAGAATAGAAGGAAAGTACAATTGACATGTGGTCTATTTAGGTTATCCGTGCATATTTGTACCATCATTAAGTCGCGGTTTAGATTACCGTATTCAAAGAACGGATTCACAAATTAAAGTTATATAGCTTATATTTACCTCTGGTTCTGAACTGAAAAGAACCGTCTCCGATTAAAAGAGCTTCTGACATTCATTTAGTAATTAGTAGTAAAAGCCTTTGACAAAAAAAAAACACTATTGGAAGCAATATATTGAGATGTTTTTATTGTCGAGGAACTCGTGGTCAAATTTAAAAAAAAGGGTTTGGTACGCTAACAAGTTTCAGGTCTTAGGTAAGACCGTACGAGTAATTTGATAGCAAAACTAAGTCACATTGTTCCTAAACATTCACATAGATATGAACTCTTATTTTAGGTTCCTCTGCATACTAAAAAAAAATGGACTATTCATAAACTACACTTCATTTTTATGGGATTAGTTTGCATCTCTCTATAGATTCGGATACTTTCATGTTAATAAGAAACAAAAATATTTCTTTTTCCTCGCATATTTTAATTGTGTATTAGTTCAGTAAAGGAAAATCTATATTTTATAACACAGGAAGCTGATTTTGATATATAGTTTAAGTTCTCTGTCAAAAGAAAATTTAAAATCTACAAAATAGTGTTAGTTGATTGAATAGATATTTGATATGGAAGAATAGGAAGAAATATGATGGAGTTTAAGAATAGGAAGAAGATGTTTTACGAATAGGTCATAAGACAAACATTTTTGGAATAAAAGTGGTATAGTAGATTTTGACGGAGTAAATAACACAAGGTCGAATCTCACACCATTGCATTCGGAATTTAAAATTCCTTATTTGGGTTATATATAGAAAGTATGATAACGAAACGTGACATTTGCGACAAATTTCTCTAAATTAGTGAAAATGGTTTAAGAATCATGGGAATAGTCTGCTTTTGCAATATACATGGAGAAGTTCTCAAGAAAGAATAATTTCAGCACATTCGTGATCACACTTGTGCTCTGAACTTAAAATACAATGTTGAAAAGTTATGTACGGGTTTTTCTGAGTCAATGCATGTCCTCTATCGTATACATAGACTTAAAATTTGAATAAGAAATGTGGATAGAGCCTGTTGTATTGATAAAAAAAAATGCGACGGAGCTCGTAGATGACTAAAACTTTTATATATGTAAATTTATTATGTAGTTTACAGTTTATATATTTGTGTGTGTGTGTGTGAATTGATGTGGTTTACGGTTTCTTTTCTTTTATTCAAGTCTAAACTCAAAAGACAAATTATACTTAATGCGTATTTATTTGTTAATAACGTTTTTGGGTCAAAATATATATGTTAGTGATCTGTATTTGGTTAATTAAGTTAAAGCGTCGGTCCATCATTTGAATGAATCAGTGAACAAAATATTAATCTTTTATCGAAAGTTTGGTTACCATTGCTTTATAGTAAACCAAACACATAATACTATGATTAGCCCATGGGTGATATATAGGTAGTCATGAGTGAAAAAGACAGATTCCTATGAAATCATATGCGTATCAATGAACATTTATAAGTATTAACCTAACGATACACACGTATAAAGAGATAAATCACTATCTTATAAATCATTTAAAAACAAATTTAAGAAAAAGCATTCAACCTAAAAAGTTAACGAACGTGAAGACCGAATTGGAGGGATTATCGGCTGTAAATGGCATCATATAATAAAGTCCTTTTATCGACGAACAAAAGACGGCGAACGTGAAGCATTCTTTTCTATTAAAAGCAAATCGTATTTTTTTAGGAATAAAGCCAAAAACTAATGACTTATCGCACGACCCAAATGGACCCCATATAGTGTATATTGTTTCTGTTAATATAGATTAATATCACCCAAAATAAATTAAAGCATCGTGACTTTCTTATCATTTTATAAACATACGTACGATTTGTATTTTATGTAAATCTCAAGAAAGCTTTATTGTTAATATCAGATAAAGGATATAATATGATAGTGTTGACATCAATTGGTATATAGCTTTAGTTTTTAAATGAACCTCAAATATATTACTAACCACACATATTAGTAGGCACTTGTAGTATATGCTTTATAGGGCATAAACTATTTTTTAAATTTTCTATATAAAAAAATCAAAACATATGAAATTTTATGTCGTTTTGGAATTTTACAGCATTGCACAAAAAAAAAGAGAGATAAAGAGAGATATTCACAATATAAACCAAAATATATAGTTAAATAGTGGTTTATGTTAGTGTCGTCATTGTGTCAATCCATATACAAATTCGGTATAATACATATTGTCAACAAGAATACTATGAAGAGGCAGGTACTTAATACATATACACAGTTTTGGTCTGTTAAGCAGAATTATTATGCCAGAATAGATACGAATCAGAATATTCAATAATCAACACGAACTGAAAGCCTCTTATTCACACTTAGGATTGTTTAAGCACTATTAACCAATGTGGAAAAGTATCAAATTTTAGTGATGAAAATATAAACATCAAAAGGAACTAGAAGGCAGCAAATCGGTTCATTGTGCTAAACTGGGGACCGTTTAATGTGAATTTTAAATCAAGAAAGAGGAGATTGATTAACTAAATTGAATATTTAAATAATTTATAAAAAAACAATTGAATCAATTCCTTTAACTTAAAAAAATAGATTATCGACTATAATATCATAAGAAAATGGATTACATGATACATAGTGGATTCAAATTGCAGACAAGATCCTACCTTATAATATTTTTCTCTTTTCTACTTTATTGGCACCTCTCAACTGAATCTCTTATTTTAGTAGTCGAATAAAAATGATTTGATTCTTTTTTGGTCAAAAAATGATACTCCCTCCGTTTTTTAATATAAGTCGTTTTAGAATTGTGCACGTAGATTAAGAAATCATTAATTTTTTATATTTTATAAACAAAAACATCATTTATTATTTACCTAACCACAAATTAACCAATAATAAAATAGAAAGTATATTATCATTGGTTACATAACATTAAGTGTTAATAAATTTTACATAGAAAACCGAAAACATCATATAATTTGGAACATAAAAATTCCTCTAAAACGACTTATATAAAAATACGGAGGGAGTATATATTTTTTTCTCAGAGCTGATTTATTTCTTTATTCAAAAGCAGAAAGGAAATGATTTAATCGAGCTAAGGTGGTATGACCCATATATAATTAGAAAAGGCCCAATAAGTCTAGATTCTTAAAAACCTTGAAAGAGAATTTGCTTATGACTTACGAGAATGTTATACAATATGTGAAAATTACTTGAACAAGATTGACAGGACTTGGTAGCTAAACTTTATCTTTAAAACAAATAAATTTGTACATTTGATGCTATTGTGGAACTCATCTTCAAGAACTTTGTCATATAAAAACTCGAATAGGTGCTTCTATAAAAGAAACATCAAGAGGTCTCCAAGTAACAAGTTGCAGAAGCTTCAGCTTCATCTAACTCAATATCCCCACAAGTAGATAGAATTGTTGCAAATATATAATCATCAACCTCAAACCCCTCTGCCTCCATTCTATACATTAGCTTCAACGCTTCCCTGCAAAACCCATTCCTCGCATAGCCCATTATCATCGCCTTCCATGAGACCAAGTTCTTCTCAGGCATACTGTCGAATACCCTAAAAGCTTCAGAGACAAACCCACATTTTGCATACATATGAATCAAAGCACTTCCCACAAAGACATTCGACAGAGCATGATTCTTCTCCGCAATGGAATGGATTGATCTGCCGATAAGAAGAGCTTCTGAGTTAGCACAAGCTTTCAAAGCCGAGGAGTATGTAAACGGGTTTGGCTCCACACCGTCCTGAATCATCTCTTTCAAGAAGTCCAGCGCTTCTGCTTCGTGTCCTAAGCTCGAACATCCAGAGATCATAGCTGTCCATGAAACCACATCTCTGGATGGCAACTGCTGAAGAACATTGAAAGCGTCACGAGACTCTCCGCATTTACAGTACAGCCAAACCAAAGTACTCCCTATGTAGACATTCTTTTCGATCGAGTTCTTAATGATCTGAGCATGAAGCTCCTTCCCCAACAGTAAAGCCCCAACAGATCCACACGCTCTAAGGATGCTTACCACTGTCAGATTGTTAGCTATCAAATGCCGCCTCTTCATCACCCTAAAGAGGCTAATAGCATCCTCTCCAAAACCTTCTCGAGCATGTGCAGCGATTATCGAAGTCCACGTGACCGTGTTTCTATTGCTCATCCCATCAAACACTTTCCTACAATCTGAAATCTCCCCACACTTAGCATACATGTCCATTAACGAAGTTCCTACAAAAACATCTTTCTTAATCATCTTCTTAACCACCAAGCTGTGCACTTGCCTCCCAAATCTCAACGCTTTCTCCTCACTACAAGCCTTCAAGATACTACACACCGTAAACTCATTAGGCAAAAACCCATGCTCCAACATTCCGATAAACATAACTATAGCTTTGTTCCCATGCCCTTTTCTCGAACAAGCGGATATAACAGCCGTCCAAGATATCACATCCTTCTCCTCCATCATATCAAAAGCTCGTAACGCACTCGTCAACTCACCGCACTGGGCGTAAAAGTAAACGAGAGAGCTCTCAACAATGAGATTCTCCACTCTAACTTTCACCATACTACCGTGAACCTGCCTCCCTAGCTCAAACTCTGGTCTCCTACTACACAGATTCAACAGACACACAAACATCCTCCCGTTAGTATAACGAATCCCATGCTTCACGTAATCCTCAAACAGCGAAAACGCCTCATCTTCGAGACCGTACTTCAAGTACCCATCTATCATCGCGGTCCAAGTAACAGTGTTTCTCTCAGGCATACTGTCGAACACTTTACGTGCATAAACCAAATCGCCAAGCCTCACACAAGCACTAATCAAATTGTTACCGAAGTAGATCACTTGATCGTCGAAACACTTCAAGGCCATCGCGTGAATCCTTTTGATTAGCCGCATCCCGTTTGAAGCCTGTAGCCACTCCGCGAGCAGAGCGTAATCAACTCGGGAAGAATCATAGCTCGCATTCTCTCCGGGAAGCTCTAAACCGAAGTTATCGCTGAAACCCATATCGAAAGTTGATCTCTTTCTGGAAAAGAGACGAAACCCAGATGATCTTCTGTTCCTCTGTTCATCTCGCTTCGGTCTCGAGTCGGTAATGAGAGGAGGTAAAGTCGACGACTTGAGTGTTCGCGTCGCCGGAATCTCTGGAATCCGGAGGTGGGGTTGAATCAACGTTAACGAGAACATCGGAATCGGAGAAGATTCAGATAAAGCTCTCTCCTTTTTAAGAAATTAATCTGAAACTTTTAATTATGACGACAACAACAAATAATATCTCCGGTTGGGTTATAGTACAGACTACAGACATGCCTGAAAAAAATAAATAAAATAAATGATTGTATAACCAATGATAATGAAACACGTGTCTCGCCACTTGCCACTTTCAAACACAATAGTAACTCTCTCCTGGAAACCTTTGAGTTGCTCCACGATCTCACAAAACGTGTCTCTCTAACTACAGTTATCATCAGTTTTCAGATTCTACTTCGACATTTTTTTATGTTTGTTCGTATTTTTCAGCTTTTATTTTTGATTTTTTTGAAGCAAAGTTGAAATGATTTTGTAGTTTTTAAATTTATTTTGTAAAGCTTCTCTGAGACTTTTTTTCCTTTTATGGGGTCAAAACTCGGGAGAAGAAAAGTCAGAGTCAGAGTTTCATTACTCATTATAAGCTTTTTTAGACGAGAAGTTGATAGGGGATATTCGTTTCTTCTTCTTCGATTTTTCTGGGGTCTCTTCCTCTTCCTTATCCAAAAGGTTCGATGAAACAGGTGAACAAAGCTTCTCTTCTTCTTTCTTTCGTCTCCTTTCACTTCATATTTACATTTTTGTGTGTGTTTATGGTTGGTTAATCGTTGACGATGAAAAATTAGATTACGTGATTAACGGAATCATTAGCTACAGCCCTCTTTTCATGTTCATATATCATGTGCTGTTCATATAACCTCAGCAAATTAGTTTTACGTTTTTTCTTAATAGACACGTTTTTAATAGTTTAATAAAAACCTGATTTAAGTGTTCCGATATGTAATGTTATGCCGGACTCTGTCTCTAGGCTCTGTTCTTTGTTTTCTTATCTGGAGATGTCTGTGAATTTGCAGGATTCGATGAATAGATCATGTCTCTGTAGTATCTTGATCACCACTGCTCTGATCTGTGGTGCTTACTTCATTGGAAATGCTTATATTGATGAAGAATTTAAAGAGGTAAATTCTCTTCTTCTTCTTTTTGTATTTGACAACACGTAAGCTATATTTTATGTTTTATAAGGGCATCTCCATGGTACACAAAAATAGAGTAACACAACAACATTACTCTATATTTCACTCTATTATAGAGTGAACCATATTTACTCTACTTTAGAGTGAAATATAGAAAAAGTTATTGTGTGCCATTGGAGATGGTCTAACACTTCCCTTTTCTCGGTTGTAATCAGTGTTATCGATTGTAATCAGTGTTGACTATTTTTCCATGACATGGAAGAACATGATTATTCTTGAAGAATTCAAGTTTTATAGTTAATACTAGATAGATTGTTCTGATTTTGGTATAATAATTATTTTAAATTTTTGCAGAAATTGCTGAGATGGGAAATCACTAATAGGATGTATAACGTCACTGATAAGATACAGAACGTCGCTGATAAGATGCATAACGTCACTGATAAGATACATAACGTCGCTGATAAGATGCAGAACGCAACGTCCCCTACATGCGAGGTTTGTTTTTGAAGAATAAGCTAAGTTTTGTTTAGTTTTCTTTGTAAGATTTTTTGATACCTAAAATTTACGATTAATATTTTTTCACTAGAATCTCAATAAGCCATTGGGTACTGAGGCATTACCGCAGGGAATTATCGTCAAAACATCAAACTTGGAACCGCAACATCTATGGAACTACCGTCACAATAAAAAGGTAGTAAACTGGTCATAGATTTCCTCAAAATACTTGTAATATTTCACTTTTTTGTTTTGTTTATGTAGCCTAATCTTTTGTCGTATGTTCTACTTTCTCGGTTTATTTTCAGGGGAACCCGAACCGTGCAATGAGTTTGTTAGCCATGGCAGTTGGAATCAAGCAAAAGGATATAGTCAACAATGTTATCCAAAAGGTTTTGTATTTGTCTTTTTTCACTCAATAAGATTTTTAGCCCTTTTATGTTAATGAAACTGTACTAAATGCTTTGATTTCAGTTTCATTCTCGAGATTTTGTGGTCATGCTTTTTCATTACGACGGTGTTGTGGAAGATTGGAAGCAGTATCCATGGAATGAATATGCAATTCATGTTTCCGTGATGAATCAAACGAAATGGTTCATTTCTTGAAATTTTTGTAATATATTTTTCGCATAATATTATGAATATCCAATAGTTTCATGATGTTAATGCCACAGGTGGTTCGCCAAGCGGTTCTTGCATCCTGATATAGTTGCAGAGTATGAGTATATATTTCTTTGGGACGAAGATCTTGGTGTAGCTCATTTCAATCCTCAACGGTACTCCACCAAATCTATGCTTTTGTTTCTTTTTATCTTTCTTGTTTTTTTATTTGCATGATGAGATCTTTGTATTATTAGATACTTATCTATTGTCAAAGAAGAAGGTTTTGAGATATCGCAACCCGCTCTTGACACTACAAAAACAAAGGTGCACTATCCTATCACCGCTCGTCGCAAGAAGTTAAAATTTCATAGACGTATGTATAAAAACAAAGGCAGTGTGCGTTGCGATGATCGTAGCACTGATCCTCCCTGCACCGGGTAAAAGTTTTATAATAATGTTCGGTGAATCTCTTCCTCTCATTTCCGGTTATAACATGTAACATGGATCTGTTAGGTGGGTAGAAATGATGGCACCTGTTTTCTCTAGATCAGCATGGAGATGCTCTTGGTATATGATTCAGGTAACTTTTTGGTTTTCGTTTGGTTATTTGCCTATCTCTAGGATGACCTCATAGTTTTAATGCGTTCGTTTTCGATGCAGAACGATTTGATACATGCCTGGGGCTTGGATCTGCAGCTTGGTTATTGTGCTCAAGTTAGTTTTCCTTACCTTTTATGTTTTCTTAACAGCTTTTAATAAGTTAATAACCATCTACTACCTCGGTTCTTAATTAAAATAAATTCTTGGTCGTGGATAGGGTGATCGGAAGAAAAATGTAGGTGTTGTTGATGCGGAGTACATAGTGCATTACGGTCTTCCCACACTGGGTGTGGTTGTAACTGCTTCAAGCTCTTCACGGAATGAGACAAACCCGAAATCACGGGTACGACAAGTTTTTTTCAAGTGTTTTGTATATGTTTCTTGAAGTGAAATATATGTTTTGATAATCTTATTTTTATTGAGAAGGTTTCACAAGAATCATCAGAGTCTCGTGAAGTGGATAATAGACCAGAAGTGAGGAGGAAATCATATGTGGAGATGAAGAGATTCAAGGAACGTTGGAAGAAAGCTGTGGAGGATGATATATGTTGGGTCGATCCATATTGAAAACCTAAGCGGTGTATGTAAACCGAACAAGACCGGATTACATTCGCAAATAGACTTTTGAGATTGTGTTCTTGTTATTTTGTGGTCTAGTGTATACATACCATTGTTCTGGTACATTAGGCAAAAGAATCAGTGTATGTACTTGCGTTTAGTATTGGACCACATAAATGTAGTTTTGTTGTTGATGATATTATATTAACTAGATTTTGTTCCACAATTTAAAACAAAAATAATTTTTAAAATAATCATACGGTTAGGAACAATATTCTAGATAATATAT
Organism: Brassica rapa; assembly: GCF_000309985.2. NCBI lineage: Eukaryota > Viridiplantae > Streptophyta > Magnoliopsida > Brassicales > Brassicaceae > Brassica > Brassica rapa. The sequence continues at coordinate 24,496,330 of NC_024797.2, forward strand.
AATTGTAAATGTAAAAATTAAAATATTCTGATCATGTATTATATGGTTTAGTAATTTACATACATGAAAATAAATAAAAATTATTTCAAATGTACACATGATTTTATTTTTAAAAAATCTAATTAGTTCGATTATTTTTGGATATATATATATATATATTAGACTGTATCTATTGCTCTAAGTTGAACCATAAGCGTCTCTTTGATTCTAAATTGGTTAAAATCAGATTATTTTATAAGGTAAGTTTGTTTGTTTCTTTTATTATCTCGTGTAATATATTTTTTAAAAATTAATTATAATTCAATATACATATTTTGTAATAAATAGGATTTTTTTGTTTCGGAGTTGCATAACCAAACATAATCAATACATTTTTCAAAGCTCATGCACACATATAAATATTTACTAAAAAATCATACAAGTTATAAATATTTCGTTTCAACTGTTAGTTAGTTTTAAGTAATTTGTAATTTAAATATGTAAAAATAATTGAACATTATATTAATTAGACCTATGTTTTATTGAAAGAATCTGGATTGTTTGCTATAAACTGCATATATTTCTCTCAAAATGAAACTTGATGTCTTATAATTAGGCTAAATGTATCGAATTATTTTTATTTAATTTTGTTTGGTTCTTATTTTAAAAATTTTAAAATATTTTGTATAGTTTAATATAAATTATTTCGAAATAAATAGAAAATTTAAAATTATGTCAAAATTAAATTTCATAAAATACGATCATTAGTTTTTTAAACGTTCATATGATATAAATTATTTGTAGAATTAGTAAATTGTAATAATTTGTTGTATTTTTTCTTTCATTTTTATCGATTCTAAGTCATTTTGTAATTTATATTTATGAAATTGGTTTTTTAATAATATAAATATAAGGATTTGGATATTGGTTTAGTTGTTATATTTCAGGTATATTTGATTGCGTCAGTTTTTAAATTGAGTCATAATTTTCTTTGGTTTACGTTATACTAAAACAAGATTAATTTTAATTACATTTTTTTATATTATTAAATATTTTTATAAAATTTATAAAAAAAGTATCTGTTGTTTCGATAAAATTAATAAAATATAGTGTTATGGTATTTATTTAGAGTTGTATAAGCAATGCTAACGGCTGATATTCTAAAAATGTATTGTTCAATTAATTTTTTAAAACTTCATGATATTCAAAAATTGAATAAATTTGATTCCTTAACTTTTTTGATGAAATTGATTCCTTAACTTAGTTGTGATCAACCACAATAATAATTTTAATTTTCAATGTAACATGTTGAATATTTATTTAGTTTTAAGTTAATTGTAACACAAACATTTTTAAAATATGATATTATATGATTCATTTATGTCATTTATAATATATTTATATTTTTCTACTTATAGAATCAAAATAGTTTATGGTAAAATACTATTCTCTTTTCGATCCAATCACACATTTTGAATTATAAAATATATGGTTTTGTAGGTGTTTCCATTTATGTTTTTTTGGGAAAATATAAGAAAGAAAAGAAATAAGTTTTATATTAAAAATTATATATATATATATATATCATATTTTATGAATATTTCCTTTTCTTATTTATTCATATTCCTATTTATGTGAATTGTTTAAGAAAAAAAAAATCATAATTAGAAATTTATTAGGGCAATTCTCCTAAATAGAGCATTTTCAAGTTTTGATCACAAAAATAGACCACAAGGAGAAAAATGACCAAAATGTTTCATTTAATAGGTAAAAAGACCCTAATACCCTAGATATATATATAAAAAAATTTATATAGTTTTAGATTATATGTTTTCAAATTCGAACTTTTTTATAAATTTTTTTTTCAAATTTTTTTTTGTTTTTTTTCAAATTTTCTTTTTTAATTGGAAAATAATTTTTGAATCAATTTTTTTAATTTTTATTTTCAAAATTTTAATATTTATTTTTTATTATAAAATTTTTAAACCTCAATCCCAAATCTCTACCCCTTAACTCTAAACCCTAAGGTTTGTATTAGTTAACCTTAGGAGTATAAATGTATATTTATCTCTTTAATGAAATTTTTTTACCATTTTAATACTTAGAGTCAATATTTGTGACACAAATTTTTTTAGGGATATCCTAGAGTATTTCTCAATTTATTAAGTAAAAAAAAATTAGTACAAGTTATTGCAATATATGTCAGTTATGTAAGAAATTACAATCATGCGGGATAACTTTGTAAATGACCACTCTAAAAATGAATGTCAAAACGACATGTAGGAAACTGACTTCTCAGATAATATTATAGATATATAAGATCAACATTAAATTTTTTTACCTCCGATAAAAACTGAAAATAACTCTTCTGAAAAATATTTGAATTAAAAAATATTAATGGTAGAAGTCAACATTATTTTAATCAACAATTAAATCACTTAATAACAATAATTAAATAAATCATGTAAACATAAATTTTGTACGAAAATTACAGTTTCGATTGATATTTTAAAAAAAATATAAATTGATTTTTTTGTCAAAGAAGATACATGCGGAGTCCTTTCTTTCAAAAAAAAAAAAAAACACATGCAGAGTCCCATTAAACAAAAACTTGGATTAATTTTTTTTTTTTTGAACGACCAACTTGGGTTAGTAAAACTTGGAATTTACAGTTTCCGATGTACAGCAAGTAATAAAGAAGTCTTTCCAAAAAAGATCAAGTAAAATAGAAGATGAAAGAGGTGGAAGATAAAGTTCAAAAAGATGAGAGGTTAAAACAGGTCTTCTACTCGCGGATCTCAACATTAATGTTAGGTCTGGGCACGGATCGAATATTCGAGTTTTTGAAAGTATTTGTGATTTGCTTTGTATGTCACGGATACTAATTTTTCGATTTGTTTTGTTTCGGAAAAATACGGATATTCGGAAAAACGGATATCCGAAAAATAAATAGATATTTGCGGATATTTACGAATACTTACAGATATCTTATATGTTTTGATTAATACAAATAATCTGACAAATTTGATGCAAATTTGTTTTGTAAAATATTTTTTGTAGGATATACATGATAAAAATTAAAAGAAATAGTGAATCTACGTATTTTGTAAATTTTTTCAACTTAGTTAACAATTATAGTAACAAAAAAATTTAAGAAAAAAATATTATTGTCAATAAATGTGTGCTCTTCCTTTTATGTAGTACTTTTATATAAGTAATAATGTGAATAAAATTTATCAAATCATATGTTAGAATAATAATTATATAATTTTATACATTAAAAACTTTAAATATAATCAAGATATACATGTATTTATATGTTGTCGGATCGCATCGGATATCCGCTTTCCAAAATTTTAATATTTGTGATATGCTTCGATTTTAACGGATAGTGATTTTTAGTATTTGCTTTGCTTTGAAAGTTTATAGATATCCAGAATTTTCGGATCGAATAGAAACGAATAACGAATCAAATCAAATTTAACGGATAAAATGTCTAGTCCTGATTAATGTTGTGACCCTTGACCTTGGGTCCTTGACGTTGAGCTTGACCCATAAGGTGAATTGTGATCCTTGACCTATTTATCATTATGTGAAAACGACGTCGTCTGGGTTAGGTTTTGTTTAAATAGATCTCTCTTCCTCGAAGGGACACGAAATCGAAGGGTTTCTTAGTTTTCACAAATCAAAGGTAAACTTCTGATATCGGCATTCTTTTCTGTCTTATTCTGATTTTGATTCTGGGTTGTAAGAGGGTGAGAATGAGCATATTTGCATATTTAGTTATCGTAGTATGTTGTTGCCTTTACCAAAGCCTTTCTAATGTTTGTCACTGACTTAGATACTTATAGAAGTCTAAGATGAACGACAAGGATGAAGAGCTGAAGAAAGTAATAATGGATCTGGAGGAGGAGCGTAGTGATTTAGAAGATGCAAACTCCGAACTCTGCCAAAAACTATGCGAAAGCAATGATGAGATCCGAGAAGCACACAAAGAATTGATTAGTGTAATATATATTTTTATCTTCTTGAATGCTCTAATAATAATAATAAAAATAATAAGTTGTATGGTGGTTTTACCTATGTTTATGTATCTGCAGGGATTAAGAGACTTATCGGATGAAAGTTCGACGATCAGAGTGAAGAATATGGGACGAGTTGATGAAAAACCTTTCCTGAAAGTATGCGAGCAGAGATTCAGTGGCCAAGACGTTGCGCTGCAACACGCCAGGCTTTGCTCTGAATGGCAGAAAATGGTCATGGATTCAAGATGGGAACCATTTAAAATTCAGAGATCTGGAGATAAAATTGAGGTTTTGTTATGTTCTTCCATTTGATTTCTTTCTCAGCACTCCTGTCTGTTTTGCGGATCTTGACTTTGTTATGTTGTCGGTAGGGCGTTGTGGATGAGGAAGATGAGAAACTTAAGAATCTGAGTGAAGAGTGGGGAGAAGACGTGAAGAAGGCAGTCAAGACAGCACTCGAAGAACTGTACGTGTATAATGGAAGTGGCAGGTATCCAGTTCCTGTACTGTGGAATTTTCAACATGGGAGAAAAGCGACAGTCAAGGAAGGGATTATTGCTCACATGAAGCATCAGATCAAAAATCTTAAACGCAAACGAACCTGAAGCAAGCACCTTTGATTGATTGGTTGATCGTTGTAGCAAGTTTGTGGCTTCAGGAATCTTAAGTTTAAGCGTTCTCTTTTTAATTTGTGGTTCTCACTTTGTGTTAAGCCATTTAAAACCCATGCATGGAGGTTTCGTTTGGAATTGCTGCTTTTGTATTTCCTATGAATATAAACTAAGGTCGTGCGTTTTTCTGGCAAACTATGTACATGTTATCTTGTAAGAAACAAGATGTGTTTCTTTTGTTTTTCTTCCGTATTAAAAGGAAATGTGAGACGCTTCAATCTTTGCCCATATGAGAGACTAAACTTCAGACTATCATCGGCTGCGAAACGCGGTCTATAAAACAATCAATTTGTTGTGTATATCCATTTCTTATTCTTAACGATAAAACAACAATTTGTTGTTGACTATAATATTTGAGTTTGGACTACTCTGAGATAAATTTCCTAAGTTTTTGCTTTCGTATTCATCTCTTCGAATTTTGACAAACTAATTTATCAATGATTCTAGCTAGGACCATATTTGTTGATCTGTTAACTTTTTCCTCTATAATAGACAACCAAAATAAAATATCTTAACAAATGAATGGTAAACTAAAAGAACATGTGTGCCAAAAAAAGGTTCTGTAAAAGAACGTTTTTGAAAAAAAAAACCTCAGATATTATGGATTACGAATTGGTCAAATATTGTATATATGAGAACTAAGTCAAAGTATCACTGTTTGATTAGGTCTTATATATAGTAGTCAGTGTCGTGCGAAGAGATATAGGGGCCTGAGGCGAGACAATATTTTTTGTTTACATAATTTTATGAATATTATATATAAAATGAAATAATTCAAAATAACTTATTTTTGCCACATGGACTAAAAATTAGAAAATAAAAAGTGATACATAAAGTATAGAATGTAAAAATTTTGATTAATTTATATTGGTTCATTGAAAATTTTCACCAAATTATCATAGTGTATAAAATGGGATGGAAAATATTAAATTAGTAACATAAAAATGAAGGTTAAAATTGTTTATTAAAATGATGATACTTTTAAGAATATTTAAGTCTCTAAAACTAAGTTACTGTATAAGATGTTTACATATTTTTACATTTACTTATATTCAATGAAAATGATACAAAATATATATAACTAGATAATAATAGATAAGACCTTAATAATCAACAAAATTGCATCAAGTTTTATTTCTGTGATTTTTTCAGCAAATCATCCTAATTTGCATGGGTTAGAACTTAGAAATTGATGACTTTAAAAAACAACTAGATCTCGACCCGTGCAACCGCACGGGTGTTTATTTTTTTTATTTTTATATAAACACTTTTTTCAATTCTAAATTGGTATATATTATAATATATATGAAGTATGTCTATTAATTTTTAGAACATAATAATTTTACCGTATATTTTTCTATTGAATTGGTTGTTTCAAACTTTCACAAGTTATTAAAAAATGAAACTTTCAGCTTCATAGATTTATATTATCGAGTATATTAAGGTTGTTCAAACATAATAATATTAGAGTATACTTGTTCTCCATCAAATAGATTGTTTCAAACTTTTATATGTGTTTATTTCTTTTTATATATTTTTTTTTGTTGGATTAGTATTTCATTATTGAATAGATAAATAGAAATATAATTTGGAAAATATTAAAATATTATCATTTCCAAAGATAATCAAAACATTTCACAAAATAAGAAAGTTAACAAAAACTAAACTTAAAGCTTCATGTATAAATTTTATAAAGAATTTAATTACACATTTAAATATATTTTGTAAATGAACTATATACAAAACACAAATTAATGTGAAATCAGTTTAGTTTTAACAATGTACTTGATTACGTGTAGAAGTCTCGAGAAATATTTCTGCTCCTTGCAGTCTCTTTCAAACACGACGGTACATGATATGGAAGTAAAAATTGATAACAGAGTTTCCATATCACGGTTTTTTTGCTTGGAAAGGATTAATAGTTATTTAGTTCCTATAATATAGCAATATTGTGTTATAGATATATTATTTAGTTCCTATAATCTAGAAAGTGAGTTATTTAGATTTATAATAATGATAAGATTAGAGATTAAATGTAATATGATTTTCTAGTAAAAGATCTATTAGGTCCATTTTTAAAAAAAATCACACATAAATCAAGGTTGTGACTTCTGTTTTAATATATAAGATTAAAGTCTCTAGGATTTTAATTAAAACAGATTATAACAAAAAATGGTTTCAAACAAAAACTGAATCTCAAAAATTTGGTTTAAATCTAACTAATTATATTTACTAAATACAAAATAAATAAAAATTAGGGGTCCCAAAATTTTGACATTATAAAGAGAGCTTAGACAAATGTCTTTTTCACTTCAACGTGGACACAGCTCCCATAGTAGTGGTATATATTAATATTATATAGTCCGTCGTATCGTATGTTTCTTTTTTTGTTAAATCTTAATAGTATACATTTATATTACGAAACACAAATCTTCTACATCATTTTGCATGCGAGACAAAGAATAAATTATCAGAAAAGGTAAAATGAAATAGTAATCTAAGAATCCCAAATGGGACCAAAAGCAGGAACACCAGAAGCCTTACAAGCATTAACAACGTCACGACTTCCTTCAGGATTGCTCGTAACTATCACAACTTGAGCTCCAAACTTCTTGGAAGCTTTCACGGTCATTTCAGACACGTTAGGTCGCCCTAGAATTGCAGTATCGTGAACTATGATCCTGTCTTGATGAGGATAATCTCTAATCCTGTTCACAATCTCTGTCCCGAAATTATCATCTAGTCCTTTAGCCACCCATATCAAGTATACCTCGGCCTTACTCTGCTGCATGAGAAACGATAAAAATACACAAATCCCTGAACCGGTCGCCACAAGTAACACCTGTAAAAATATATATATATATATATATATATACATATATATATATATATATATATATATATATATAATGCGTTAAATTTGTAATGGTATTTCAGTTGAAAAAAATACAAAACTTAATAATAACAGCTTTTATTAAACTTATAATTTTGTTGATCATCAAAGTTTTTTCACAAGAATTTTGCCTAGTCTAGTTTCTACAAATATAAGTTTAAAATAAAAATCCTACAATAATATATTCAGAGCTATTAATGCTCAACTGGTATGTCGGTGGATTTATTTTGCTTTTGTAAATTAATTAAAAATCTATTTAAAATGGTCAAATATCCAACAAATAACCTGTTGAAATTTGTAACCAGTTAAATTATAAGTTTAAGAGAAAATTTATTTACCTTGTCATACAAGTTAACCAGATAAGGTAAGCCAGCAAAGTGAACCGTACGGACCCATAAGTGACTCGGAGGTTTCGAGACTAAAGACTTGGTGAAGTCGCCGACAGCACCAGCTAACATCATGTGCGATGTCTTCCCATCAGAGATGATCCCAAAAGCATGCCATTCCGACAACGGAGATGGACTGATCCGACCCAAGATCCCTGACTTGACGCCTCCTCTAAACTTTATCAGCGACGCGTGGCCCGAGAGAGATGAAACATCAACCGGAACGCGTCTCACAGTCAACCAAGGGAGCACAATCGCGACTGTGATCGCTAACGTGAACCAAAACTCTTGCGTTTTGATCAGCTTCGAGGCGAGATCATCGCTGTAAGATCTTGATATTGGATCGTAGGATATCGTCAGAACTACAAACGCCCAGACAAGACCTAAAGCAGACCAGCCAGCGAATCTGTGGACACGTTCGAAGACGTTGTGGTGTAGATGACGAACAAGTGGAAACGCGGCTAAGGAAGTGAGGCAGAGGAGAGAGAGAATCGCGGACGCAACCGCGATGATCGCTGTTGAAGTGTTGTCCCTGTCTTTAAGAGTGAGAACCAAAGCGTAGAAGAGCCATGCGATTGAGGAAACGCCGCAGCCGCTGTGGATACCCCCGAGGCTTTGTAAGAGCGATGTGACCGCGAGTTTGATGCGGACGGGGACAAAGGAGTGTCCGAGGATGTTCACGGTTAGGTAGAACACGAGTCTCAAGAAGGCTTCGCTTCTGCAGAGAGTTAGGGCGAGAATGTTTGCGATTGAAAACAGAGATGCTCTGTTTCTAGCGTAAGTGAAGTGTCCCGTGGCTGCGAGGACGAGAGCTAGGATGTTTAGGAACAACGAAACGACGAAGAGGCGTTTGTAAACGGTGAATAAGCCTTGATCAAGAAGTATGATTGATAGTCTTGAAGCGCGTTTCTTTGGAATAGGCGTTTGCTGCGGTTTCTCACTGTGTTTGCTTGCGGAAGAAGCAAGGATTGCCTTCTCGTCGTTTTCACCGTGTTGTTCGTCTCCTTCCTTGATTCCACCTTCTTCTAAGTAGTAAAGACTATCTCTTTCTTCCTCCTCCTCGTTGTCGGAGTCTAAGTCGCAGAAATGGCTGCTGGCTCGGCTCATAGAGTGTTGCATGGACGAAGGGAAAACTTTTGAGGCGTTTCTCATGAAATCCCATGGAAGTCGAAACCTTCTACTTTCGGGTATAGCGTTTGCGTTGCGGTTTTGATCAGTTGGATCGATAGCGAAAGGGTTTGCATGAGGTTTTATCTCGAACGCAACTCCTCGACAGCTAGAGAATCTCACAGTCGAAGCGTTTTCCATTTTTCTTTTCTCTCTTTTGCTGGTTTTAGGAGCTTTAAAAAAAAAAAGATGACTTGAGATGCAAGGAGAGTAAAGTAAGCTCTACTTGTCCTGTGTGAGGGCTTGTTCTGACTTCATGAAGAGTATGCCTCTTTATATAAGTTTGGTATCGCCATATTCAAATTTTCATCATTGACTAGAACAAATCCTTCGTTTTCACGTCATTTTCTCTTTCCCTTTGAAGACGATACCATACGAGTTATACATTATTCGACTTCGTTTGACTCTGACTTGGAAGCTCTGAATATGTCAAATGCAACTGATTAGCACAAAAAAACCTTTGATATAACAAATTTATGTCATACCATATGGAGATACCTAATTTACTAAGAATTTTAAGTATTAACCATTAACATAATCTGGTTACATATGGTTGGTATTGCGCATATCCAAGTTAAATATCAGCTTTGTTCACAAATTTTAAAGAGTTGATATGAATAAGCTACATCGCCTCCAAATTGTTAAAAAAATATTTTATTAATTTAAGAAAAAAAATTATTCGCAACCCTTAAACTCTCAAGAACTACTCTTTGTAGGGATCTGCGTTGATAGATATGTACTTTGAACTATTGAGCAAAATAAGTATTGAGACCTTCAATTTCCTGAAGAAAAAAAGTATATGGAAAGATATACAATGTTGAGGAGAAAAGATTGATATGTATGATAAGCTTACTTGGTAAACATATCATGACGATAATCCTGACTATTTCAATCAATAACGACCAAGTAATAAATAAAAACAAATCCTAAAACCTAGTTGTGTCAACTATTTTGTTCTCTGCCATCTTTGCCCCCCCCCCCCCCCTCTCTCTCTCTCTCTATCATTTAATTCAGGACGTGTGACGGTGTGAGACTACACATGGTGTGCAAGTTGACAGAGAACTTTTCAAACTGTACTTCTTTTATATAATTAATTAAGAGTGACATTGACAATTGCTAGCCAACATGTTTAACTTATTTAGGTTTACAAGTTAGGGATAGTTGATTATTGCTTTAGTCGTAGACAGTTTGATTATATGACGCGATTTGATCATCGAGCTATATATACATACGAAGTCTTCAAACAAACAAAAAAAAATATACAAATTTAAAAGATGAAATACATATATAGTTTTTTCCAATCATCGACATCCCAAATTTTAGCAAAAAAAACACCCAAAAACAAATAAATAGTAAATGAATAAAATCAGAATTCAAAATCTTCATTATCATCGATCTCATGGTCCAATAAAACCCAAGAGCCATCGTCTTGCTGGACCATACCTTTGTTTTTAAGAACCCTCCAATTTCCTGGGACCATACATTCAAGTCTGTTAGCCCGTCGACTGATTTGTTGACCAGTCCAATGTCTCTTTTCACATCAAGTCTGAATATGTCACTTTTGCTCGTTCCTTGAGTCCCCGCAACGCCATGCAAGTAAGATTCTAGGCAGTGAAACGTCGCGAAGTTTCCTGGAGATTTCATGTATTGCGACTTTCTTGTGTCAATTGAAAGCTCTTCTCCGACTTCGGCGTAGCCTAATGGTGGATAGATCGGAACTACGTCCGGTAGATTCTTTAAGATACTTCTCAAAATATAATATCAAATATGGTATATTTCCATTTACTATAAGTAATATATAAACAAACCTGATCACGCGCATTGGCCTTACTAAAAGGTGATCGTTCGTCCTCAGACATGTAGATTGAGTACCAACCTTGATGGATTTGTACTTGATCATTTTTCTCACCGAAGATATTTTTGGCGTTCACTAAACCGAATTCGAAGTCGTTGACCCATTCAAGTGGTTGCACTGAACCTCTCCAAGCGACGACTATATCTCTTCGGCCAAGAACCGCAGTGCCTTGGTCGTCTGTCACCGCTACGTAACCCATCCAGTTCGATTCCTTTGTACATCCCTCACGTGACAACGGGAACAATAGGAATGACTCAGGCACGTGGATCTGTGATGTTGCGTATAGAAACTTGGTCACTTTGTACTTAGTATACGGATGCGCTTTCTCTAAACCAACCTGTACGTGTTTTAAGAATCAAATCAAACCTCCGGTTATGAATCAAATCAAAGGTTTGATTTATGTTGCTTGCGTAACAGGAATAAACCTTCTCTCTTTATTTGTTACATAAATGTTTTCTCGACTCTACAAGTGGTATTGCAGAAAAGTAGAATCGAGAAAATATACGGAAAACAAGAAAATGTTATGTGCAATACTCTATATTGTTCATTGCAACAAATAAGGCTTCGTTTTTGGCACAAAATACCACCAAGCAGATCCAGAACTAAAAATTTGATTTTTCCAAGCCAAATTGTTTTGACCCTTAGAGCATCATTAGTGTATAGTCTCTCAGTCTAAGTCTCTAATAATTATTATATTAGTATTTAAGTATGATTATTTGTGAGCATTTAAATTTAAATGTTAAAAAGAAATTTTACCATTCAGAAATTGCCAAATGACAGAAGAGCTTTTGAAAATTGTACGTTCTTACTCTTTTTACATTCTTTCTCATCCTTTTATTTTTTTTATAAGTATTAATTATGTTCAGAAATTCATTTTTTCTGTCACTGCACATGCTCTATATATACTTATAAAAGAAAAGCAATCCCAAGATGGATGTTCGAAACATACGACGTCCTAATATTGAAAATAAATGTTTATTATTCTTTCCGTTTTCAAAAATAAGATGTTTTAGATTTTTTACTTGTTCCACAAAGATAGATTTTCTATATGTTTAAGATATTTTTTATACTTTTAAGAATCATTAAATAAAAATATATGAATTGATTAAATTTCATTGGTGAAAGATTATTGCAAAGTGTATTATAAAGTAAAAGAAAAATTAAATTATAAATATTTATTAAACTTTTAATAAGCGTGAACATTTTAAAAAATCTTAATTTCTGGAACAGAGAGAATAGCAAACAGTAACAACCTATTGAGCACTTTGAGGCCTTAAATTAATCATTTTATACAAGGACTCCCGCCATTGCTTTATTTGACTTCCACTTACTCAATTAGGGCAGAGGGGCTCTGCCAGTGAGACATTAAATATTTATGATTAAAGAAGATTGTTTTCATGATTAAAGAAAAGTCATTGTAGACTTGATTAATAAGTGAACTTGGAATTTTTATAGCTATATTTTTTAAACATTAAATTTCTTCGAACCATGTTCTACACAGATGTTACAAATTTTTTGTCTTCTTCTTTTTAGCTGTATAAAAAGAAAATACTTAAAATATTACTAATATTTTGTTTTTGGAATATTGATGAGGTCATTTTTTTCCAAACCTTACAATGAAACTCTGTAGCATTAAAATCTAGGGAAAACTGTTTTTTTAGAGCAAAAAAATAGTAACTATGTCCCTTTAGACTAATCTATATTTTGTGTCATATTTTCCTATAATACCCTTTAATATTTATGAAAATAATTTTAATAAATAGTTTTACAAACAAAAAAAATTTGGAAAAATAGTAACATTTGTTAAAATACCTATATGAACTTAATGGTATATTTTCCAGTTATAAAAAAGTTAAAATTATAAATTTCAGATTATGTTCTAAAAAAAGTAGAAATGACATTCTACGAAGTAGAAAACGAAATCTACTTTTTTCATTGAATCTACAATGTTTAGAATACGTGATCTACGTAAATAGGAGTATTCTACAAATATGTAGAATACACATTCCGCGCTTAACCTACCATTCTAAAGTTCTTAGAAATCAAAATCTACACATTAATCTAATTCTAAAACATGTAGAAACCGACTTCTACAGATTTACTATAAATCTAAAACATGTAGAAATCAAATTCTAAAAATTACTATAATTCTACAAAACTGTAGAAATTGATTTCTACATATTAGTTGTATTCTACGGATAAGAAATCAGTTCCTAAAAATATGGAAACAAAATATTTGAGAATATTCACTTTTATATTTTTTTAAAAAATCGATTTTTTAAAAAAAAAAAAAAAAAACGAAAAAGAACAAAAAAAAAACGACAAATCGAGTTTGGGTGAGAATTTGATTTTCTCCCCCTTTGTTCGTGAATGGGAAATTAAGGATTTCGTCCCAGAGAAATCGAGTTTAAAGAGTTGAAATCATGCTTAGTCGGTTCAAATCAAGTGGGAATCAACCCGGATATAATCATACAAAACCAAAAAAATCGATTTGGGATTCTTTCCTGGGCACGGGATCGATCGATCTATCCTTAGTGGATCGGTCGATCTGTAAAGAATCGACCTTCGCCGATCGAGTGAAATGGACCAGGTCGATCAGTATATATTTCGCGTTTTTTTGTTCTGAATAATTATCGGGATCGATCGATCCACTGTAACTTGTAAAGCTGGATCGATCGATCCCGCTTGTCGAACTCATTATTTATCTTTTTAAAAAAATTACAATTTTAAGGGCATTACTGCCATTTTCGAAAAAATTAGTCTAATAGGACATAAAGTAGTACAGATTAGTCTAAAGGGACATAGTTACCTTTTTTTTGCTCTAAAAAAAAAGATTTCCCTAAAATCTAAGCCTAACACTAGAACATTAACCAATCAGTTCTTTTTTAAAAAAAAATCAAATTATTTAAACTAATGAATCGTTTATTCTACTCCTCATATCGTTTTTATTCATTTCAAGATTTGACATGAATTAACATGATTCTTTTAACCCAAACACAAATCACGATTCTACAAAGATATATAATAAAGCGTTAAAACCATACTGAATGTGGAAAAAAGACAGAATAAGAAAATAATAATGTTAGGTTCTGTAGTTTATAAAGCTTACTAGTTAATTATAATCTTTTTGGACAACGCTTACCAATTACAACGTAGTGTACTTTATTTAATTTAATTTTAGCAGAAGTTACCAACAAATTATATTTTTTTTTTAAAGAAGAAATTTTCCAGTGTTACCTTGGCAAAGAAATCTTTTCTGGAGTAAATGCTAGCGCCGGCGAATTTAGATTCAGTGTTTATATTGAAAGTATCATAACCAGCCTGAGCCATCTCCCCATAATGTATGATATACTCCCGGAGATCTTGATCCAACGGCTGTAGCATCCCTTTCCAATGGTTTTGGCCGTTCAGATCTCTCCATCTCTTTGCGATTTCTGTAGATACTATCAATTTCTCCTCTTCTTTCTTCTTCTTCTTTGTTCTCTTGAAGCTGAAACACTTCGTCACTTTCTTGTCTTCTTCGTCCATTGTATCAGATGTTTAATGTTTCCTCTCTACTCGCTGAGATAAGCTCTCTGGATCGAAGAAGATAAATTATGTTGGAAACGTTGGAGATACAGTACGGTTTTGGTGGATATAAATAATCGTTCGCGTAATCGAGGCGTGTTGCAATCCTTGTCGAGACTTCAATATAATACATTTTCTTTGGTAGACAGAAAGTTTCAGTTTCTTAATTTATCTAAAATAAATTCTTCTAACGTTTAAGGAAAGCAATAGCTGACATAGGACCATGATTAACTGGGTTCTTAGAACATGATTAATGGAGAATTTTTAAGATGAGGTTCTTAGTGGAATATAAAAAACCGTCTCTTAACTTCTAACTAAAAAACTAAGAAACGGCTCTTAAATATCTTATTTAGTTAAAAGTTAAAAGACTGTTTCTTATATTCCGCTAAGAACCTCATCTTAAGAACTCCTCATTAATCATGATCTTAGGGTGAGATTCTTAGCTTCGACTAAGAATATTTTCTTAGCTTTTAACTAAGAAAAGCTATAAGAAGCATCTCTTAAATAAGAGATATAAGAACCGTCTCTTAGCTGAAAAGTGTCAAATCATGAGTTAAAAACCTCAAATTAAGAAACCGGGTTAATCATGCTCTAACATATCTCCATACAAAGAACAATCAATTCCTTTTTTTTTACTTTGAATGGTGACCAAACTAAAGAGGAATTTTTTTTTTGAACAACAATAGAATTGTCATTTAGAAATATGTTTTTTTTTCTGAATAACAAGAAGAAAGATGTTTCAATACAACAAAGGAGAGACACGATACAGAGCATTTTTATTTGAATATTGATTTCTACCAAACCAAAAAACGATTGGTTTACTTTCGTGTTAAAATTACTTGATAATATGCTTTATGAGGAACTAAATTGAAACTGAAATTGTACTGAGCTAAACTCCTATGTTTGCTAAACCGTGAAAAAACTCATATAGGATTTGAGATCAGGATTAAGGATTGCTATATATATTTTAATTTCTTTATCTTATTCTTGCCTATGGAAGCTCAATTACATGGAGGTCTATATACTAATAATTCCGCTCACTTGTTCACGTTGTTACTAGTATACAAGTACTAAACATATGAAACATATCAGAGTTGGCCAGTCGAAGTATTTTCGCATTTTGTCCGGGATAGTTTCTACATTTAATAGTTGGTTTGGTATGATTGTTTTTATTCTCTACTTGCTACGTTTTGTCCTCTATGATTGATGAAAGATCAAATGCACTTTGTCTTTAAAGGATATCATTTCTCAGCAGCAATATATTGGATTTTGCTCTCTATTTGTCATCATCTATTGTGAATTGAATCACTAAACTCTTTCTAATATCATGCCCTAAATTTCTATTGTCACATTTAGATCCTAAATTCCTATTGTCACATTTAGATTGAGATCACAGTTTGAATTTTCAAGTTCTAACATTTTCCCAATGCTCACAACTCACACTGTCTGTGTCAAGGCCCATTCAGATCTGATCACTCGTGCAAACATCATTGTACAGTGTATACACATGAGACAGTGAGAATATGCAAGTACAATCTTGTATGATTGCATTATCAAGCTCCCTCTCAAGAGCATAAGCATAGTTTGGAATCTTTTGAAGGTCTTCTCGCCGGTCCCTTGAAACATACCCAAGGCCGCACTTCCAAACTTAAGGGTTTCATTATTTTGATAGTTTCATGAACTATAGTTGACACACCCGAAGTCATTACAATATGTTCGATTTAAAAATTGAATATGATAGAATTAGTTATGATTGTACAGATACACAAAAGCCAAGTGTACACGAGGTAATAATTGCAGACTTGCTGTATAATGTGAAAGTATTGAATATTTTGGTGAAAAAATAGTCCTCAGTCGAAAACATGGCTTTGCGAAGGCCCATTTCATTATCGACTCCACAAAATCTAACGGTCACGTTTAGAAGAAATCGATTACCCTGAAAATGCTAGTTGCCCAACATGTTTTTCTGTGTTAAACAAACAAAATAGCATGATCATTGGGATCATTACTCTTTTACTACTTATGTCATAACAATATATTCAATGATTCATACGGTTAAATGGATCATAAATCTATCATTCGGTGAAGTAGATTTTTAGAAATTAGTGTTGTTGTAGAATATGTACTCAGCCATTTTCCAAAGGTTAAAAGTGTTGGAGCAAATGGGAGTACGAGAATCAAGGAGGTGATAGAGATTGGAGTTGGTCGTTATCGTTTTGTTTTGGTGTTTATCTTGTCGAGTCTTGCGGCTCAAGTATTGTTAGTTCTTATCTTAGTTTATGACCTAAGTTTTCAGAGTTATCTATTAGAGTTTGTAAGGCTATATAAAGCCATGAGTTTTCTATGAATAAGACGCAGAGGTTTTTAGTTTCAGATAACAGAGCATTATACTTTACAAAGTGGTATCAGAGCTCTGTTGAAAAACCTAAGAGATGGGAGATGATAAGATGAAACTGCCACAATTCGATGGCCATTGGGATCACTGGAGCGAGGTGATGGAGAACTTCTTCCGAGCCAAGGGGTTATGCACTACAAGAAAACACAAGTTTTACGAGGGCAGTTTTCCTCGTGATTTCGTCGTAAAAACAGTGTTACGAGGAATTAGCGAGGAAACCCGTTTCGTCGTTATACGTTTGTCGTAACGCATATATCCTCGCTAATTCGTCGTAACGTAGCGAGAAAATAATTTCGTCGTAAAAGCGAAGAAGAATATTTCGTCGTAAAGACCACGTAAAGCTTCCACGTAAGGACGTCGCTAAATTTCCTCGTAAATACCTCGAAAGCCATTCCTCGTTAAAGCCACGTAAATAACTCGAAAGTAAATACTCGTAAAGTAAACGTAAATACCTTGATAGCTTTCCTCGTAAAGACCACGTGAATTTTCCACGTTATTTCCTTGTAAATATTTCCTCGTAAAAACCTCGTTAAGCTTCCACGTAAAGAAGTCGCAAAATAACTACGAATTTACTTCGTTTCGTTATTTTACAGAAATAAAAAAAATTATAATTAAAAAAATAATTTAAATTATTTAAATTATTAATAAAATTAAAATTCTAAAAAAATCAAAACCAAAATATTTTATATGTAAATAAGTTTTGAATTCATAATACAAGAACCGAAATTAAAAAGAACTAAGGGTCGTTAATCGCCCGGTAGAATTCATCACTCCTCGCCGTTACATCCGCCTCGGCATGTGAGTCGTTGGTTGGTGACTACCCGGCTCACCGAACATCTCTCTGTAATGGGCAGTAAGTCTACCTTTTCGAACCTGAGAAAAAAATTTAATTTTTTAAATTTCCGTCAACAGTATATTTTCCAACATTATCCACCTAATCAACACTAAATAACATAAGATCCGTAAACTTATCTAAATTCCCTATACTAACCACCTAATCTACCTAAACTAACCAAATTAGAGAGGAATTAGAGAGGCTTACCATTGCAACGAAACAGGGAGGAAGTAGAGAGGAAGTAGAGAGGAAAGAAAGAGTGAGCATTCGGGGTGTATATATAAGATTACATTCCGTCGCAAATTCCTCGTAATTTTACGACGAATTACAGAGGCCCGTGTTTTTTTTTACGACGAAACAGCGAGAGATTACAAAAGCCCGTGTTTTATTATACGAGGAAGTTACGAGGAATTACAAAGGCCCGTATTTTTTAGGTACGACGACGTTACGACGATTTTGCTTACGTGGAATTACCGAAGAAAGCTTCCCTATAAATATACCCGTAACTCTCCTTCTCAACCCACACCCAAACTCCCAAATCACACCCTATCTCACTTCATACTCTCATATCCAATCCTATTCAAATTATAAAAATTAGAGAAAAAAGGAAGAGAAGAAGATATTGGAATTTATGTTGGTGAGACTTAAGTAATATAATTGCTGGAAGTCTTGCCACATGTAAATCCAGTATATTTCTTCTTTTTCTTTTTTTTTTCTAGTTTTTACGGTACGAGGTGTTTACGACGATTTTGGTTACGAGGTGTTTACGACGATTCTGTCCTACGTGGAATTAAAGTGGGCCGCGTTCATCATTTACTTTACGTGGTATTTACGACGAATCTCTCCTACGTGGTATTTACGACGAATCTGTCCTACGTGGTATTTACGAGGAATTCGTCGTAAGTTCGACGTTAACATACGAGAAATTAACGAGTATTCCGTTTAAATCCCTAAAATCCGAAACCCCAAACCCCAAACCCCATATTCCTTATCTTCTACTTCATATATTCCAAACCCTATCTTTATTTTCATTCCAAACCACAATTCCTTATTTTCATTCACTCAGAGAGTCTTACGTGGAATTAGCGTGCCCCGCTTTCTTTATTTTTTTAATTTCGTCGTAAACTCCTCGTGGCCTTACGACAACCTTACGACGATTTTGGCTTGCGTGGAATTAGCGTGGCCCGCTTTCTTTATTTTTTTAATTTCGTCGTAAACTCCTCGTGGCCTTACGACAACCTTACGACGATTTTGGCTTACGAGGAATTAACGAGTATTACGTTTAAATCCCTAAAATCCGAAACCCCAAACCCCATCTTCCTTATCTTCTACTTCATATATTCCAAACCCCAAACTCATCTACCCTTGAACCTCAATCTATTCTTTCACCTCAAACCTTATTTATAATATATTCCAAACCCCAAACCACAAGTCCTTATTCATAATTAAAATAAACTTTCACTTTACCTTATTCATAAATCAAACTCCCACATTATCTTAATCATAAAACAAACTACATAAAATCAAATACATCAATCGGATACATCAACATTCTCGTCATCACTAGAAACATCATCATTTTCATTAAACTTGTCTTCAACAGCTTCGTCTGTGGCATCGTTGGTAAGATCTTCGTACTCGTGATTATGCGGATCAATGAGAAGGATGTCATCAATTTCTTGTTCAGGTTCCTCGACTTCATTTATCTGTTCTTCTTGCAATGGTGGTTCTTATCCACTGATAATTCGTCCTCGAGGTGTAACTTTGATCACAGCTAACCAATTTATACCCGAATCTCTCATTCGAGGGTATGGAAGGAAGCTAACTTGGTCTGCTTGTGAAGCTAAGATGAAAGGCTCGAATTTGTTGTACCTTCGTCCACCGTTGACATCAACTACACTGAATTTGTTAGACCGAACACCTCTGTTGACGACGGGATCGAACCATTCACATTTGAAGAGGACGCATTTCAGCTTCAATATCCCTGGAAATTCGACTTCAATAATCTCCGTCAAGATCCCGTAGAAATCTATTTTCCCTTTCACACATATTCCATAGTTACTGGTCGCCCGCTGTCTACCATACTCATATGTGTGAAAAGTATAGCCTCGTGTGAAATTACGACGAAAATTAATTGGATGGCCAAAAAAAACGGGAGCTAATTACCAAGTTGGTGGATTCAAAATTTCCTCGTTAAGTACACGTAAAGTATTTCGTCGTAAAGAACTCGCGAAGTTTACGTGGTATTTACGAGGAAATAGTGTTTCCTCGTAAAAGCCACGTCAATTTACATCGTCTTTACGACGAAATTGTTTTGTCGTTACCTTACGACGAAATAACGATGCTTCTCTTTTTCCACGTACTTTCCTCGCAAAATCAACGTACTTTTACGAGGATTATTTTTCCTCGTTAATTATCCTCGTTAAACTTACGTTTTCTTGTAGTGATGGAGTGTAATTGAAACCAGTTATGAGGAACCGACGGACACAACAGTCTTGACAACCGAGCAGAGAGAGGTGCTTGACAACGCCAAGACCAGTGACCACAAGGTGAAGCACTACCTGTATCAATCCATTGATAGGGTAACGTTTGAACAGATCTTGGACAGGAGAACATCCAAGATCATCTGGGATTCAATGAAAAAGAAGTTCGGTGGAAACGATCGTGTGAAGAGGTCGTTGCTTCAAAAGCTCAGGAGAGATTTTGAGTTACTTGAGATGAAAGATTCTGAGAAGGTGGAAGAGTATTTCACAAGAGTTCTGGCCATCACAAACCAGATGAGAAGTAATGGAGAGGAGATGCCAGATTTGAAGGTGGTGGAGAAAATACTCAGGACCTTAAGTGAGAAGTTTATGTATGTGGTAGTCTCCATAGAAGAGTCTAAGGAGATCGAAAATATCACACTAGAGAAACTGCAGAGTTCGCTGGTAGTACATGAACAGAAGTTTAGAAAACCAGAGAAGGAAGATGATAAATTGTTGATTGTGTCTCAAGGAAGAGGAACAGGAAGCAGAGGAAGAGGCTTTAATGGAAGAGGTAGGGGAAGAGGACGCGGTAGAGGCTTCACAAATAGAAGCACCGTTGAATGTTACAAGTGTCATAAGCTTGGACACTTCCAATACGAGTGTCCAAAGTGGGAAGAAGAAGCAAACTATGCTGAGGACAGTGAAGACATGTTGCTAATGGCTTATGTTGAAGAAGAAGAGGACGAAGTCACGTCTGATCTGATATTGATGGCCCAATCAGAAGCACGAGAATCCACAAAGAAGACAGCATGGTTTATTGACTCAGGATGTTCTAATCATATGAGTGGGAGCAGAGAACTATTCTCAACAATGGATGAGAAGTTTAGGCACTCTGTTAAACTCGGAAACAACAAGAAGATGGAGGTTGTTGGAAAAGGAAGTGTGAAGATAGTACTAAGAAACACAAACTTCACTATTAGTAATGTCTTTCACATTCCGGAACTCAAGAACAATCTACTGAGTTTGGGACAGCTTCAAGAGAAGAACATCTCTGTAATCTTTCAGAAGGGCATATGCAAGATATACCATGATGATAGAGGACTACTGGTTGAAAGCAAGATGAGTGCAAACCGGCTGTTCATGCTGATAGATCAAACCAGTGATGCAGAGAGATCAAAGCAGCATTGTTTTCAGACAGTGGCAGAGGATGTGCCAAAGTTATGGCATGAACGCTACGGGCATCTTAGCCATCGTGGAATGAAGATGCTGCAGAGTAGGAACATGGTACGAGGGCTTCCTGCATTTGATGAACAGAGCTTCACGTGCTCTGACTGCTTAGTAGGGAAGCAACCAAGGAACGCTATTCCTAAGAAAAGTATATGGAGAGCTAAAGAAACGCTGGAACTGATCCATTCTGATATCTGTGGACCCATAAGTCCCACATCTCCTAGTGGGAAGAGATATATTCTTTGTTTCATCGATGACTACAGTCGAAAGGCGTGGGCACATTTTTTGAGTGAAAAGTCAGAAGCATTCGCACAGTTTAAGATGTTTAAAAGGAAAGTGGAAATCGAAACTGATAAGCATATCAAGTGTCTGCGAACAGATAGAGGAGGAGAGTATACATCACGAGAGTTCTCTGACTTCTGTAAAGAGGAAGGGATCAGAAGGCAACTAACTACAGCCTACACGCCACAGCAGAATGGCATTGCAGAGAGAAAGAATCGAACCGTAATGAACATGGTTAGAGCATTACTCTCAGCAAAGAAAGCACCGAAGTATCTCTGGTTAGAAGCTGCAAATTGGACATTCTATGTTCTAAACCGGTGCCCAACAAGTGCTGTAAAGAACATTACGCCTCAAGAAGCTTGGAATGGAGTCAAACCCAGTGTAGAACATTTCCGTGTGTGGGGAAGCATTGGTCATGTTCATGTGCCAGATGTAAAAAGAAGCAAGCTAGATGGAAAGAGCGTAGAATGTGTGCTAGTTGGTCTATCTGAAGAGTCAAAAGCGTATAGACTATACAATCCAGTATCGAAGAAGATGATGGTGAGCAGGGATGTGGTATTTCAGGAGAACAAGGGATGGAACTGGGAAGAAGAGAAGGATCATCAAGCAGAGTCTGTCCTCACTTGGAATGATAATGATGAAAGTTGGGAAGAAAGTGAAGAAGAAGGTAGTGACAATGAGACTCCAGTGGCTGCAACAGAACCAACCATCGAACCAGAACCACCTGTAGAAGTAGCAGTAGAGCCTCACAACGATCCAGTTGTACAAACTAGGGAGGGACGAAATACAAGACGTCCACGTTACTTGAATGATTATGTCACTGAAGTTGCAGACATGGACGATGATGATGAAACTCACATGGCTAACATGGTAGAGTTTAACTTGACAGATCCATCTACGTTTGAAGAAGCAGAGAAAAGTCAGAAGTGGAGAGAAGCCATGGATGTAGAGATGAACTCAATTGTGAGAAATCGAACTTGGGAACTGGTGAACCTACCAAACGAAGCTAAGTGTATCGGTGTTAAGTGGTTATATAAAACCAAACTTAATGAGAATGGAGAAGTGAGCAAGTACAAGGCACGTTTGGTGGCTAAAGGATATTCACAAGAACATGGCATAGACTACATCGAGGTATATGCACCAGTTGCCAGAATGGATACCATCAGAACTATTATTGCAACAGCTGCACACAGATCTTGGGAGGTGCATCAGTTAGACGTAAAGTCTGCGTTTCTTCATGGAGTTCTCTCAGAAGAAGTATATGTGCAGCAGCCAAAAGGGTACGAAGTTGTGGGACAGGAGAACAAGGTATACAGGCTTCACAAGGCATTGTATGGCTTAAAACAAGCGCCAAGGGCTTGGTTTAGTCGTATTGAAGAGTACTTTGTCAAGGATGGATTTACAAAGTCACAAAATGAAGAAACTCTGTTTCTAAAGACAGAGGATGACAATACATTGATTGTGAGTGTCTATGTCGATGATCTTATCTACACAGGGAGCAGCCTTAAGATGATGGATGAGTTCAAGAAATCAATGAAAAGAGAATTTGATATGACCGAGCTAGGGAAGATGAGATATTTTTTGGGTTTCGAAGTTCTGCAAACATCAAGTGGGATTCACATTTGTCAATCAAAGTATGCGCTTGAGATACTGAGACGGTTTGAGTTGGAGAATTGCAATTCAGTGAGAAATCCAATGGTTCCAGGGAGTAAGATCGATATTGATGATGGAGGAGAGCGAGTTGATGAGACGTTCTACAAACAGATCATTGGAAGCCTTATGTATATCACCAATACCAGACCTGACCTGCAATTCTCAGTGAGCCTTCTAAGTCGTTTCATGTCAAAACCCACACAACTTCATGTTCAGGCTGCGAAGAGAGTATTAAGGTACTTAAGAGGGACTCTAGACTACGGAATCTGGTACAAGAGAGGAGGAAGAGGAGAGTTGCAGATATACACTGATATTGACTTTGCAGGTGATGTTGAGAGTCGAAAGAGCACTTCAGGATATGTCTTTCTTATGGACGATGCAGCAGTTGCTTGGCTTTCTAAGAAACAGCCAATTGTGACACTCTCAACTACAGAAGCTGAATATGTTGCTGCATCAGTCTGTGCGTGTCAAGCAGTTTGGTTCAAGAGGGTCTTGGAGGAGTTAGGACATCGTGTGAAAGAAGGAACCATCATTTGGTGTGACAACACTTCAACAATTAAATTATCTAAGAACCCGGTGTTCCATGGAAGGTGTAAACACATTGGAGTACGTTTTCACTTCCTGCGAGAACTGGTTAACAATGGAGAGATACGTTTGGAGCATTGCGATTCACAGGAACAAGTAGCAGACATCTTTACAAAACCATTGCGACGAGAAGTGTTTGAGGACTTAAGAGACAAGCTTGGAATTTGCTCTGCAGCAAGTAAGCTAAGCCTTGTGAACCAAGCTTAGTTTAGGGAGGGTTTGTTGGAGCAAATGGGAGTACGAGAATCAAGGAGGTGATAGAGATTGGAGTTGGTCGTTATCGTTTTGTTTTGGTGTTTATCTTGTCGAGTCTTGCGGCTCAAGTATTGTTAGTTCTTATCTTAGTTTATGACCTAAGTTTTCAGAGTTATCTATTAGAGTTTGTAAGGCTATATAAAGCCATGAGTTTTCTATGAATAAGACGTAGAGGTTTTTAGTTTCAGATAACAGAGCATTATACTTTACAAAAAGATTGGATATTACTTAAATAGGGTTTGTACATTATGATTGCTGAGAAAGGGGTAAGATATGGATACCATTCTTTTTTTCTTTCTTTTTTTTGCATAGAGAAAAAACAACAGCATGTGAGAAGGGAGAGCTCCCTTTAACACCTCAAATATGGCTAAGTGTCCCCAACACAAATCTTATTCATAAATTCACACATACCAACTCTTCAATAGAGCCCACTTTTGAGAACCAAAGATGCAATACTCAAAATAGGAACATTTCTATTAATATGTCTTATCACATTTTTGTGAGTTGTCAATGCGGCATCACCAACTTCAACAAAGATTAACTGTTTTTAATGCAAACAGACAATCGTGTTTAAAAGATACTGTACTGTAAATTACATTAATAACTAAAAGTTTTTTTTGGGGGGGGGGGGGGGGGGGGTGGTTGCAAGCATGTAAATTACAAATCATTGTAGTCTACATTTTCTTCTAGATAATCCAAGAGTTTTACACACTGAACTAACTCATTGCTGATTACAATTTCTTTTTGTGCTCTAGTCTAAACCTTATTACAATAGAATGATAAAAGTTTAAACACAAAAACATGGCAGACTCGATCAATCATATTCAGAAATTTAAGCTTTGCATAAAATATAGTTGGGTATGTGTACACATGAATGAATGTGTGCAAATTGGTGTCTATTTTGTATGTTACGGCAATATAGAAAAGACAAGATGTTGATTTTTTTTAAAAGGACCACCTTCAAAATATTGTTGTCTATGGAGTTTATTAAGCATATACACATGGAAATCTATATAGATATGTCATTCCCCACAAGTTATGTGACATTCTTTTCAATTCTCTGTTCTTTCCCTTTCGTCGCCGCTGCTCACATTAATTACCCCTTTCACCTTCATAGTTACCTAATCTTCTCTCAATAAACCAATCTAGTCAATCTAAGAAAAACTAAGAACATATTAGGTTTACACGTTCGTTTTGGTCGATCTAGATTTGGAGATACATTTATTTAACTGCTCGCGGTCAATTTCTGTTTGTGTAAAGTATTTAATCCATGTCAAATTTGGGAAATAGACTATATAACTCATAAAGAAATATAAAAAAAGCCATCATATAAAATGACGAAACTGTTAATGGATTATGCCTCAGGCGATGATGTAGATGTATGCATGTGTTTGATTAAAATACAAAAAGGGAAAAAGCAATTAGATTTTTGCTGAGGAAGCAATGCTAGTAGAAGTCAGCATCAAACACAGCTCTGTTCTCACATTGTTTCTACCTCCAAGTGCACACATGTAGTATACATATTGCCAAGATGATGCTACCGATCTCAGTATTATTGCTAATGAAAAATTAAAGTTGTCATAAGACAAAGGCAGATAAAGAAAAGAACCAAGGCACCTTACCAAAAGCCTTAAAAGGGTTGTTCTTCTTTCCTTCTTTTTAAATTTTGAATCTAAGATGAACCGAAGAACGTCCTCGTTATACGTGCAAGTGTAGTAACACTACTTCGAATTAATATAAAGCATAGTTTCAATTTCATATGCTAAATTTACATTATTCTTCCAACGGTCGAAAAAGGTAAAGCAATTTGACCAATTTATTTATTTAAAGAAAAAAAACATTACAAAACCAAGAATAAAACTATATTTTGTCCTCTCATCTCTTCTTCTTGATCTAATCAGTCATCACAATCACTCACTCTCTCTAGAATTTTGAAGCTTTCTGTCTCATCATCAATGGTGGCTGGTAAGGTCCGTGTAACCATGGGTTTTCACAAATCTCCTTCAAGCAAACCAAAAGACATGACTTCTCCTCCTCCACTTCCTCTTCCCCCTCAGCCTCCTCCGCTGCTTAAACCGACTTCCGGTTCTGCTGGTAAACCGTCAAATCCCCCTTCTAATCAGAAAACCGGTTTCACCCGCTCCTTCGGCGTTTACTTCCCACGCGCTTCAGCTCAAGTGCACAATTCTTCTTCTCGTTCCGACCAAACCAGCGTCATTTCCGACCTTCGTCGTCAAGTGGAGGAGCTTCGCGAGAGAGAAGCTCGGTTAAAGACGGAGGTTCTCGAGCTCAAGCTACTCAAGGAATCCGTCTCCGTTATCCCGCTGCTCGAGGCCCAGATCGTGGAGAAGAGCGGCGAAGTCGAGGAGTCGAGGAAAGAGACGGCGAGATTAGCGGAGGAGAACGAGAGATTACGGCGAGAAGTCGAAAGGAGCGAGGAGCTGAGGAGAGAGAGCGAGAGGAGGGAGAAGGAGATGGAGGCGGAGACGGCGGAGCTGAGGAAACTTGTCTCGTCGCTGAGGGAGAGTGACGACCACGCGCTCTCGGTCTCTCAGAGGTTTCAGGGTTTAGTGGATGTGTCGGCCAAATCGAGTCTGATCAGGAGTTTGAAACGGGTCGGGTCGATGAGAAACGTACCCGACCCACCCGACCCGGTTCCGAACCAAGAGGACATCAAGACCGTTACGTCCGGCGACATTTACCGAAAAGACGAGATCGAGGAGCTCCACGTGTCATCACTCTCCACCGTTAGATCTAGGGTTCCCAGAGTCCCTAAACCACCGCCTCGACGGTCATTTTCATCCGGCGATTCCACGGCGAACAGAGCTGATCCTCCGCCGCGGAGATCGAATCCACCTCCTCCTCCTCCACCGCCTCCACCGCAACATCCTCCGTCCGTTTCCAAAGCCCCTCCTCCGCCTCCACCACCGCCTCCACCACCGCCACCGCAACATCCTCCGTCCGTTTCCAAAGCTCCGCCTCCACCACCGCCGCCGCCGAAGAGTTTAAACATTGCCTCAGCGAAAGTAAGAAGAGTACCGGAAGTTGTGGAGTTTTACCACTCGTTGATGAGAAGAGACTTCACAAACTCGAGAAGAGATTCCACCGGCGGTGGAAACGCCGCCGCAGAGGCGGTACTCGCTAGCTCAAACGCTAGAGATATGATCGGAGAAATCGAAAACCGATCGGTTTATCTACTCGCGGTAAAAATCCGGTTAACTCAACAAATTTCGGTTAAGCTTCTCTTTTTGTCTTGCGTCAGTGAGAATCAACCGGTTTGGTTTTAAACATTAAACCGGACATTTGCAGATTAAAACCGACGTAGAAACGCAAGGAGACTTCATAAAGTTCTTGATCAAAGAAGTCGAAAACGCAGCGTTTTCAGACATAGAAGACGTGGTGCCTTTCGTGAAATGGCTCGACGACGAGCTCTCGTACCTGGTCGACGAGAGAGCAGTGTTGAAACACTTCGAATGGCCGGAGCAAAAGGCCGACGCTTTACGTGAAGCAGCGTTTTGTTACTTCGATCTGAAGAAACTCGTATCGGAAGCTTCTCGTTTCCGGGAAGATCCACGTCAGCCTTCTTGCTCTGCTCTCAAGAAAATGCAAGCTCTGTTCGAAAAGTATAAATAAAAATCCAATCTTTTTTTCACTTCGTGTTCAAATTTTAAGACAAGTAACTAAATTTACTTTGTGGGGTTTGAAGGTTAGAGCATGGTGTGTATAGTCTGTCGAGGATGAAGGAATCATCGGCGACAAAGTTCAAGACTTTCCAGATTCCGGTTGATTGGATGCTCGAAACCGGCATTACTAGTCAGGTCAGCAACATTAATCTTGGTTTAGCTTAATGGTTTGGTTAATTTAGTTTACTTGTGGTCATCATTACTTGGCTATTTTATTACACATTGATTGGAGTGATGATGAATGAAGAAGACAATACTAGATAGAAACAACAATTCCACATGGCCCACATTTTCTGATAAAAGTCAATTGTTGCTTGGCACTGGCAGGAGATTGGTTTGAATTTGATACTGTCTTCACTCTATTATTGTGTGTTTGCTTGTTTACATGGTAATAACTATTATTGCACTACATGACAAATACATAAATGTGGAACAAATCTAACGTGAATGGAGTGTGTTACTTTAATGTATTTGGGGGTTTCCTCCTAGGTGCACGCCTGTGAATTTCAAGATCTTTCTCAATTGTATCTTCTTGTCTGCTTCCTTTGTTTGTTTTTTTGGCCTTTGGATGTTCATGAGCTTTATTATATCAATTTAATAGGAATAGATAGACAAAGCAGTAGAGAATGGAATCAGATTCTCTCATGACTTTTTTGTACCTTCACTTTCACTCTCTTAAGCTTTTAATGTTGCGTGTAGTGTGGATATTCTGCACTTAAAGTAGTTATGCCAAATAAAGACTTTGGAATAAGATAATGGAAGTTTGTATTGAGTGTGTAGCTTTTATATATGTGATTTTCAGTTTGTATTGAGTGTGTAGCGTTTATATATGTGATTTTCAGATTAAGCTGGCGTCTGTGAAACTAGCGATGAAGTATATGAAGAGAGTATCTGCAGAGCTTGAAGCCATTGGAGGCGGTGGACCGGAAGAGGAAGAGCTTATAGTTCAAGGCGTCAAATTCGCATTCCGTGTTCACCAGGTGAAGCAAAAGACATTTGATCATCTTCTGTTAATGTTACAAACTTACAACATTTTGTTTGTCCAGTCTCTTACAACTCTATCCTTTTTTTTGGTCCTTTTCGTGTTCAGTTCGCAGGAGGATTTGATGCAGAGACAATGAGGGCATTTCAAGAGCTAAGAGATAAAGCGAGATCATGTCATATTCAATGTCAAAGCCAAACACATCAACATAAGCTCATGTTGAAGCAATCTTAGCTTCATATATATATATATATGCCACATCATTGTTATTTTCGTCATTTTCTCTATTAAATTTGTTTTTTTTTGTTCTCTTTAAAGACAGATAAATCATGTGAATATACGGAAACGGACTCTTGCTGAAAACCATCTTATCATTTGTACTGATGATAAAAGAAAGCTTCACAAAAGTGTCAACGGTCCATAAAGCATGGGACAGAAATAAACATAAACTTGCAAGTTCGATTGCACCCTACTAATTACACGACCAATCAAGCATATCACTGTCGGATCCTGCATCTTTTGAGAGTTCCATCTGATAAAACAAAGACAGTAGTGTAAGAAGAAAATGTTTATAATCAAATACATGCGAAAGTTCACGAGAAACAAAAATACATGCAAAAGTTCATGAGAAGCAAAGATACAGACCATTTGAATTGTTCATACCCTCTCTGTTTTAGAATTGGGAAAAGCTTCAACACTGTCCACAACCACGTATTCCTCATCACTCAGCATTTGTACACCTGCCAAATTCATCAAACACATTAGACTGAATTGACGAAGAAGAACTACATATAAAGAACAAACTAGTTACCATCCGTTTCAGATAAACTTGCATTGCTCTCATTGCCTTTCTCCAAAGAGGAGGGTTCAACAGCCTTTAATGATGAATCATCGTCATCACTCTCTCCATGTATAAGAAAGTTGAGCTTATGAACATGTACTAAGGCTATAATCATAAGAGTGAGTTAGTAATAGTATACGTACCATCGAAAGATGAATATCCAATGAACCCGTCGTTATAGAGAGCGTAGCTGTAGTAAACTGGCAGTTTCCTACGAGGTCGGATCAAATACGGTAAAGTAGTTCCTGCAAAATATCAATCAAGATGCGCAAATGTTTCGGATCAAAAACTCAGAACATGAAACAGGAAGAAACAAAAGGAGAAAAGAAAAAGCCACGACGAGTGAGCTTATCCGACATGTCATGGAGCTAATAGTGGTTCGATGTTTGCCATGTCCTGACCAGGAACCAAGCTACCTTGATTCAGAATGGTACGTGCGTTAGATTCTTTAAAAAAAATTCTTGGATAGCTAATGGTTACAATAAAAATCAATACGAACATGGCATCTAATGTGTTTTTTTTTGTAAATCCAACAACGTTCAATAGTAAAACTATATTAAATTCAAACATATCTGTGTCTTTCTAATTTTAGGGGAAGAATCAAAGAGAGAAAAGAGAGGGAGTCAAAGTAATGACACATTTGGAAACTATAGGCTCTTATTAGAAGAAGTTACAAACCCTCATTATTGTTTTTTTCAAGAAAAAAATTAGTTAATTAAACAAATAAACGATTTTAATAAGCTAAAAATAACACATGGGTTGTGTTGTATAAAACATAACTCTGTGGCTCTTGTGATTTAGTTGTCCTCTTCTCTAAAACATTTTCAACAAAGAAAACGATAATAAGAGAGAAGAGGTAGTAAAAAAGATCAGAATCTTTACCATTTTAAAAACAAATGGCGACCAAAGCCATCTTCTTCTTTGTCTCGGCCGTGTGCCTGTCCTCTCTCGCCGGCGTTGCCAACGCTGACGCCGATGACTTTGACAGTTTCCAAATCCAGGGTTCGGTTTACTGTGACACTTGCCGTGTCCAATTCGTTACCCGCCTCAGCCAATTCCTAGAAGGTATTTTATTAGTCGAAACCCAAATAAACAATACTTGTTTTTTTTAATTATTTGACATTTCAAGAAAGTTTTTTTAAAAAAGTTATACTCATGTTTTCAAATTTTAGTCTAAAATTTCTTAATTTTTATGTGTATAATTATTTGAATTCTCTAAATTATTTGTATCTTGGTTGCAATATGTTTAAATAAATAATTGATATTTTTTCTTAGAAAAATAAAATTAGCTGTTTATTGTTTAGTTGTATGTTTTCTTATTAAATATTACATATAAAGGAAAACATGCAAATTTGATATAAGAGCACCTCCATTGATCATTTGTAATAGGGGATCTCAAGAGTAAAAATTGAAAAATTACAGATAAAGCAAAAGAGAGAGGGAGATTTTTTTTTCTGACTCATTTGTAATAGGGGATCTCAAGAGTAAAAAATTGTAATAGAGAATCGGTTGATTGGAGAGATTTTTTCTGACTTTTTAGAACCTATTTCTCCATCTTTCTTCATCTAAGTGGTTAATTTTTGGGGTTTTTGCCAAAACTAACCCACAACTTGATTTTAATTCCAAACCTATACCCAAACTTGAATCAAATGCAAAACTAACCTAAAAGCCTAGTGAAATTACAGCTCAGCCCCTTGTGACCAAACAAAAAAACAGAAGCCATTTTTACGAATATAGCCCCAGTAAATCGTCTGAGTCGTCTGAGATGTTGGAAGTCGTCTGGACGACTGAAGTGTAAGTCGTCTGGACGACTGAAGTGTAAGTCGTCTGGTACCAGTTTATTTTAAAAATAATTTATAAATCTTGTAAAAAAATATTTTGATGCGTAAAAAATAAAAATCAAGTAATTATAAACAGTTTTAACTGATATAAATTAAGATATGATAAAATTGATTTGTTTTGAAGATATATGAGTGGAAGTAGTGAATCATGAAATACTTTGGTTTATGAGTTTGGCAAACATATGTTGTAGTATTGTATGTATTGTTAGGGTTAGATTTTGGAAAACTAAAATGTTTTTTTCAAAAATTAGTTTTCACCTATATGTGTTTATTTCTGTGTATAGTAAACACTTTTCAAGTTTGATTTGGTTTTATGAAGTGTTTAATTAGATAATTAAGTTTAGGGGTTATGTTTAGGGTGTGGACGACTTATATTTCAGTCGTCTGTTAAATAATTTACCCGGACGACGTATATTTCAGTCGTCCAGACGACTTACTTGTAAGTCGTCTGGAAAGTCTTCTATTTTAGTTTCCCGCTAAAAATATTTAATTTCCCGCTAAAAATATTAAACTCTTCTGGACGACTTACATGTAAGTCGTCTGTTTTAATTTCTTCACCAGACGACTGAAATGTAAGTCGTCCAGGAAGTCGTCTGAGTCAAAAATATTTAATCTAATTGGATTTTTTGTCTCCCTATATAAAGAAAAATTTACACATTCTCTCTCCTCCTCTCAAATGGCTGCAACAAAAATGTAATGTTCATCATTCTAAAACTCTCCAACCTCTCTCTAATCTCTTTGACTTGAAAACACCAAACTTTATATGAATTTTTCAGTTTTGTCTCATGTATTTCTTACTAATCTATCTCTTTTGCAGGTTTTTAATCAAATGGTACTCATCTTCCACTAATTTAGAGGTAGATCTATTAATTTTAGATATGTATTTTTGTGTGTTCTATAAATGTAGATTTATCTAATCTTCCACTCATTTTCTCTATTTTTAAGTCATTTGAACGTTTTTGAATATGCAGGTTTTTCAGATCTGGATTTGATGTGCAGGTTTTTCAGATCTGGAAGACTTCTGGGACGACTTACCTGTTAGTCGTCTGGAAGTCGTCTGGAAGTCATCTGGAAGTCTTCTGACAAAGTCGTCTGGACTTCCAAAAAGTCGTCTGGACTTCCTGGAAGTCGTCTGGACTTCCAGGAAGTCGTCTGGACTTCCAGGAAGTCGTCTGGACTTCCAGGAAGTCGTCTGGACTTCTAGGAAGTCGTCTGGATTTTTCTGAGCGTTTTGGTAAGTTCTTATGTCTGATTTTTCTTCATTTGGTAACTTCTTGTTGTATAAAGTTCTTACTTTTTTCCCAAACTAAAACTCTCCAAACCCACTCTAATCTCTTTGACTTGAAAACACCAAACTTTATATGAATTTTTCAATTTTGTCTCATGTCTTTGTTACTAATCTATTTTTTTTTTGCAGGTTTTTAATTATTTGGTACTCATCTTCCACTAATTTAAAAGTAGATCTATTATTTTTAGATATGTATTTTTGTGTGTTCTGTAAAGGTAGATTTATATAATTTTTCACTCATTTTTTTCTGTTTTTAAGCCATTTGAACGTTTTTTAATATGCAGGTTTTTCAGATCTGGATTTAATATGCAGGTTTTTCAGATCTGGAAAACTTCTGGGACGACTTACTTGTTAGTCGTCTGGAAGTCATCTGGAAGTCGTCTGGAAGTCGTCTAGACTTCCTAAAAGTCGTCTGGACTTCCTGTAAAGTCGTCTGGACTTCCTGTAAAGTCGTCTGGAAGTCGTCTGAACTTCCTAAAAGTCTTCTGGCAAAGTCGTCTGAACTTCCTGGAAGTCGTCTGGACTTCTTAGAAGTCGTCTGAACTTCTTAAAAGTTGTCTGGTCTTGTCTACTCAAGTGGAATCCAAGCTTGTCTTTGTAGATGAATGATCTATAATAGTTTTGTTTGTGATCTGTTTTATGAATTGCATGTATACTCTTTTAGTTGTGAATTTTTTGTAAAATCAGTAATAATATTTTCCAAGATGTATTAAATGTGCTAACAATGTGTTTACACATTTACAAATCAATGAAATAATAGACTTCAGTAGCCTTTTTCTTATCTTTGGATCTCTCATATGCAATAATAAACTCCAATGGCCTTTTTCTCATCTTAATAAACAAGAATGTTGGTAAGAGATGGAAACAAACAATAGTAACTAGTCAAAGCATATCATATTTTTTATAAGTTTGCATTGAAAAACTTAGTCAAATTTAGTAAAACTAAGGGAGAGAACATATTTTGTAAATATGAGTTTTACATATCTTGAAGTTACTTATCACTCTTAAAAATACAAGTTATTCAAAAACTAACGTAGAAGACTTAAAAACTAGTGGAGAAGACGCGGACGACTTCAATCTAAGTTGTCTAGACGACTAAACTATATGTCGTCTGGTCAACGCAGAGGTTATTTTTGCAATTGACTTTGAAATCTGTTATTTCGGACGACTGAAAGTTAAGTCGTCTACTATTGTTTGGTTAAAAAAAACTCCAAAAAAGCTAGACGACTTACATTTCAGTCGTCAGAGGTTAGTTTTGCATTTGACTGGATTATTTCAGAAGTTTGACTTTTTGGACGACTTACGTTTCAGTCGTCTAGTGAAAATTAAAATAATAATATTTTTTTAAAAGTAGACGACTTAAAGTTAAGTCGTCATAGGTTAGTTTTGCAATTGAAAAAAAAAACTTCAAGATTTAATTATATACAGACGACTTATAATTCAGTCGTCCACGAGACGACTGAAATGTAAGTCGTCCAGGATTTACGAGGTTTGACCAGAATCTCGGAAAAAAATCCTGGACGACTTACAATTAAGTCGTCTGGTGGACGACTGAATTATAAGTCGTCTGTGTATAATTAAATCTTGAAGTTTTTTTTTTCAATTGCAAAACTAACCTATGACTACTTAATTGTAAGTCGTTTACTTTAAAAAAAATATTATTATTTTAATTTTCGCCAGACGACTGAAATGTAAGTCGTCTGGGGAAGTCAAACTTCTGAAATTATCCAGTCAAATACAAAACTAACCTATGACGACTGAAATTAAGTCGTCTAGGTTCTTTGGAATTTTTTTTGAAACCAAACAATAGTAGACGACTTAACTTTCAGTCGTCTCAGGTTACAGATTTCAAAGTCAATTGCAAAAATAACCTCTGCGTTGACCAGACGACTTCCAGGTAAGTCGTCTACAGCCAGACGACTGAAAGGTAAGTCGTCTACAGCCAGACGACTTCCCAAGTAAGTCGTCTGACGAACAGATCTGGAAAAAAACTCGATGTCATACCTTAAATTAGTGAGATAAGTTCCTTAGCATACATAAGGCTTCTCCAAGCACACAGAATCACAAACGGAAGTCACCCACCCATAATCGTTAGCTTCTATGACTCTATGAACCATGAAAATTTTAGAATCAAAATCTTGAGTTTTTTTAGCTCATTGTGGAGAGAAAGTGAGAGATATGTTGTGTTTAGGTCACAAGAATGGAAAAAGAAGAAGGGTAAATCGATTTTAGGAGCATTAAGAGCTTCAAATTGGTTGTTCATGGTGGTTGTGGTATTGATGACAATGGCAATCTTGTAATTACTTGAAGATGATGAGGGTGAGAGAGTAAAAATGTCATTTTCGAAAAAAAAAATAAAAAAAAAATAGATGGCATTTTCGTAAATTATATGAACTTGTGGGGTGAATAGGGCAAAACCAATTTTCAAAAAAAAAGGAGGTTAGTTTTGTGTTTGACTTTAAGTTATAGGTCAATTTTGCAAAAATCCCTTAATTTTTTTTGTTAAATAAAAATATTTACTATCAGTTTTTAAAAACTTAGAAGAGTTCTAACCAATAAGGATGCTCTTACATTAGTGTTTTGATTAACTATTTTAAATTTAATAAATATAATTAAATTTTGAAATTACAATTTACTCATAAAAATGCATTGAAAACATAGAAAATTTTATTTTGAAAAATATTATATTTCATAAACGGACTACTACTCCTCTTTCTTCTTTCTATAATTGGATTGTTTCGTTTTTGTTTTGGTGGTTGAAGGTGCGAAAGTGAAGCTAGAGTGCAGGAGTAGAACAAACGGAACTGTAACGTTGACTAAAGAAGCCGTGACGGACAAATCAGGAAGCTACAAAATGGAAGTCACCGGTGACCACGAGGAGGAAGTCTGCGAGCTCGTGCTCCTCCACTCACCGGACAGTGGTTGCAGTGACGTTAGCACAGAGGCTTACCTACGTAACGCCGCTAAGGTTAGTCTGACCGCGAACGACGGTATCGTCTCACACGAGACACGTATCGTTAACCCCCTTGGTTTCATGGTTAAAACGCCGTTAGCTGATTGTCCCGCCGCATTTAAGGAGCTTGGAATCGTCCCTGACGTCATCTTCTGAATATGATGACGACTTGTACCACTTCAAGATCGTTATTTAACTGTCATCTATTTTTGCTTTCTTGTATACAAAAAACGTAATTTGATCAAAATACAAAAATGCGGCAATTCTATATTTATTATATTTTTTCAAGCAGCAAATTAAATTATCATCATATACATAGTGTTAGTCTCTCTCATGAGGCTCTTGATCTGCGACTAATGCAAATGATAATGTTTTGCTATAAGTACCCAACGGGTTCATTTTGCGTTTACTTCAGAACAACGTTTGAGTTTGCTTCGTTACTCGGACAGCTTTTTGGTTAATTAGGTGGCCAATCACGGACGGGTACCATAGCCAGTAGTTAGTATGGACTCATATTTGCTAGGTGAAGCAGAGTTTCCATGAAACCCAGCCATGAGTTATTTGTGACTTAAGCCAAAGACTTCGAATTATGTTGCAGTGCTCTGAAAGTGAGAGAGATCCATTAGAATGACTTAGCATGCTGCTTCGTTGTTGAGAGGTGGGGTTGAAACAACTAATGGAAGTTAGCTATTTGCATTAATATCTTTGAACTGATTTGCTCGATGATTCCTCTTGTACCAAGAACACTAGCTTGGTTGATCTCGTTCGATATATGTTCGCGTACAGATTTTGGTTCAGCGTACGTTATGAATAAACGTGAATCAACTTTAGAGAAAGCAAAAAAGGATCAAAATGAATTGAGGCAAATGCCTGTTTAAGGTTTCTTATTATTATGTTAATAATTAATTTTACAAACTTTTAGACCCTTCCTAAACTGAAAAAGCATTCAACCCAACGAATATTGGACTTTTAGTAGTGCACAGAGATTTAAGACACATCCAAATGCAACACAACAAAAATTAGAGGTTTAGATGACGCAAGTACAAGGTTCAGCGTACAGTAAAAAACTCTATAAATTAATAATGTTGTGCACGAGAATTTATTAAATTATAGAGTTATTAAATAAAAAAATTATTTTTGAGATTTTTATTTTTTTTAAATATTTCTAACATAGAAAATGAAAATAATATTTATTTTATGATATTATATATTAGTTAGATTTTATAGATAGAATTTTAACTATTTTTATTAGAGTATTGATATAGTTTATGTATGATGAATACATATATTTATATGTAATTCAATAAAACTAAAAGTAAAATTAGAGATGCAATTCATTTTGAAGAAAATAGACAACAAAAGAAACTTCATATGTTTACATAAAATTTATATGTATGGTAATTATTAATTAATTATTTTAATGTGACCATGTTTTTATATACAAGTTTTCTAAATATTATTATCTTATTCTTTTATCGAATAGTGTTGGTCCAGCTTGGAACCATAAAAATTTATTAATTAATCTCCATTGATTTTAGAAAACTTAGGTTCAACAACAACAAAAATAATCTCTTAGAAGTCGTTTTATTTTTATTTTGTGTAGAGAAACAACATAACAAAGAGATGGATTTTTTCCTCGATGATGAACAACAAAAACATATATAATTGTAATTTGAGATTTTGAAATGTTGTAATATCATAACATGGAACGGTTAGAATATTTTTTTTTTAAATGTCTTGGCTCTACAAATTTGTTTTCTTTCTAATTTTTTATATTAGTATTTATGTATTTTCTCAAATTATTTTTGTTTAACCTGGAGCAATTTGACCTAGTTTCTTTACGATTATTAGTTTACATATTGTAGTAATTTGCATTTTTACATTATCAAACCCAACTTTAACTTTTTTGTTCCTAAAGACAAATCTTTGTTATTATATACACATAATAACAAAAAAACTAGTCCTTTGCAGTGGAATCATATATATTTATTTCAATAGTCTTTCTAATTAACCTAAACAAAATTAAAATATTCAGTATCAACGACTCGCGGAATCATTTTGGAATTACTTTTAAATTAAATATTTAATCTAAAGACATTTCTCCTTTGTCAAAAAAAAAATCTAAAGACATTTCTTTGTTATTTTCTTGACAAGCTGTTTCCGCAGACATGTGTATGGATTTAAAATATTAACTTTGACTGGGCTTCTCGATCGATTGTGTTCTTTTTTTTGGTTAACATAAGGTAAGCATTTGGCACTATACTAACGCAAACGGTCTTCACTTGTTTTCATGCTTTTAGCATCTAACAAAACTAGAAACCAGTATTGCTAGAAACACAAAAATTACAGTTGCCAAATAATATCATAAATATGATCCCAGGTGAAAAAACATATGGACCAAGTCCCACGTGAATTATTTTAAATTTTTAAATTTTTGTCTTTTTGTATCCAGTGGATGTTTGTTGCTGTTAACAAAAGTATATCGAAAGATATATTGCCCCACACAAGATCTTCTCTTACAAAATCTTGTCCAACAATGCTTTTTAGGGTTTCTCCGTCGGCTTCCTCTTCTTCTGTCACCGGAATCTAATCTTTCACCGGCTGCCAGGTTCTTATTCCCGACAAATGGTACTAAATGTGTGTATCAAATTAATAATATGCTTGTCTTTAATTATTATGTCTTCTCTTTTATTTCATTATTTTCATGCTTTTTAGGTATTTATGTCTTCGAAATTATTCAGTGAAATGCTTCTTGTCCGGGACCAAGCCATAGTTTTTTATCCCAACACCACATTTCTATTACTCATTTTCCAATTGAAGTGTC
The DNA here is from genome assembly GCF_000309985.2 of Brassica rapa. Lineage (NCBI taxonomy): Eukaryota > Viridiplantae > Streptophyta > Magnoliopsida > Brassicales > Brassicaceae > Brassica > Brassica rapa. The sequence goes on from NC_024797.2 coordinate 24,534,982, forward strand.
TATTATATGCATATACTCCCTCTGTTTTTTAAAGATGGATGTTCTAGAAAAATATTTTGTTTCCAAAAGATGTATTTTTTATGTTTTCAAAGCATATTTTGTCAACTAATAATGAAAAATTGTGTGTTTCAAAAATATTAATTACATTTCTTTTAATCCTATTGGTTTAAAAATATAAGAAATATAAAGTTACAAAAAACTATGCATTAATAACTAAGTTTTAATATGGTTTCTTAATAAGTGTGAAAATCCTAAAACATTCATCTTTAAAAAACAGAGGGAGTATCAATTAAGCCAACATGTATTAACTAGTTTATTTAATTTATTACTAATTAAAAAAATCAATTCATGAGCATGTATTTACATGTAATAATGACAATAATCTACTCCCTCCGTTCCTAAAAGATGTATGTTCTGGAAAAAAAAATTGTTTCAAAAAGATACATTTTTTACTTTTTTAATGTATGATTTTATTAAAAAAATTGTAAGTTTCAAAAAAATTAATACTCCCTCCGTTTTTTAATATAAGTCGTTGTAGAGAAATTTTTTTGTTCCAGATTATATGTCGTTTTCGGTTTTCTATGTAAAATTTATTAGTAATTAATGTTGTATGACCAATGGTAATATATCTTTTATTTTTCTATTGGTTGAATTGTGGTTAGGTAAATAATTAATGATGTTTTTGTTTAGAAAATATAAGAAATTAATGGTTTTCTTAATCTACGTGCATAGCTATAAAACGACTTATATAAAAAAACGGAGGGAGTAGTGTTTATTGAATTTCTATTAGCTAAAAATTATGAAAAATTGTTATTCACAAAAAACAATGCATATTTAATGAGTTTTCTTAATATATGTGAAAAGTTTAGAATATGCATCTTTTAAAAATAGAAGGAGTATATCGTAACAATAATAAAGTATACCAAAATGAAACACCAACGTTTTTTGTCCGTTTTTTACATTCGATTTTGAATATTCTTGTTTATTAATTACTCACTGTACCGTGTTTTTGTCGGTTTTACATTCTATTTTGAATATTCTTGTTTATTAATTACTCACTGCATCGTAAGAGATGTGTTGTTTTAGTTTTTTGCTAATGTATAATATATGAATACGAACTCACTATTTACTTCATATATATTTGTATGATAACATTACAGTTATACGTAATTACGTATATGAAACGTACATTTGTACTAATCACACAAAAAAACGGAATAATTATTCCAGAAAAAAAAGGAATATCTTTGAAATTTTCTGAAAATAATATGTTTAATTAGTATTCCCTAATATAGTGTTATTGATAATTGCTACGAGTAGGATGCTGACGGTACGGTCATCATCATCCATCTACATTATTACTGTAACAAATATTATTGTTTTGATATCTATATTTTATACATAAAGTTATAATAGGCTAATATTTTTTTTTTTTTATTCGAAAGAGAGATATCATTTCCAAAAGAACCTAAAGTGAAAGTTTACATCATTTTTCTACAGCATAATTGAAAACACAAAATAGGGAAACTCATGTGAAGCAGAAATTTATGGCAGTGTGATGTTAGGAGTTTTCAAGGCTCCTAAGACAAATGTTGTAGTATAAATGATTGTCGAACCAGTTCCGAGGGATATCAAAGCACTGAGAATGCAAGTACTCACTTAATCTAAGTGCAACCAATGATTTAGAAGGGTTTTAAACTATGACTAAAACTAGAAAGCAATAACAGAATGATACTTTCTTGACTAAAGGAAAAGAGAACTCATGGGTATAGGGATTAGACCTTGGGTGATCAAGTATCGAACTAAGGATGGCAGATGATCAATCAAACTATCAACCTTAAGCCTAGACACAATTCTAAGCAAGCTCTATGTCTAGATGAATGCTCATTTGCTAACATATCTCAAACATCAAATGTCTTTGGTTGAATAATATGAAAGCAATCATTACTAACAAGTCTATTAGCTATCTTAGTACCTTTAACAACAAATGTCTTTGGCAAAGTATACTAAAAGCCTAGGAGAGTTGTCTCGGGCATTTCATCGAACACCTTTCGGGTGAGAAATGCCTAAGGATCAACAACTGAGTGGCCAACTCAGAAGATGCATTATGATTACTCTACTAGCAAGGAAATATGAATGATCTACACTAAAACATCCTAGCTCTAACCTAATCACCCTTAATCTCCCTAACCCATGAATTCAAAAGGTGATTACTCACTAATCTCCATGATTCCTCTTAAACCCATATTGGATTTCAGATTAATCATGTAGAGAAACACAGGAAATAGATAAGAACACAGAATTCTCAATAATAAACTGATCAATTCATTCAAAGAGATCCCTTTCCAAAGGTTTTTGGTGGTTTTTCTAAGAACAAAGATGATCTGCCTCCTGGTGCTTACCGAGTAATAAAACATAGGTTTAGAAAATAAAAACGTGCATAATGAAATGACCAAAATGCCCTTGAGAAATCACAAGTTCGAGCAGAAACAAAACACGGAGCGACCTCAGCCCGTCGCTCCGACAAGTCGCTCCAGGCTTCGGGAGCGACCTCGCTGTGTCGCTGCGAGAGGTCGCTCCGAGAGCGATTTCGTGTTTCCGAGAACCAAAATGGCGAGCGACTTCTCCCTGTCGCTCTGGTAAGGTCGCTCCAAGCTTCGGGAGCGACTTCAGCACGTCGCTCTGGAAGGTCGCTCCGAGGTCAAAATGTGTGTCTCCGGATGTGAAAACGCGAGCGACTTTGTGCAGTCGCTCTGGATGAGTCGCTCCGGGATGTGGTGCACAGCGACCTCATGCCGTCGCTCCCAGAAGTCGCTCCAGGCAGTGCTCGTCCAAAGACCACTCTAATCACCTCCTTTGAGCTCCAAATGCACCCAAATGTCTCCAGAAACTCCATGTGGTACTCAAATACCTGATAGAGACATATGTATGCAAAATGTAACCTAGACATGGCTAAATCCTAATCTATATGATGAAAATGCTAATGGATGAATGGATAAAACAATGCAAATATGCAAGATATCAACTCCCCCAAACTTGTTCTTTTACTTGTCCACAAGTGAACTTTCTAGAACTCATAGGGAGAGAGGTTGAAGGTGGGAGCACATAGCCAAAAGAAACACAACTAGCACACTCTCTTATTACACTCTAGCTTCTCTAGGCCTATCTTAACTCTTTTTGTTCTTACACTCATCATCAAGCATCCACACATTCAAATCAACCAACTCTCACATTCATTAAGCACAAAACATCAGGTGAATTCTTGCAAATGGTCAGTTGGTCCAAGTCATTTGGTTGGGTAAGGGAAGGCTTTTATTCAAGTGATTCAAGAGGTTCAAAACATATGATCTTTAAGGTGGTTTACTCTCAAAACAAGTAGCCTTGACATTGCACATAATATATCTAAGAAAGGGACCAACTCATGCATACAATGCTCAATCTCCATTGTTCTACCCTTTTCCCAAACATACAAATCACACAATCATTTCCCAATGTCAAACCCTACTCACATCTCTCACCAAAAGATCCTAAGAACTTTAACTCCTTCTCTTTGAAATCTACAAGGGATTTTTCACAACCTCAAAACATTTCTTAGCTCCTAACAACTTTGCTAGCCCCCTTTTTCTTTTTTTTTTCTTTTTTTTTTTTTCTTTTCTCTTTTTTTTTTTTTCGATTTCTTTTTTTTTTATATATATATTTTTTTTAGGTTGGGGGCCAAGACTTTTCAAAACTAGAGCTAGAGGTTCTCTACTTATCCCAGAAAATCGATTCACTTAAGCACAAAGAGTCTATCCTTTTTATTTTTCATTTCTCCCAAATCATGATCACAACACTCACCATCCCACCTATAGCTAGACAAAAGAGTGTCCAATCTAGCAAAATGAAGATCAAGCATTGTCGTTCCCGATACTCTCAACATTATGCGCATGTAAGACTTTCCGAAGAAGGCCTCACTCATCAAACAATGAAAGCTTAAAAGGAAGGAAAGGTTTTGGGAGTGGTCTACCACTAGAGTTTGTCAAAAAGATTGGCATAAAAGATGTGACAACTCCAGTGTGTATAGCCATGACTCAGTACACAAGGGACCCTAAGCAAGAAGCATTAAGTTCATTCATTTCTAATAAGGTTGTAGTTGGCTTCAAAGACTGAGTTTCAGCAATCAACAAGTTTCAGGAAGAGTTTTCAAGGCTCGAAACATACAAGTCTTTTTGAGAGGTGCAAAAGCTAGTCAAGTGCAACGTAGTGTTCTTTACAAGGCATTTAAAATCATTGCTCCCAATGCATGTGAATGCAACCTATATGCTCTAGACTCTCCTAGAAATGCAAATGATGCAAACTAAATGATTGATTTTTTTTTTTTTATATGCAAATAGGTATGCAATGCATGACTCAATGAAACAACATCAAAGCAAACATGATCAAATACTTGGTACCTCCCCCAAACTTGAGTTACACAGTCTCTGTGTTGTCAAGTAGAGAGAGAGATACCGAAAAGAAGACTAATATGCAAAAATAAAATGGTATATACAGGGGAGTGTGATGGGTTACCTTCTATGGGGAATGAGTAGAGGGAGATGATCCCTCCTCGTCGTCCTCAGGTGGTAACTCTTCAAGGTGCTCATCAGCAGGAGTGTCCATCTCTTCAATGTAGAAGGCTTGCCCGAACACAGTTGGTTTCCTCATTTTCCTCTTGATGTCAAAGTGGAGGATGTTCTCTTTACCCAAATGGAGATCAATCGTGCCTTCCTTCACATTAACAATAGCTCCTGCTGTAGCTAAGAATGGTCTTCCTAGAATCAATGGATCTTGAGCCTCCTCACCCATCTCAAGCACCACAAAATCTGTAGGTATCTCATACCTTCCAATCTTCACAGGGAGGTCCTCTAAGATGCCCACAGGATACTTCACTGAACGATCAGCTAACACCAGAGAGAGTCTACACTTCTTGAACTGGGTGAATCCAAGCTTCTTTGCAACAGACAAAGGCATCAAGCTGACACTAGCTCCCAAATCGCAGAGACTTTTCTCAAATACCATAGGTCCAAGAGCACAAGGTAGTGTGAAGCTTCCTGGATCCTCTAATTTCTCTGAAGCATCAAGCCTCTGGATGATGGCATTGCACTCATGGGTAAGAATCATCATGCCTTCCATCTCCTTCTTCTTTGCAGCTACAGCATCTTTCAAGAACTTGCTGTATTGAGGAATCAACATAAAAGCATCGATGATGGGCATTGCAACCTGAGCTTCACTCATTTGCTTCTCAAACAGAGCCTTGTACTTCTCTAGCAGCTGCTTCTTGAATCTACCAGGGAATGGAAGTTTGGGTTCATAGGGAGGAGGAACAAAAGAACTTTCACTTGCTGGAGTAACAACTTCACCATCTTTACTGTCTTCTTCTCTCCCAACCTTTCCTTTACCTTTGGCTTCCACTATCTTCTCCAAGATCTCGTCATTGATCTTCTCATCAACAATCACCACTTCATCATCTATGTTGATGGCAACCCCCTCACCTAGTTTCTCAGCATCCTTGGTGAGGGTTCTAGGAGGTAACTGCTTACCACTCCTAAGGGTGATAGCTTTGGCCTCCTTGGGTTTTGGTCAGACTTTCCAGGTAGAGATCCTTGCTGGCGATTCTGGTGAGTGTTCATGGAAGCAAATTGATTCTCTAAATTCCTGACTGTAGAAGCAAGGTGTGAGAATTTGTTGTTGAGCTCATTGTAGCTCCCATCAATCTTGGTATGAAGGTTCTTCAACTCATAACCAACATGCTTCTCACTTCTAGTCTGAGACTCCAAGATTTGTTTCAGTAAGGTATCAGTGCTGCTCTCTTGAGGAGCAGAGGAACCAGACGAGGGGTTTTGCTGAGGCTGATAGCTGCCTTGCTGGTTGTTCCTAGGCTGATAACCACTCTGCTGGTTGTTGGAAAGTTGGGTTCTTTCTTGTACCAGCTACCATTGTTGTTGATGAAACACAGCTCTTCCTGACCTTCCAAACCCTCAACTTCATGGACAATAGCTGGTGTCTCTTGGCTTGGGTTGCCGACAAAGTGCAGCTGCTCTTGGGTAGCTTATCAGCAAGGAGGATGTCTATCTTATCCTGTAGAGCTTTCAACTCCTTCCTCGTTTGCTTATCCTCAGTTCTACTGCTTCTGTCGTGGTCTCCACTGTAGACTGCATCACTCTTTACCATGTTGTCAACCAGTTCTTCTGCATCCTCCTCAGTTCTCCCCAAGAAGAACCCATTGCTAGCTGTATCCAGTCTGGCTCTGTACTTAGGAAGAGCACCACGGTAGAATGTGCTCAGTAAGCTCTCCTTAGAAAAGCCATGGTGTGGGCATTGAGCTTGGTAGCCCTTGAATCTCTCCCAGGCTTCACTGAAGCCTTCCAAGTTCTTCTGTTGAAAGCTGGAAATCTCGTTTCTCAGCTTAGCAGTTCTTGAAGTAGAGAAGAACTTCTCCAAGAATGCTTTCTTGCAGTCATCCCAAGTAGTGATGGAGTCACTGGGTAGAGACTTCTCCCACTGACGTGCCTTATCCCCCAAAGAGAAAGGGAATAGCTTGAGCTTTAAGGCATCTTTGGACACACCATTGGTCTTTGACAACCCACAGTAGCTGTCGAACCTGTCCAAGTGATCAAATGGATCCTCTAGAGCCAAGCCATGATACTTGTTGTTCTCGATCACGTTGAGGAGTCCTGATTTGATCTCAAAGTTGTTGGCTGCCACAGCGGGTGCTCGGATTCCCAATCTATGACCATGAATGTTGGGGCGGTCGTAAGTGCCAATGGGTCGAGCTGCTCGCTGTTGGTTTTGAGGTATGTCTCCCATATCAGTACTCAATCTCTGCAAGTGAGCCTGTTGCTCTTCTTCTCTTCTATTTCTAGCACACTCTCTCTCTAAAGCTCTGATGTCTGCAGCTATTGGAACTAGGTTTGATGGACCCCTGCTCCTCAAGTTCATACACCTGTAGATTAAAGGGAGGTGAAGAAAGAGAATCAGTAACAAAAGAAAATAAAAATGACTTAGTCTCAAGCAAGTGACTAAATCTCAATGTTCAAATCTACTCAGAATTTGGCTACGGCGCCAATTTGATGTTAGGAGTTTTCAAGGCTCCTAAGACAAATGTTGTAGTATAGAAGATTGTCGAACCAGTTCTGAGGGATATCAAAGCACTGAGAATGCAAGTACTCACTTAATCTAAGTGCAACCAATGATTTAGATGGGTTTTAAGCTATGACTAAACTAAAAAGCAATAACAGAATGATACTTTCTTGACTAAGGGAAAAGAGAATTCATGGGCATAGGGATTAGACCTTGGGTGATCAAGTATCGAACTAAGGATGGCAAATGATCAATCAAACTATCAACCTTAAGCCTAGACACAATTCTAAGCAAG